>NC_072034.1:6625833-6937916 GCF_027791375.1 Indicator indicator
TGACTAAAGGTCTGCCAACTTCTGCAATCTAATGCTAAGTGTTATGACCATTTCTGACTGGCTTCCTTTTTGTTTGTTTATCAGTCTAGTCCTATCACTTTGGGATGTTCTAATTAGTCCCGTACTACCTATTGGAGAGGGAGTAGAAAAGTGTGCTTGTGACAAGTGGAATCTGTCACATTAACGTGATTTTTTTCAGTTGTCCATCTCTGGGGTTAATAGGATCATGGCACATTGTGCAGTGGGAGCTGGCCACATGTCTCTGGATGATTTTTTTTATGTGCGATCAACATTCAAATAGAGCAACAGGAAGAAGCACAATTTTAATCAGAGGTTATGAAGACAGTTGTAAAATACTGTGTTCTAAGTCTATGAAGCTTTATATTTGTCTTAATGGAGTTTAAAATGTGTTTATTGTATATTTAAAAGCATAAATCATTCTTTTAATTTAAAACACTGAGCATGAGTAATCCATACTCATGTGAGTGGTGATAGCTGGCTGTTGGTGCAGAGCAGTTTCACTGAAGTGATTAATTTGTGTTGGGGCTTCCTTTTGGTGGAAAATAAGATATGTGGGGGCTGGGAAAACACCTTGGGTGTTGTTTGGTTTGTTTTTTTTTTTTTGTAATGAAATGGGTTATTGATAGATCAGTACTCAGACAGAAACTTTCATGGAGGGAGAAGTTTTCAATGAGATTATTATCCATTTTTATTCTCCCAATGACTTGTCAACTTACAGTTTCTTTTATTCCATAAAAGGGATTTGGTGTTTGATGAATAGCTTTGCTGCTCTTCATCTGATCTTCATTACTGTGCTGCCCACTGATTTATACTTAAAGGCTATGTAAGGCATATGTATCAGACAGGGAAATTTGCCAGAGAATTGTCTCAAATACTGAGATAAATCTGATGAGAACCAGATAGAACTAGTTTAAAAGTATTTCCCCATCTGACAGAAGTGTCACTTTTCAATTTTGACCTTTTTTTCCACTGTGTCACTGAAATGATGTTGAAACCTTTCAAATATTCTAATAAAAGACACTCAGGAAATAGAGAGATTGATCCATAGCAGTCAGAAAGCTGTTGAATAGACACCTCCTCTGGCATCTTGGTGGGGCACATGCATAAGGAGAAGCTGAATCAAGCAGAGCAGGGATTGGACCCCAAGTCCAGCAGTCACTTCCCCAGTGAATGTCCATCTCAGAAACCTCCTCTCTGCGCTGCTGGTGTGCACATGCTCTCGTTTTTAATAAAATTTCCCTCCTGGAACTGAGAAATGAATTTTGTTTGAAGCTCTGCCAGACTGTTTCAGTGAAGGTTGAAAAGAAAAGCTTGTTTCACAAATTGTTACCCTCCAGTGGATAACTGGACTATTCCTATCTCAGTCCACTTCTGAGTTTGCCTTGTAAGTCTTTTGATGCAGAACATCCATGCTTGAGGAGGACACGTTTTTTAAAAGGCAGTTACTGGTTAGCCATGGACAAATCCAGGTGAGGTTCTTCTCTGTGCTTGTGCCAAGTGCTGCAGAGAGCAGCGCAGCACGATGTAGATGCCATGAGTGTTGGACAGAGCAGTGATCTTGCCACAAGTGAAGTTCCAGGTGAGCTGTTGGAGGATGAGTATGTACATGCTGGGTGTCATTACCTGCCTGTCTTCATACTGGTTTGGTAGAGTTACTGGGCTGGATTCATTTTGCTTCATGCTCTACCTCTGATACAGACTTCACCTGAAGCTTTGGGAAAACGATCTAATTACTTTGTGCCTGCCCTGTTTCCCTCTTGGCAAAACAGGGAGTAGTAGTAATACTGAGGAGGTGAACCATTAGTGAGGTCTTGAAACACAATGATGGCTTTATAAAAACTTGATGTGTAAAATAATGTTTTCTCTCTAATATTCTTCCTTGTTCCCGTTTCTTAACCTCTTGGAATGAAAAGTGTCTGTGCAGATGTTATCCTCTTCATCAAAGAAAATTCTCTGTAGGACTAATCAGATCTGTTTCACTGAATTTGTACCATTGTCAGGTAAAATGTTGGATTTTCCTCAAAAAGAGTCATACAATGGTTTGGGTTGGAAAGGACCTTAAAGATCACCTAGTTCCAACACCACTGCCAAGGGCAAGGACAACTTCTACTAGAACAGATTATTCAAGGCCTCATCCAACCTGGCCTTGTAATGCCTCCAGGGAGGGGTCGTCAACAACCTTCTTTTTCGATCACTAATTCTTTACAGAAATGAGAGAATTGTAGCTCTTTTAAGTAAAGTTCCCTACATTTGAGAATTGGTAAAATTCATTTTTTTTTAAATCTGGAGGGGAAGAAGTTCTGTATTCTTTTCTCAGTTGCTTGCTGCCCTCTTGTACTGTGATCTGGTCTGTACATTGGTGTGTTCATCTGCCATCCATAAAGGCAATTCCAAGCTTCAAGTTACTTCTTGATCTGATGAAACGCTGGATTTGGTGTGCCAGCCTCACACATTGTTCTGTATTTTGCTCCCTGCAGATACTGTCTTCCATTCAACCCCACTCAATATTAGCTGTCTCCAGTCTTGACCTATTTTTCTTTCAGTGTCTCTACATTTGTTTCATAGAATCATAGAATCAGTCAGTGTTGGAAGGGACCACAAGGATCATCTAGTTCCAACCCCCTGCCATGGGCAGGGACACCTCACACTACATCAGGCTGGCCAGAGCCTCATCCAGCCTGGCCTTAAACACCTCCAGGGATGGGGCCTGAACCACCTCCCTGGGCAACCCATTCCAGGCTCTCACCACTCTCATGGTGAAGAACATCTTCCTCATGTCCAGCCTGAATCTCCCCACTTCCAACTTTATTCCATTCCCCCTAGCCCTATCACTACCTGATATCCTAAAAAGTCCCTCCCCAGCTTTCTTGTAGCCCCCTTCAGATACTGAAAGTCCACAATAAGGTCACCTCGGAGCCTTCTCTTCTCCAGACTGAACATCCCCAACTCTTTCAGTCTGTCCTCACAGGAGAGGTGCTTCAGCCCTCTGATCATCCTGGTGGCCCTTCTCTGGACACCTTCCAGCATGTCCATATCCCTCTTGTAATAGGGGCTCCAGAACTGGACACAGTACTCCAGGTGGGGTCTCACCAGAGCTGAGTAGAGGGGGAGAATCACCTCCCTTGCCCTGCTGGCCACACTTCTCTTGATGCAGCCCAGGATCTGTTTGGCTTTCTGGGCTGCAAGTGCACATTGACAGCTCATGTTGAGCTTCTCGTCCACCAGCACCCCCAAGTCCCTCTCCTCAGGGCTGCTTTCCAGCCAGTCCCTGCCCAGCCTGGATTTGTGCTTGGGATTGCCTCGACCCAGATGCAGGGCCTTGCACTTTGTCTGGTTGAACCTCCTGAGGTTGGCTTGTGACCACCAGCCTGTCCAGGTCCCTCTGGATGGATCCCTTCCCTCCAGCATGTCTGCTGCACCACACAGCTTGGTGTCATCAGCAGACTTGGTGAGGGTGCACTCAATGCCACTGTCCATGTCACCAACAAAGATGTTGAACAAGACTGGTCCCAGGACTGAGCCCTGAGGGACTCTGCTTGTCCCTGGCCTCCACTGGGACATGGAGCCATTGACAGCCACTCTTTGGGTGCAGCCATCAAGCCAGTTCTTTATCCATCTCGTGGTCCACCCATCAAACCCATGTGTCACCAGTTTGGAGACCAGGATGTGGTGTGGGACAGTGTCGAAGGCTTTGCCCAGGTCCAGGTCAATGCCATCAGTTGCTCTCCCCTCATCTATTAATGTTGTGACCTTGTCATAGAAGGCCACCAGGTTTGTCAGGCAGGATTTGCCCTTGGTGAAGCCATGCTGACTGTACCAAATCACCTCTTCACTATGCTTCTGTCTCAGCAGTGCCTCCAGGAGAATGTGCTCCATGATCTTACCAGGCACAGAGGTGAGACTACCTGGCCTGTAGTTCCCTGGTTCTTCCTTCTTCCCCTGTTTGAAAATGGGAGTAATGTTTCCCCTTTTCCAGTCAGTGGGGACTTCCCCAGACTGCCAGGACTTTTGGAATATAATAGGGAGGGATTTAGCAACCTCCTCTGCCAGTTCTCTCAGTACCCGTGGGTGTATCCCGTCAGGTCCCATGGACTTGAACACTTTCAGGTTCTTCAGGTGATCACGAACCTGATCTTCACTTATGATGGGCAGTTCTTCCTTCTGGTTCTTCCATTAGCTTCCATGACTATTCCAGGAGTGTGGCTGGAGGCCCTTGCAGTGAAAACTGAGGTAAAGAAGTCATTGAGAACCTCAGCCTTTTCCAGGTCCCTTGTGACCATTTCACCTGTTTCCTTTCTGAGGGGGCCCACACCTTCCCTAGGCTTCTTTTTACCATTAATATACCTGTAGAAATTCTTAGTGTTCCCTTTGCCCTCCCTGGCTAGATTCAATTCAAACTGTGCTTTGGCTTTCCTAACCAGGGCTCTTGCTGCTGGGGCAGCTTCCTTATATACCTCCCATTCTAGCTGTCCTTTCCTCCACTCCTTGTAGAGCTTCCTTTTAAGTGATAGTGTGTCCAGCAGCTCCTTGCTCATCCAGGCAGGCCTCCTAGCATTCTTTCCTGCTTTTCTCTTTGTTGGTATACATTGCTCCTGGACACCGAGGAGGTGGTCCTTGAATACTGACCAGCTGTCCTGGGCCCCTCTTCCCTCTAGGGCTTTGTCCCACGACACTTTGGCCAGCAGATCCCTGAAGCCATCAAAGTCTGCATGCCTGAAGTCTAGGGTCGTAAGCTTAGAATACGTCCTCCTGGTTGCCCTGAGGATCTTAAATTCAACTGCTTCATGGTCACTGCAGCCAAGGCTGTCTCTGAGCCTCACATCGGTTACCAGCCCTTCCCTGTTGGTGAGAACAAGGTCCAGCATAGCACCTTTTCTTGGTGGTTCCTCTACCATTTGGAGGAGGAAGTTGTCATCTATGCAATCCAGGAATATCCTGGATTGCTGGTGCCTTGCTGTGTTGCCCCTCCAGCAGATGTCAGGGTGGCTGAAATCACCCATGAGGACCAGGGCTTGTGACCTGGAAGCTCCTTCTGTTTGCCTGTGGAGGGCCTCATCTGCTTGGCTCTGCTGGTCTTGTGGCCTGTAGCAGACCCCTATAGTAACATCTCCTTCCCCTGTCTTGCCTTTCATTTTAACCCATACACTCTCAACCAGCTCTTCATTCTTCCCCAGGTGGAGCTCCACTGATTCCAGCTGGTCACTGACATAGAGGGCAACACCTCCTCCTCTCCTTCCCTGCCTATGTTTCCTAAAGAGCTTGTACCCATCTATCCCTACATTCCAGTCCTGGGAATCATCCCACCAAGTGTCAGTAATAGCCACTATGTCATGGCATCCCAGCAGCACAGTGGCCCTTAATTCATCCTGTTTGTTGCCCAAGCTGTGTGCATTTGCATAGAGGCACTTCAGCTGGGCTGACCCTGTCCTCCTCTTGTGCCAACTCCCCTTGATTTCCACAGAGTGTCCTGGTGCATCATTTGTGGCTTGCCTCAGGGCAGCAAATTGAGAGCCCTCACTAGCTCTTCATCCCTCTGCCTCTGGTGAGCTGCCCCTCTGTTTGTCACTGGCCAGCAGAAGACTATGAACCCCTTCCCCCTTCAAATCTAGTTTAAAGCCCTATCAATGAGCCCTGCCAATTCCTGCCCCAGGATCCTTTTCCCCCTCTGGGACAAGTGCATCCCATTTGTTGTTTGCAGCTCTGGTGCCTTGTAAACGGAGCTGTGATTGTAGAACCCAAAGCCCTGTCAATGACACCAGCCCCGGAGCCATGAATTGACCTCTTTGCTCTTCCTATATATTCCCTTGTCCATCCCTGACGTTAGAGGGATAGAGGAGAACACAACTTGAGCTCCTGATCCCTTTAGCAGTTGCCCAAAGGTTCTGAAATCTCTTTTAATTGATTGTGAGCCTCTCATTGGATACATCGTCACTACCCACCTGAAAGACCAGAAGTGGGTAGTAGTCTGAAGGACTCACAAGGTTGGGAACTTTACCTACAAAGTCCCTTACCTGGGCACCAGGGAGGCAGCAGACCTCTCTATGAAGTGGGTTTGGGCTGCATATTGGGCCCTCTGCTCCCTTCAGTAGGGAGTCTCCTATGATGATGACCCTATGAGGTTTCTTTACAGGATTAGTTTTGCTGGCTGGACTGTGGCAAGCTGTCATTGGTGCAGCTTCTGACCTTCTTGAGTCCTCATCCTTACCTATGACCTGTTCTTCCTGCAGAGCCTCATACCTATTCTGTAAGTGCACTGTAGGCACTGTGCTGCTTAAAGTAACATGCTTGCTCTGTTTGCATTTCTTCCTTCTGGCAGAGACCTGTTCCCATTGGTCCTGCTCATGTGGGTTATTGCATGAAGGCTGAGAGGCTTGCTGATGGGAGGGTATCAAACTCCCTGCTCCACTAAGAGTTATCCCCTGTTCTGATTTTGAAGAGGTTAGATTATGGGAACAGTCAATTTCCCATACACAGTCTCTTATGGTTCTTAGCCTTTCCACCTCTTCTTTTAGTTGGGCCACCATGTTCATCAGCTCCTCGATCTGCTCAGACCAAACACAGGTGTTGTTCCTGACATCCTCCGTATTAAGTGCCAGGCTCCAGCACTCCCTGCAGCCACCTGCCTGAACACCTGCATGCTTGTGTATGGTCTCTGTTTGGCTGCCCACCGTTTTTCTACTAGCCTTTGTTCTGGTAGTAACCATCTTTCAGTAACCACCCTTTTTTTGTTGTTGTTTTTTGGTTTTTTTTCTTTCCCCTCCCTTCAGTGAGAAGGCTGAGCTGAGCTGGTCGCCGCTGCCTCCTCTCCTTGCAGCCACGCGCTGGGTTTCAAGGGAGGATGGAGAGAGCTGCAGCTCTGATCAAACTTGTCACAACAGAT
The DNA here is from genome assembly GCF_027791375.1 of Indicator indicator. Classification (NCBI taxonomy): domain Eukaryota; kingdom Metazoa; phylum Chordata; class Aves; order Piciformes; family Indicatoridae; genus Indicator; species Indicator indicator. Next base: position 6,632,735 of record NC_072034.1, read on the forward strand.
CAGACAAAAGCTTTATGTAAAATGTACTGTGTTTTCTGTTACATCTGCTTGGTGAGTGGTCCCCTCGCTTCTGTGGCTTAAAAATGAGAACCTTTCAGGCTTCTTCTTGTAAAGATGCTCTCTGGTGGATGATTCTTTGCTACTCAGCCTAGAGAGGCTGCCATGAATTCATGAGCCCTATTTTGTGTAAATATAGCCTCAGAACATCTGTACATAACTGGTATGCTTTGACCTGTGAATATTATTTATGATTCAAGGTGATTTGTCTTAATTTTAACCTAACTTTCCATATTCTGAGTGACTCCATATTGCTGTACTTTCAATCTCCATCCTCTCTAAGTCCATCAGAAGTTTTAGCCACCATGTAAACCACTCATCCTCTGTAAATTGTTGCTGATATTTTGGTCTGTTCAGGAGTGGTGGATGTGCAAGATAGATAATGAAGTGACCAAGTCCTGTGAGGCATAAATATATAGAACAAGGAGAATTGAGAACAGAGAAACAAAGCTTCCATCAGGAATAAATAAATTATTCTGTATGAGTAGTGCCCCCTCTTTTGTGTTTGTAGAAGTCTAGAAAATGGGCACAGTTTGGAGTAATTTTTCAGGTACCTTCACTGTAGGTGTTCTAAACATACACTTCATGACGTTACAGCGGTAATGCAGTTGGACAGGAGACAAATATTGGGAAATGTTCAGCTCTGTAATCAGGAGAAGGGCAAACTAAGAACTTTGTTGTTGTCTCTGCAGTGTATCTCAAGGCAAACTGTTATAAGAATGATTCTTGCAGCTTCTCAGCTGCAACTGTTTTGCGTTTTCATGCAGGAATCAACAGGTGGCAGCACAGCAATTCAGATCATGAGCTTGGGCAAAGGAGATGAATGACTAGGAAATGTTCTCTTTCACCTTTGCTCTTTCTAAACCATGGATCATCGGAACAAGTGCAAAGTAAAGAACACTGTAGGACAGTTTTGTTTTGCTCCCCACCCTGACAGCTGGTGGAACAAAATGCTGGCTGTGTAACAAAATGTATTGAGAGAAAGTGCATGGCATTTCTGTGCAGTACAAACCAAGATATTAGAGATGTTCCAACTCTGAAAGGGAGTTCTTTTACATTTCTACCAATATCTAGGTCAGTTTGGGCAAAACTGCCCAGCCTTTTCAGCAGAGTTTAATGGTTGAGTTGCTCTAGCCTTAGCTCAGTTTTCTTTGGTGTGGGAGGCTTTATTGATTTCCAGTGCACCAGCACATATCCATACAAAGCACATGTGTTGTATGCTGTGCTCCAGCAAACACTGAATGTACCACAAGCCTAAAACCTTCTGTTAAAGCTTCTGAGCAATCTGCTTCAGGTTCTCTTGGGTCTACAGCAATGAAATTGAAGTTACGAGAACACGTCTAGACCATGAACCATGTATGTAGGAAGACAAAAGTAGCCTGGTCACGGGGCTTTAGGGTCTATTTGCTTCCTACAATGCATTGTAAAGATGCTTAAATGCTCTCAGTTGTCCACAGCAGAAAATCTGTTAGATCAGCTACCAATAGTATTTCTGAAATCACTTAACCTGTATTTATTTTTCTCTTTCCGTAGGTTTTGAAGGCAAAGAACTGTCTATTCCAAATGTTCTCTGTCATGCGTATTCTAATGTGATTGTAGCTGTAGGTACAAATACTAAAAGATGCATGCTAGAAATAAAAGCAGTGTCTATGTGCAGAATTCAACATATGTGCTACGAAAGAGAGGCTATAATGCATTTAGCAAATACACTGCCCAGAGAGATTTTGGAGTCTGCTCTGGAAACATTCAAAGCCCGCCTATATGTGTTCCTGTGTGACCTGCTCTAGGTGCTCCTGCTCTAGCAGAGGGTTTGGACTAGATGATTTTTCAAGGTCCCTTCCAACCCCTAACATTCTGTAGTTCTGTGACACTGCTTCAGCCACAGAGAGTATTCTGAACATTTTGACTTGCAGCTAAATCCTAAGTAGTTCAAGCAAGATTCATCATGTCTAGTAATAAGCATCGAATATGTAGTTACCCAAGTGAAAACTATTCTCTGACGGTTTTTTTGCTACCTGTATTAAATACCTCGTTTGAAGTGGGATGTCTTATTCTTGAGTATGTTTGTGTGTTCATGGAGTGGACAGATGGCTCAGATTTGGCTGGTGGTTAACTCTGGGCAGCATACCTGAGTCCCACTGATTTCTTGTGGGCAAGGATAGGAGGGAACGCTTGGATTAGACCCTATGTTTTTGCTCTTCCTTCCAGACACTTTTACAGGCTGTTCTAGGCTGTACATTCAAGTGTTTGCCACCACTGAACTATTTGGGAGCCAACAGCAGGCAGCTAGCATATGGCACTCCTTGGGAGTCAGTCTGCTGGCTCTGTTTTCAAGAGGACCGTAACTACTGGGTAGAGCAGGACTGCTCTTCTAGGAGAGAGATCATAGCAGCATTGTCCTGCACATTGCTGCTGCATCCAGGAAAGAGGACAGTTTGTTTGAAGGCTCCAGTGTTTTTTCATACTTCCTATTTATTATTATTTATGTTGAAAAGCCAGTGTTTAAAAAAAGATTTTTTTATTTTTCCCCATCTCATTTGAAAAAATTAATCATCTCCTATTAACAGTTGCATAAGAACAAAGATAAACTTCATGTATTACCTGGCAACATCTATGACAGTATTAGGCTAGTAGGGTCTTACAGGCCATTGGCAGGGCAGAAAGAGTCAGGAGTTTTTAAAACAGAGAAAATTGTATTAGCTAAAATTATTTAATATCCCAGGCATATAAATAAATCAGACCACATAGTCCTTGTTATGAACATTCCATTCATGGAAATACAATAAATAATTAAATTAGAGGAGTCAATTGGTATAAAAATAATCATCTCAGGAAAACTAAATATTATACAGTATTGTATATAGCATGCTAAAACACATCTTGAAGTGCCTCTAAAGGACACTTATGACCAAAATCATAAATACATTGTAAAACCTCCGTAGGAGGTAAGGAGTTTTTGTGACTTACTCTATGTACCCAGTTAACAAAACACAGTTAGTACAGAGAGAGGTCATCTTACAAATAAAAACATCTGCAGTTGTGGTAACTGGTTCTTCCTAGGGTCACAAGTTCCTCCTGGGACATCTTCATTTTTCTCTTGAGAATGGTGTCCAAGAATGAGATGATGTCTTCTTGCAGCCTGCTCTGTCCTTCGCTGATTGCCTGTTCTTCATTTGGCATTCAAATAACCCTGAATAAGGCACTCAACTTTTCCTAACTCTGGCAGAGCAGAGGGTTAGCATGAGGGCTCAGCATCGTGCAAGGCAAAGCCTATTTGAAGTGTACAGAGTTGCCCACAGTGTTTGTGCTGCTGCTAACCCATAAGTCTGGTGTTAACTAAAACTAGCTGTGATAATCGTCTGATTAATATTCCCCATCCATATCTGAACTATTAGCTTATGAAATTCTGGTAGGAAGTTGTTTTTCTGTCATAAAACATCCATCCCAAGTACCAAAGTTGCTTCTCAATGTATTATAACTAGTAAATATTTAATGTACAATGTTCTCTTAGTTAGGGTGTGGTAATCACATTTCATCTGCACAACAAGAACTGTAACAGACTCAGAATATCTTTTTGAATATGCTTAGCAAAGTACTGGAAAAACATCTGCAATCAAAAAGTACATACTGTGTTCTTTATACAGCAATAAAGCTCTTTCCCCAGAACTGCACCTGGAAATAACCCATGTAGGTGAGTGAAAAGTACTGATTTATTGGTTGGTCTTCTAGGTTTCCCCCAAAAAAGCACCTGGTTCATGATAAAGACTTTCAATTAGACCTGTACATAAAGATTTAAATATGACATTGGAGAAACATAATAGGTACTCTGCAATTGCAGAACTTAGTTTTATATTTTCCCAGTTGTTTTTATCCTGATTGAAATTACTTTCTACGTTCTCTACTTCTGTAACTGTCACATCCATTGTAGTTGGAGCAGCAGCTTTGCATATTGCTTAGCAGTTGGTTGCTTTAAGGGATTTTATAGGTAGCAAAGTCAAAGAAATTGGGATAAAAGGTGCAGAGCACCATTTAAACTTAGTAGCTCGATTGCTTGCATATGAGTGGTAGTTCATGTTTAGAACGTTAATTCTCACGCACTAATGTGGAAATGAGGCATGAGATAGAACATTACACAGAGGTAGACCGGATTTTGAAACAGGGAAAAAAAAGATGATCACATAAATACGATCATCACCAGAAACAAGGAAAGTTCAGAGTGGAAATTCAGTTTGGTTTCACCATGAGGACCTTTCTTCCTCCTCTGACATGTCTTTGAGGAGGTTCACATTTCAGGACAGTAAAAATGCAGAGGCAAAAACCTTTTCGTACTAGTTTTCCTTTAGGCTGCCATTAGTAGGAATGGAAATGTTTTTCATGCTGCTTCATTTTCAGAGGTAAGTAAGCTTGTCATTTTCCATTGTAACACTAGATGTATTTTTCCAGTTTCCTCTCTATATCACATTGCTACTAAGTAATGAGAAAATTAGATGAAAGGTTAATTTTTAGTGGAAGGCTTTACACTGTCTTCCAAGATAGTTTCCCCATGTGAGGCTAATATTTGTTTGGGAGGAAATTAACAGTTGCTTCTCAGATGGAGGAGTCTAGAGGTACCGAATCACTGCAAGCAGAATATAGTGGCATATAATTAAGCTGCTGAAAACTATGTTTAAGTGCTCTGATACTCTTATTTTAGAAGTTTTAGTGGTATCTCTGGCCACAGTTTCACAGAAATGTTCAGGATTCAGAAAGCTGTACAGGCAACCTTCTACATAATAAAAAAATGTCATTTTTAAAAGAAAAAATGCCAATTAAAACTTAAACTGTAAAACTAAATCAAGAGTGAAGAGCAGAAATAGTGTTCATGGTACATGAATGAATGTCAAGTACTGTCTTCTGGGAAGGATCAATATTCCTGTGAGCTGCTTTATGCTGAATAATTTTCAACTACTGCATTTTTGCAGTGACTGGTCATACCAGCCAGTTATGCCTCTGCTGTGAAATTCCATCATCTGAAATATGTTTTTCCTCACAGAATCCTCTATTTCTACTTCAAGCATGTAGGTTACTCCTCTCCCTGTCAAAACCCATGGCAAACGTGCCAGTCACTTCCAGATGGTCACAGGCCAAACTCATGCCAAGCAGTATGATTTATAAATGTTTTTCCAGTATTTATACTACAATTAAATGCAGGATGTTTTTCCGTAGTTAGAGGTAAGATACAGTCTAAGAACTTAGAAATAAACTTCTGTGTGTGTTATTATTGTAGGTAAGGAAATCTGTCCAAGTAGACACCTTTTGAGGCTTCAAAGCCTCTGATAATTTTCTTGTTGGTTTTCTTTACAAAGTTTCAGACATCTCTGCATGAGATTCATTTAAGATCAATGCACAAACACAGGAATAGCAATCTCCTGCATTTCTGCCTCAGCAGAAGGTAAGTCTCTTAAGGGATCCTGGTTTTTTGAAGTTGAAGTTTAGTTTTCACTGTAAGGTGAGGCAACCATCACTTTCAAAAGAGCATCCATCTTACAAATAGACATACAGCAATGACTCCTTAATTTTTTGGTAGAAGCTTCCACTTACCGCACACACACAGCACAGTATAGTAGCAATGGAAAATATTTACATTTTTCACTTTTCTTTAAATACCATAGTGTCTGCTTTAAATAGTAGCTTTCAGTAGCCTTCAGCTCTGCTTTGTCCTACATCAGGCCTTGAATAACTGTGAAAAAACCACATTGTTAGAAATAGTGTAAAATAAGGAAATCTGTCATTGTTTGCAAAATGTCAGATGGCACCCAGGATTACCTTTTGGATTAGTTTTGCAAAGCTCTTCAAAAACTCCCTGGGAGTTTTTTTCCCGTAAGATTCACATGAAGAGTCGCACTGCTGGAAGATAAAGAAAATCATGGCTTTCCTAAACAGCCCATCAGGATCATAAACAACACTTGAAGCTTTCTTAATGAAAAATCATAGCCTTTTGCAAACTCAAAAGCTGAGACATAGGATGTTTCCGAAAGGGAAAGAATATAGCAATGATTCTTCTAGTTGATGTTTTTTGCTGGGATCTCTACCTTTTGTCTAGCACATTATATGGTTGCCAGCTTCATGCTTTCAATTGCTTTGATCAGAGTGAATGCCTCTCCCAGAAGTACAGAGAATTGGACATTTTTAATTTGCAAAGTAATGAAATGCAGATAATTTTTTCTAGCAAATTTTCTTTCCGCAATGTCATCATGGCAGGTAGTGTCTGCTGTAGAAAATAAGGAGCAATGATCACCACTGTGAGGAAATCCTACCTTTCCAGAGTTGCTGATGGTGAATCTTTGCAAGACTTTAACAGTTTGGATGAATGTAAAATTGACTTGGCTGCTTTCTGGCTGTAATTTCAGTATGCCCTGCTGGAAGCAGGTCACAGATGTGGACAGGCATCCATCCTAGGACAGAAAAAGAAGGAGCAGTTTTAAAACTAGTTGTAGCATTTCTTTCTTGCATGTGTTAGGTTGTGATCAACGTGCAAAAGTAAGGACCTGGAATATTAACGAAGACAATTCAGCTGTAGTTTTAGATACTCGAGATCTTTTGTTCTTTGCTAATTACTGAAATATTTCTATACAAAATAAATGTCTGAAATGTGTGTGTTTGGATATTCATCACAATAGCAGCTGGGAAAAAAGGATGCTGCTGAGTAGATCACATTTTAATGAGCACAGACATGAGTATTTTCTTTTGAAAAAATGACATTGCTCTGGGTTGTTCCTCAGCACTATATGTGGCAATAGACTTTTTTCTCCTTATTTTTAGTACTGTTTCAAATATTACCTACTTTGTAATTATACTTTGATATAAAAAGTGCGTATTTTCAGGTACCATTGAAATGAAATGAAGGTGATAAATAAGTTACCTTACTAAAAGGAAAAGAGGGATGAGGGACAGGACAAGGCAATTGTCTTACTGTGTTTTTTTAAATTCAGGTGCACATTAAACTTACATCAAGGAAAGTAAGCACTAGCTGTATCTAACTTGAAAAAAAGGCATCTCTTGTGATGAAAGAAATGTTCTGTTGCTGCTGCTTTTCTGGCATTAAAGCAACCTGCCCTTTTCCTTCCATTTTGCAGCTGCATATTAATTCTACTGATGCTAACGGAAAGACCTAGAAGGTCTCCAGAATCGCCTTTCCTGCACAGGAGTTTTTTTCCCTCGCTATGCAAAATACCACCAAAAGTAATATATAGGCAGTGGAGAAAGAAAAGTGATCATTACTGAAGCCGATTTCTAACTGGCTTTCTCTTTTCCAGAGAAGGAAACATTTAGACCTGCTGATGATGCATGCTAGAAGGGCTCCAAAACCATCACTACTGTTTTGAATACCAGCTCCTACCTAAGCTAAATCTCATCTGTCTTACTAGATGATGCTGATGTTTGGCAAGGACAAGGCAACATTCTGCTATGTTGCTTATCACAGGTTTTAATAGCAACATTTTATATCGGTCAGATATACTTTATTTTCCTTAAAAGCCACACGTTTATGTTTGTTTCAAGCTTCTTACCGTAACCAGTCTTGCTTACTGGAAAAAAACTACTCGTTTTATTTTAAGAGATCAGTTTTCCAGCTGAAACTGAAAACATTTTCTGCCTCATCTGTGAGGAGCTGAGAAACCAGCATTTCTCATATAAGCTGTCTTTTTTTTTTTCTGCTGAGTTAGCAGTTAGATGCAGACAGACCAACCGTTAGAGGGCCACAAGGATGGTGGGCCTTGATGTAATGGGTTAAGCACTTCAATGAAGAGGAATTAAAAAGCATAGACCACTGGTAATGTCTGAGGGGACTAGGCAAACATAAAATACACCAGAGGCAACTTGCAGCAGTACTCTGGATCTGACTCAAACTAACCTTATAGATTAAGCCTGAAAAGCCTTCATTTCCTGAACTTGTGATCGGGGTTAGATGCTGATCTGGTCTAAATCAGCACTGGGTCACTGGCCTCTACTGCAATGTCAGTCACTAGCAATAAATCTCATTTTCCCTCTGCTCTTGAATCATATTTTCCTCTGAGTTGATATCCTCTGGTCTTTTAAACTTCTTACCTTACTTATTATGCTAATTAAAAAAATATATATTTCATTGTTAAATGTATGAATTGGGGCTCAGTCCACTTAAAGTAAGTCAAAACAAATAGTGGTAAACTACTGAATTTTGAACATTATAAAGGTTATATATAATGTTGAGCTATAGAAGATAGTCTTCTTCCTGAATGTTCAAGGCCAAATGTAAATCTGACAAAAGCAGGTAATCAGAGAAGCAGTATTTTAGTATCTGAAATGCATTCATATGAAAATCCAGTTTCATTAGGTGGTTATTGCACCAAATCAGCATGAGTGCAGCTTTACCATGCGGTAATTCATGTCTTAAGTGTCTGGACAATTCAGTTAATGTCAATTTCAGCCTGCAGAATGAAAAGTTTGTAAATGTGGTTGCTGGTGATAATTACTATTAGCACACTAATACTGTTTTTTATTAGAGATTGGACCTGTGTCTACTTAGTACCTTCTGAGTATTTGAATTCTTCTCTAGCTTTCAGTGGAGGTATTTGAGACCTTCCAGCATCAGACTGTAAAGCCCTAAGCTGCAACTGAACTGTCTTCCTTCCTGAGGCGACCAAGATTGTTTTTGAGAAAAAAACAAACCAACACAAGCAGGTTAAGCGATTACTCACTCCTTGTAATTGCTTTGTTTCGGAGGTACTGGCAAACACCACCGTGACAAACAAAATGACAAGTAATCATCTCTTTTCACTTTGACACTACAAGTTAGAGTGTTAAAAATCCCCAGCAATTAGTTACTGTGTGTTAGGTTTTTGCAGTGCAGTTGTTCCTAGCAATGAGAAGGAATGTATCTGTTTCGGTCATGCTTCTGTATGCTTTCGGCAAGTGAAAAATGCACCCAACTGTAAAGCTTAGGAGGAGGCTAGCAAAACCTGTGTGATGTGAGGTGAGTTTTTTTTTTTTTTCTTTCTTCTTTTGCAAAAGAGTTACATTCCTGGGTAAAATACATTTGTGCTCTTGATGTGTTTCAAAATCGTGTGCATAATGAACGTTTTTCTACAGTGATCAAAATGGTTGGCTTTCTGAAGTGGCTTGCTGGGCTCACAGACAAAAATTACAGGTTAATTTAAGACACCTGATAGCAGGAGAAGTAGAACATTAGAATAACTATGGCTTTGTTGCATGTTGGGATTTATCAAAAGAAAGGATGCATTCTTCACAGCTTTTAAGACATGTTGTTACTATTATTAGCCTTTGATTTCACAGTGAGTCCTGCATCCTGTCACTTTCGAATATGCGCACGTTCTCTGTGCCTGCTGTACTCTGCTGCATGTAATAAGTTCCTGACCTTGGAACATGCAAATTATCAGCATTAAATACTGTATAAATAAGTATCTATGTTAAAAAGGGATTCACAAGGACCTGGTATTGTAATTTTAACTAATTATAATCCAAAAAGATAACTTTGAGAATGCAGTTTTGTCTTCCCATTGAGAGCACAGCCTTTGCACACAAATGGTCCCAGAGAAACCAGTGTGGCTACACAGGAGATTAAGCTCTGGCTTTGCATTTTGCCACTCCTGCATTAACTTCAGTAGGAGAAAAAGAGGGTCCCTTTGGATTTGGGTCAGCAGTGCTCCTAGTACAGCTGAAACTCTTAGCAGCTGGAAGCACTTCCACTCCCAAAACCTGCATCTCCAAGAGCACTGCTGCTCATCTGGATCTTGTATGGATCCTCACACTTAGCAGTATTTTATGAGTAAATGGGTTATATACAAATTTGAAGCTGGTTGTGGTAGAATATACACACAATAGCAACATAGTAATTAAGATCACATAATATAAACACCTGTACTATTAAAAATCCAGAAATAAGGAACAAGTATTTTTGTTTTCAGTCTAGTTTGCCTTTAGAGTACTAGGTCAGAGATGTGAAGGTGACATCTACCATTTGTCAGTGCAGTAAACCAGTACAAAATCAAGTTGATAAAATTAGAAAGAAATGTTAAAAGCAGTCTCACCACAGGGTTTTCTGGTGTATGCAGCAATTCAACATCCTACAATAAAACAAAGCTAAGTTAGGGAAGTTTGACATTTGAAAGTGATGTCCCTCACAAGATACATTCTAAGCAATATATACCGCTTGAAAATAAATAAACACTTTGCTTACCTTATCTTTCACTGTGGTTTGTAAATATTTGATTGTCTTTAAAAGCTGTTGGTATTTTGTTCGTTTGTGTGGAGCTGTAGTCTGTGCCACACTGAAATAGAAGAAAAGCATACAGAAAATAATCATCTTCCTCTCCATGCTAATGAGTTTCGTTGTAAAATGTGCCAGGAGCAAAGTTGTGCTATTCGAGATGAACACTTGGGCTTTATCTCAGGTAGGCTACTTACCTACCTATATATTGCTCCTTGCTGGAGAGGTAAAACCCACCCATTTCAGTTTGGAAAGCTTTGAAGAATGGATTAATGAGTAACCCTTTTTTCTTTTCCACTGGCTAGGTACATGTGTGCAAGTTTGTGCGTAGGGGGCAGGGATTGATGGAGTGACTTGAAAAATATGCCCCATCTGCACATTGGACAGGAAAAAAGAGAAAAGGGTGAATTCCAGTTTTCAGTTTGAGTCAAGAAATGAATGTAGTAAGTAAAAAGTAGGTATGCTTAGAAACCAAGGTAAACAAAGATTCTGCATTTTTTTCTCTCCAGCAGCAATGAATCTCTCCAATCCATCTGAAATTATTCTGTACCATGATGGAGAAGTACTACAGGACTTCTTTTCAGAACATAAAGGCTCCAAGGGATATTTTTTAGAAAGGAATGACTATGAACTGCCACAGAATTCTACATTTTTGGCTTGGTTTCTGTGAGAGCTGTAAAAGTTCATTTTAACATCTAACCCAGATAAAGTTTGCTGTATATTTATTTGGAACCACTATCCGGTATTTTAACAGCGTTGTAGAGAGTATGTGCACTGTGGGGGTAAAGCTGCAGGGAGATGCATTGCCCTGGGAGAGGTGAATCCCTGTACTGTTCTGCAGATGTGAAGGGATGCGGGAAGAGCAGACAATCTCGGTGAGTCCCAAGGGATGCTGCCACTTGGTGGCAGTACTCCAGTGCTTGAGGTAACTGCACACATTCCATACGCCCTGCAGCAGTTGGGCTCTAGGTTACTTTTGCAATTTAGCGGGACCTCTTTAGAGGAGATTTGATACTGATAGCTGAGAGTTGTCTTGAGAACGTAGCAGTGTGTTTGTTCTGTGTAAAATCCAAACAAAATTGCATGCTTTGAGAAGTCTATAACACATCAAAATAAATCTGAATTAAGAAATAAGGCAGACTCAGAATTTACTTCAAATTTTATGCCTGTTGTAATTAAGTATATATGCTGCTTTTGAGGAAATTTATTTAATATTTAGGAGGCATGCATTAGTGAAGGAATTTTATTTCCGCAAACACAGGTAAGCAATGTTCTCTTAAGGGCACTCCCACTGTTCTTTTTTTTTTTTTTTTTGGTAAATGACTCTCTCTGAAGGTAAAGGTATTTAAAGGCATTCTTCTTGAGTATTCTCCTTTTTTCATGTTGCTACTTCCAACCCAAGCCCAGTTTCTGTCACTTACTTTGTTCACTATTCTGAGTAAGACACTGCAGGCACCAGGGACATACGTGACTGTCACTTGTGCTAATATTTCATCACATGGAGGGGAAAAAACAATTTTAAATGGCTTTTAGGTATTAACTACTGGTCTGGCTCTTAGATATTAATAGGTGGCTATCAACACACTGGTATTACCATTAAAAGGTTCTTGTCTGGAATTAGTAGAGGACAGTTAAAGTCACTTGGACACCTTCACTGTGAGGTTACTTTCAAGTTAAATCTTTTCCACTTGGATGTGGAGTCCAGTTCTTCTTACCTTTGTCCTCATTACTTGTTTGGTGGTTATTCATGCCAAAAGATCACTGCAGATCTACATTGACCAGACAACTTCAGCACCACACAAAAATTTCAATTAACGCACAATATGACCGTCGATGTATTGTCAGAAATGCAGGGCTTGGAGAGACAGAGAGTCACTGACTCCTATCATTTTACAGTCACACTGTACACCGCCCTCACTATTTTATCATCTCAACTAGAAATGCTTCACCTATCATAGACTGACATGGCATTTTTCTTTGCCCTTGGTGACTTACTAGGTGACAGTATGCATACCAGCATTCTGGATACATCTGTGTCTCTGATTCTAGTCTGTGTGGCCACACAGCTCCATAGTACAATCCTGTCTGTCTAGCTAACAACCATTTTAATTTGCACTTTTTTTTCCCTTCATAATTCATAATAGTTATGGATCTAGTGTAATGACCAGGTCTTAAAACAGTGCTGCTTCTGGAGATAAAATCTGAATAACAAAAGAGTGAGGTAGTTATAAGGCTTAGTATTTTAATAGCCTGGACAGTTCAGAGATGCTGTTGCTATAGGAAAGAAATACAAATGCATCTTTAAAACCACTGATCCAAGCTCGAGCCTGATGAACACAGTTCTGAGGAGTTTGAGTCATCACAATCTTCATGTTTAAGCAAAGCTGTTTCATAAGGCTATGGATATCCTTTCACATTCAGGCTTACTTAATGATCTTGCAAACTGAGTCCAAGCAGGAGATCCTTGCAGGTGGCTGGCAGGTTGTGCATGCTGTTTGTGGTTCCCACAAACCAAACCTCCATGTACAGTGTCGCAAAAGGCACTTAATAATGTTAAGAGATAAAAAGGTTGATTTGTGGTGAAGACTACTGCATATTTTTTCAGAAAAACTTGCTATTGGAAGGAATGGCTCCACGGTAACACCAGAGACCATTTGGGTGATATGTAGTAAGTGAAGCATTGTCGTTTTCTACCAGAAACATCACAGAAACTTGGCAGGCTGGACAATTCGTAGATTTGATGGAAGCAAATATCCACCAAATTCACAGGAATTGAGGTGGCTTCACCTGAGATATTCCTAAATTAAATCTTTTGTACTGGAAATTAGTTTTAAAGTTGGTGCAGCAATTAGAGTGGGCAGCAATCTTGAGAGAAGGAAATAACAGGTATTTGGCTATGTGATAGTGAGTGGTTGCGTGTCATGACTCTAAAAGTGTATAATCTTCTGGTTTGTTTTAGAGGCTATAAGGTCATAGTAATTGCTTGAAGAGAAGCATGCTGACAGAAGTTACATAGAAGGATAGTGCAGAACTTCCTCTGTGCCTAGGCAGTAGGGAAAAGTCCTTGATATCCCTCTTACCAGATAAGAGCAAGCGGCATGCTTTCTAAATACGTCACTTCTCTCTTGTGGCTTAGGAACATGCTGAGTCAAATGATGACACTCTCTCGCACACCGTCACCTGCCCAGCCCCAGACGGATGGCTGTGGAGTGGAAATGTGAAAAACCTCCCATCCCAGGCCTGCAGGACTGAGTCCTCCTCTTTCCTCTTTGTGGCATGGCCACCTGAATGCTGAATGACTTCGACCCCGAAAGGCCAGTTCCCCCACCTACATTTTCCTTTACAGCATAGCTCAATGGAGGCCTTTCCCATAGCTTAGTCATTGCTGTGGCTCAGCCAAAAAAGCCTGTAATGTAGAGGGCTGCTTTCAAAGAATTTTTGTAACATACATGAAATTTCATGTGGATAGTGGTTGTGACTTGGGGGTGGTGAGATTGTAGGAAAGGACAGAGTTAGGCTGGAAAATGGGAGGCTAGGAAGAAGACTCTTGTATGACAGAATTAGGAAAACTAGGTTTTAAAATGTTTCTGACAACTTTGCAACTTAGTTCCACTCTCTTTCAATCTTGTTTTCTTACAAGCTTTGGTATAATTCTGCCTTTTAGCCTTGCTTTGAGAAGAGAAAATCAAACCTGGGAAAAAAAATCTATTCTTAACTTGTATTTGGTATAAAACCAAGAGCGAATACAGGTCTGAATGTGGTCACTAGCTAAAACATGAATAGGCTGCATATGACAATATAATCATTGACATTCTCCATGATGTGTCTCCAGAGGTAACTTATAGCCTGTTTCTAATCCATACTGAAATGGATCTAACATAGGTGAATAAAAAGATCCCATGCAATAAATGAAGGAATTGGAGGAATAAATGAGCAAGTCTTAGAGGAAGTTGAGCATTTCTGTCCTGAAAGAATGTACTGATGATTAAAGGGATACCAAGCACAGTCTGCTTTTACAGAAGAGTCTTTTAATATCATGTAAGGGTGATTATGCTGTGCAGAGTATTTAAGACAGTCCCCTGTTGCTGGAAGACAAGAAGAGTATGATAAGTTCTCTGCTGGCTGGGCTATAAAATGAACTGTAAAGAACTACGGTAAATGGCAAAAGACTCCTCTGTCTGCAGTTTGTAACAAGGGCTGGAGTGGTACTGTGGATGTGCTGCTGTTCAGCATTTAGCTGTTACCAGAGTAAAAAGTCACCAATTTATACCTGGAGCAGTGAACATCCCTGACATTAGCATTATAATCCGCTGTTCTCAGTTGTAGTTGAAGCTTAGATGCAATGTAACATAAAAGAAGAAAAGGCAATGTAAGAATGAAAGAGACTTGGTGGATGGGAAGTAGAGAGCCTGCTTTCAAGAACAGAGTGTTTCTGAATCTAGACCATCCCTGCTAGTGGTTTCATCTAAGCTTTAGAAACAGCTTCAACGAGTGAAGATGCATGAGAAATGCGGAGCCATTTGCAAATGTTCCTGTAATGCCTTGTTTGTTTTATAGCAGCTACTATTTTCTTCCCTCTCTCTAATTCTGCAAAAGTGGTGGGTGATTATGACTGTAAAGCAGAAAAATTTAACAGCAAGTGTATATGTGTTAAATACTTAGGTCAACCCAATGAAGCTTGTTTTCTTATCAATTTACCAGTTTATTACCTAGGAATAACAGACCATATTGAGAAAATGCCCTGTCATCATCCAGAGCCTGAGACAAGCCTTAACCTCTTATGTAGAGAACCAGATGCTCAGAACTGTCCTCTTGTGACCATGTCCTTTCAGGTCTTTCATGCTGGAGCAGCCTCCCACCTCTGGGTCTCTCCTTTTAACTGCATGTAGGATGGAAGGATCCTTGCTGGTTCACCAAGTCTGGTCTCTGCCATTGCAGGCATCCACGTCATACAGTTCCTTTCACATCTCAGCTAAAAACTCCTGTGTAAGCCTTATCAATTCCATCTCTGTAACGATAAGAGCTTAGAGCTTTTTCTGTGCCTGAGCTTTTATAGGGCAGCTTTATTCTTATTTAAAGTACTACTAATAATCTTTCCCCACTACCAGAGGACAGCTGGATTCAGAAGACGAGCTGCAGTTGACAGGAAGTCAAGCTACCACAGTTCTCTTGACAATTTGAGGTCATAAAGGAGTTGTTTAGCTGAAAGCCACAGGTGAGGAGAGGTGTGGGCAATAAGCCAGAAAAGGCAGTGCACCTCTTCTGTGTTGCAACAGAACTTTTGTAGCTGTACAGACTTCTGTAGCTGTAGTGCTTGGTGGCACTGCACTGCAGACCTCCAGGTCTCATGAAGCATGCCCAGCAGCACTGGAGAAGTGTCTACTGCAGAAGTGTGATACACATTTCCTGATGATGCCACTCAGACAGTATGTCCCTTGGTGTGACAAGCTGAGTGTGGTAGTACTGACCCTCAACAGCCTATGTCATGTTCCTTCAAAGTGTTCAGAAAGAAAGATTAAAAATGCAGATGGTGGACAGCAAAGGGAGGAAGCAGAATGGCACAAGACAAAATGTTGCTGCTGTTCACTTAGTCAGAGGAGAGTTACTTCTATGTTACAATATCAGTGGCATAAACCAAGGAACCCCCAAACCATCAAAGACAAAGACTCCATAAAGACAAGTCTTGTGTAGAGTCTACTGCAGCCTGTGGGAATGTCCTACAAACCTTACTGTTCCACAGGCAGCTGGGTCTTCCTTGCATGCTGGTGGGTGTGACACTACAGCTCATGTTTCAATATCTAAATAAGAGGTTTGCTGTTGCAGGTTCTTTTGGAAGTTGCTCTCTGGTTCTGGTGAGGCTGCTGTGCTGGCATATGATCTCCACAGCAGCACAATAGTTCTCCTCTGGCCCCTTTTTCCTCCTCTCCAGCTAGTTTGGCCTGATTCTACCTTCCTTAAAAATATATCCTACATAAAACTACTTTAAAAAGAAAGAAAAAGAAAAAATGGGGTTTTACTTTTTATAATGCTTTATGTTTTGTCATGTCTTGGTAGCACATGACTGAATGCTACTTTTATTTTCAACTAGTTTCACTTTCTGCTTCTCAGGTATTACCAAAATATTCCAGATTGTCCCCTGCTTCATATATTTGTGTACATTTACTGTGCATACACAGTTTATATTGGAATTCTTTCTAGTGTTAGTGTTGGTTTCAAGTTTAACAAAATCATTCCTATTGTTCTCCTACCCTTTATTTATTTGTTTATTTATTTATTTATGTAGTCTTCCCAGATCCAGAAACAGTCATACTGTGCTGTAGGGCACGTATGTGGCACAGCAAGAATGGTGAGGACAGGAGTAGAATGGATTGGAGGATTTGCCTACCTCCCTTTGGAGTGAGTCCAACTACCTGCTTTCTTCAACTTCTGCATGCTACCACTGTGTGTGCTGCAAACCACTGGATCAGCTAGCAGATGTGCCTTGGATGTACTTCATCTTCTGCAGTACAGTAGAGGTATCCAAAGGGATGGCTGAGTCAGAAGCCACCCTTGCGGTTCTCAGGATGTAGTAATGCAAGTGTTACTGACTTCAGGTTACTGCCACTGCTGTATCCTGGCATGACAGTTTATTGCAGTCTGGGACCCTCTGCTCCGATGGCTTAGGTTATTAAGATGATTTTTAAATTTCTCTTGTAAAGGCCTTGAGGGTTTTGTTCCGCTGTATTTCGGCTGGAATAATTTCACTATCAATTCTGCTTTCTCCTTAGCGCAACTGACAGAGCTGCTAAAAGTTAGAAACTCCTCTTCTCTTGGCTTTTATTATTGGTCAGTACTGTGGATCACCTACATGAAAAGAACCACCTTAGCACACAAGGCTGAGGGGGGCCAGTGGGTGTCCCTCAGCGACATCATTCCAGGAACAGCAACTTAGTGCCACTACATGTAGCTTTTTGTCTGTGACTGAAACACAATTTCTTGTCAGAATGATGCTAAGGAAGAGGATTTAGACTTTGCAGTCTGGTCTACATTTAACACTCTTGCATGTATAATTGTATAACTAGGACAGGATTTATTATTTTTCAGGCAGTTACATCAATGAAATTCCTGATGTAGTTTACCAATATAGTTATTATGAATAGGAATACTAACTATTGTGTTTCTCAGACAGGAATTTTCTCATGTTATGTATGACTTTACACCTAAAAAAATCTGTTTGTTTACAGCAGTTAGGGAATGCTCACAGATGACTAGCTCATGCTATCTTTAACAGATAAAAACTTTAATGTAGTATATTAGAAAAAACCCAGCTTTTCTCAGTAAGAAAAGTTTTCAGTTGTCTCTGTTTTCATCTCTATCTAGACTTATATAACAGATACAAATGTGCATGCTTGTGCCTACAGATATTTCTTCTCTAGGCACACACAGATTTGAAAAGCTCTATAGCACAGCTGCTTTGCATAATGAGTGTCATTTTTTTCCCAGGTCAGCATCTTAAACGAATGCTGGAAAAACTCTTTTGTGTGATCAGTCATCAGCCTGCAGCAGCAGTGCCCATTTGGTAAAGGTAAGTCTTGGATAAAAAGCTGAATGCTGTGGTTTCAGTGACTTATTGTTGAAACCTTGTGGTTTCTGTGTAGGAGGCTGTATAAGCTGGACACATTTGACATCCTTGTTTCTGAGCTGTGAAATCTGTACATCTAATTTATGAAAATTATCTCTGGTTTAATTCTATTTTTTTTAAATGAAGTCAACATGTTTTCCTTGCATTCAGTGGAAACAATAATGGAAACGTTTTAAGCTGTACCATGAGCTTGTTTTGACCTTGAAAAGGGAGAAGAATCAAGGTATTCTTGATTATCATTAAGGTTTAAGAAGGAAATTAAATATAGGGAGTTAAAGGTGAGAGGAAAGCATTTCTCAAGTGCAGAGACAAATAGAGAAATTAACTGTGGGAAGTGACACAACCATTATAAAATAAAAATCTTACAAGTGAGAATTTGATTTTAAAACCCCAACTAAGGTAATTTTGAATAAACCACAGTTCTGGTACCTAGTGGGGTAACCAGTATTTCAGGTACTCTAAATAAACATTTGGTACTCTAAATAAACATTTATGTTTAAGGTAAGTCCAAGACTAATGAGTCCTGAAGGTAGGACAAAGAGAGAGCTGCAGCAGAAGCAGTTGCAATCACAGAAAAACATAATTGACATTAGATCAGTTTATACTTTTTTCTTTTGTAGCTGAGTTTTATGCAATGTTCACCCAGTTGATTTGGCTTGTTGAAGGGTGAAATGTGCATAGTGTAGGGCAGGTAGGCATAGCTGCAAGGAAGGGAGAATTCAGTTTGTTGGCTTTCCACAGCTGTGTAGGTGACAGGAATATGTCCCTGCCTGCATCGCCAAACTGGAACCAGGGGAGTCAGGGACTCACCTACATTCTTTCCCTTGCTTTTTTCATTTCTGCTGTGGTGGGTGCCTTTTGTCCTGTAACTCCCTAGAAACCTGAGCTGTGGCAGTACAGAATACCTCTAATGAGCCTCTAATGTTAGTAAATCCTTCACTGTTGTGAGCAACAACTGCAATGAGTGTCCAAACCTTGAGTTTTCCCCGCCAACATTTTGCCTCTGGCAAGCAAGTTCCCAGAATCATGCACACCATTCTCTGTACTTGTATCTATGGATCACATTAAAAAACAAGTGAAGACCTCTGAATAGAAGACAAAGGAGAAGAAAAAGAACATTTGAGATATGAAACTTTTTTTTTTCTGAAATACAAATGAAACGACCGGTTGTGTGAAAGTTGCTACTCAGTGCATTTGTGGGAGTACAAAAATCTGTTTGAAAACATGAGTCAAAGACTTCTGTGTGAGCACAGATTCAAAGTGTCATCACCCACTGTCTATTAATTTCAGGGGGATGACTGAAAGACTCATCTTAATAATTTTCAGTAATTTCTGTAGCCTAACATCAATAGAAGAACATAGATTTTAATTCCTTGCAACTGTCTCATTGGTCCTGATATGAGAGTTGCTTCTTTTCAAGAAAAAGAAACTGTTACTCCAAGTAACATTTTCCTTCGATTGGAAAATGAAGGTGTCTTACTCTGCTGGTGTTTTCAGAACAACTACTGGTTTTATTATTGAATCCAAAGAAAAACTCTGCTTGCGCCTCTCTTTTCTTTATTTTTCTGGTCTACAGTTCTTCAGATCCCTGGCTGGCAGCATTTTTAGGTGGTTTCTTAGCCACTGCATTTCCACTTGCGTCTAGGAACCTGTTTTCTTGACTTACCTGCCTGTTGCTGGTTGGGGACAGACAGTAAAGCACCAACCTGGGTGCTGAGGATTAAAACCAGTTGCCTAAATGTCCCCTCCTGCAGGCTTGACCTGCCTGCTGAAAGGTTACAAGAGGTCCTTTTTCCCCCCTTCTTGGGGTACCAGCAGTTCCCCAGCTTTGTTTGCCTCTCAGGGAACAAATTGGGTAACTGACCCAGGTAAAAATGTGCCCTGCTGTTGCAGGGAGCTCTGAGGCTGGACCAGCTGTCACAATAGTGCATATCCTGGGAAGCACTGCACTTGGCTGCCTGGGCACAGAGACACTGCATGTACCTTGCTATGCCTTACCAAGAGGTACACTCTTCCCAGCTGAGTGCTGCTCTACACCGCAGCCAAATGACTAAAATAAGAGTAGAAGCTCTTAAGCTTCTACTGTTAAGCTGTGCTTACAGGTTTAACTGCAAGGCTCAAGCAGACAATTAAGTTGAGCTTCATTTACAGGCTTAACTGCAAGACTCAAGAAAACAACTAATTTGAGCTTCACTTAGCTAATATGCCTCTAGTGCAGGTTTCCATGGGTACAATGGAGGAACGAATGCACTGTTACAACTTAGAAACAAGAATATACTATAACAACTTAAAATGCATGCTAAACATGATATGTGTGTTAGTTAATTACCTCAGGTTACAAACTTTCAGCATGCTAAATATTTGCTTACCTGTCCAGGTAAGTTCTCTCAATCCCTTGGCCTGTGTCCTGATCAAGTGGAAAAGGTCTCCACACTGACAATAATTTAGGGTTGGAGAGGTGACTCCCAATTCCTAACCTTAGGGTTCTTATCCTCTGATTACACGCTGTGGGCAAGACTATGCCTGTGTGGATTATACCATCTGGAATGTTTATCTTTGCACTGTAATGCAATTTGCCCTTATTATCTGTATTCCATGTGTGAGTGGGCTTCACTTCCTTTAAGTTCCCTTTTGCTGATGTTGTGACTGGATGCACTAGTTCGTCAGCTGAAACAGACACTGAAACCTACCCACCAGCTTCCCTTTATCTTACTTTCTCAGGCAAATGAGCAGTGAGAATTGAGACTCAGCATATAATTGAGGGATTTCAAGGCTCAACTCAGGTTTCAGTTCTCTTAAATGATGCAACACTGCTCTGTTCAGTCTATGGTTTATAAACGGCTGCCTACACAGCTATCTGTGCTGGTTTGGGGCCAGACAGATCGTCTCTTGCCCCGAAAGGGACAAAAGAATGAGACTCACACAAATGGATTGGAGAGTGATGGAAAGTTTAAATGGAAAAAGCAATTGGTGAAGCTACAGAGAACTACAAACCACAAAGCATAGTGACAAAGAGTATCCCAAAGCGTACAGAACCCCTCACAGAATTCCCAGAGGCTTCCCAATCCTTCCCTTTTTCCCACCTGAGGGTAAACCCAAACCCCCCAGGGCTCTTTCTTCCCCCTCCCGCTGCTAGCCAAGTCTCAGGCTGGCCAGGTCTGAGACTGCCCCCCCTCCATTCTCCTCCTGGCATTAGGCCTAGACAGGCCTAAGAGGCCTTGAGGATACTCCCCCGGCATTACCCGATAAGAGAGGACATCTCCCATGGGAGCAGAGAGGGAAGAAAGAGGAAGAGAATGACTTTGCAGATGGCCTTATAGGGTGCAGGACTTATGGGTAGAAATACGTCGTTTCCTGTGTCCACCCCTGTGGGTGGGCACCCAGGACACCAGAGGTGTATCTCATGCGGCAGTGGCAGGGGGCACCCAGCCTAAACTGCCACACTCCCCATGAGTCTTCTCTGCATAGGTAGGACCTCGAGGCAATCCAAGTCACTTAACCCAAACCTGTTCATGTGCTATGAGCCAGACAACCTTTACAGGGGACTATGACGCCCCGCAGGCATAATGAGAAGATGGATGTGACTGTGTCTTACCCAGCCTTCACCTTCAAACCAGACCTTGCCCTGTTACTGTCATCATCTGAGCTACTACTGGCAACTGTGTATGTGCTTGTAGTCCAACCACAGGCAAAATAAACTGTTAACAGCTGAAATCATTGGGAAGACTGCATTTTACTTGCCCTTTGAACTGGTCAAAGAGCGTGCTTGCACCAGTGCTTCTAGCCACCACACCTTGATCTCCTGGAGCTGGGCATCCATATCACGCACCATGCATAATGAGATGCTGATTGGACTCTAGAGGCTACAAAATAATTGTACTTGATATTGCTGCACAAAAGTTGACAACATGAAGGGAAATGGAAACATTAAAACTGAGAACAGGAAAACTTATGAGAATATTGGAAACGGCCTGAAGAAAAAAGGAGACAGATGAAATTTCCAAAACAATAACCAGAGATCAAAGGAAGTTGATGTTCTTTTAAATTGCTCTTTGTGACAGATCTAGAGGAGAAGGTTAGAGAAGGGCATTATTTTGAAAGGTGCCATGAAAAATACTGAGAGTGAAGAAGTAAACTTCTTGGGGTTTTTTTTGTGCCATTGCCCCTCTTCATTTATATGCTGGCTGCACCATCCTGGCCATGGCCATGTCTCTGAGTGAGGTGTCACCATTCATTTCTCTCTAAATTGTCTTCAAATTGAGCAGAGATTAAACAATTTTACCCTTGGATATAATCATATGTCATAGAAACTCTCCTTACTCTTTTTCTGAGCTGCCTTGTTTTCTATCATTAGATCTAGTTCAATGCTTTTAGGGATTGAATTACACAAATTTGCACTTTTAGATGTATTCTGCATCATATGCTGATTGATTTTTATCAATTTTGTCCTATCTCTGTCAAAACTAATAAATAATTAGAAGTCCCAAAATGTTTCATTCTGACCCTTTCATATGAATATTTCAGTTTTCCATTTATAGTATCTCATTATGAGGTTTTGTTTTATTTGGAATAATTTTTAAAGCTGGGAAAAAAACCCAAACATATTTCTTCATCGTTTGATGCAGAAAGTCCAACCTGAAGTGAGCTTTTCTTCATGCTTGACTATCTCAGTAATTGCACTGTGTTTTGTGCCACTTCATGTAACTTCTGGCAAATTAAAAAATCAAATGCTTGGCCTGGTCTTGGTAATCAGTCTATCATTTAATAGTCATTTTCTTTGCTTTCTTAAAGCTTTTATGATTCAGTACACAAGTTCTGAAACATTTCTGTGCTTATTTTTTATTTTTTTACAGATGGGGAACACCACCAGGGTTATATACAATGGATAATCAATATTCCAGACAATGAAGGACAAAGAAGTAACTCTTAAAGTGAAAGCCTTACCTTAGTCCTTTTCTTTCCTACTGCATGCATGAAGTGTAAGTGGTCTGACAGGAAAAATGGAGGTCAGAAAACCAGTGTATCAAAGTAGAACTCCCTAGGCGCTTTAAGGCAGCTTATTAAGATCCAGGTAAAAGAAATGGCTGGGACTTGAAGGACTCCCAGGAAGAGGGGATTGGGAAACTGTGCACTGGTGAGAGATGTGGGATCTTTGCTCTGAATGTGGCATCATTCCCATGGCCACTGCCTCTGCTTCCCTGGAACTATGCATTTGCCCTTGCTGTTAGTCTTCCCTCTAATGCATTGGGTGACCAAATCTGAGTGACTGTGAGGAGCTGTGGAAAATCTGTGAAATTGTGCAGCTCAGAGAATAGCCAGTAGCTTAGGTCTGGGGACTGGAGACAAGGTGGTGGTTTTCTGCCTGAATGATGTTTGTCTGTTTCTGACAGGGCCAGAGCAACTTTAACTTACCAGACCAGGCTAGGGAATCTGGATTTACCAGCTGTTTTGACAGGTAGTATTTTCCTTTACTTTTTTTTCTCTCACAGTGTGATGGTTTTAAGACTGTCTTTTTAATTTTTCTTCACAAAGTTCAAATAGAGAAAGTAAAAAATGTAAATAAAGCACCATTGGGTGTAAGAAAGCAAACTAATGATTATTCTAAACACTTCCGTTGGAGAGAGAGAAATGTTTAAGAATCTCCACTCAACCCAAGGTTGGGGAGTTTGGGCAGTCAGGGACTCAGCTTGCTCGCTCGGTTTTCTTTCTTCTGGCTTTTTCTTCTTTTCTGGCTGAAGATAACACACTGACCTTGACAAGCTAAGTCTAACAGCCTCTCTGCTTCTTGACTCTCTGCCTTCTGCCAGGGGTGTCTGGGGGGATTCCTTCTGGTTGGGGGGGAAGCCCCTTGGGGGAAGCAAAGGGGGCTTGGTTGTGCTTTTCTGTTGATTGTACATATTTGTAAATGTTGTGAATAGTGTATGTTTGTACATATTCATTACATTTCATCATAGATTGTAGATTTGCTTGTAAATACAGCTTTCATTTGCTTCCAGCTGAGCTAGCCTGGTGTGGGATGGGGATTTCAGCTCTCACACTGTTACACACAGAAAGATAAATAGTGAGGCATTTGAAATTTAAATAGTGTCTTTGTAGTCAACCTATTCCCTGATGTTTAAAGAAATACACATTTAATGTTTTTATCTTGTTAAGAAAATGGTCAGAACAAACCAATATTTTATGCAATAAAACACTGTACAATTAAGATTTTTCTTCTCTCTTTAAAACTGCATTTTATACACATTGCCATTTTATTAGTATAAGTTATTCTTCAATGTTACTTAACATCTTCTGTAAGATAGTGGAACATGGCTTAATATGGGTCAATGTGGACTTGCTATGCCTTACTAGCTCTATAGACTTACATAGCTGTCCTTGGTACCTAGTGGAAGTACTGTAAATCCTTTTTTTCTCAGTTCCCATTTTATCTGCTGATTGGAAATACCAGGCCCTTCAGCTGCCTCTTTGGCCTTCCTCCAAAAAACTTCTACTCTTTCCCTTCCTGATGGAATTCAAGTGAGCTCATAACACTCAAGGCCTGCTTAAGGAAAAGCCTGTAAATCAGCCCTGCATTTCTTCAGGTTAAATGAAATATCTCAAACTAGAATATGAGCCAGGATTTCTTTAAGAATGATGCTGTGCATGAACAAGACCGGAGCAGTGCTCAAAGAGCACTGTTAGACTAGAATGAATCAGAGCAGCCTGAATCCACATCACTGTCAGTTCTCAGTCTAGTACTGAGAGAGCTTTTCAGGTCTGATGAGTTATTTATGTGTAGCAAATGTCAAACTAATAAACCCTCAGGAAATGTGAGACACAGCTGCTCTCTAGTGGACTTGTGAATAGAATCATCAATGCAAGAAACTAATTGTGTAGGTAGTCTGATGAGAGGCAGGAGGTGAAAACTTCCCACACGTGAATTCAGCTGCTTTGTTCTCTCGCTGTCTCTCCCCTATTTATGTAGTATCAGCTCAAGACAATGCTTAATACTAAAGTGAAAGGCAGAGGAAGTGTGGTGCAAAGGCAATCACCTACCCCTTGCAAGGAGACTGATGTCCTGCCAGCCTCCAAGCAGTGGCTACCATGGAAGACAGCCCCCATCCCAAGTATTTTTGCTATGAATGACTTACAGATTTGGAATTTGGTTTTAAACCAAATTGCCCCTTCATAATGTGCATATGTGAATATGTGTTTCTGAGGTGCAGGTCTTTAGAGATCTTAGAGGCAAGACATGACAACACCTTACATCTTAAAGGCACAAAATAAGGAAGTTAGGGTGAAGACATCTGCCTTCCTATTCATCTCATGGCTAGCAGAAACATTTTTGAGTTACTTGTGATGACAGTGTGCATTTCCAGTTAATACAAATGTGATTTGTATTGTATCCATTTCAGTCCTATAAACTGATTGTCTTCCAAATCACCTCAGCAATATTATAGCAAGTTACTCCCCAATTCCATGGGATGTACTGAACAGGGAAGCATACAAGTCTTGCTGAAACAGAAGAAAGGTGTTGGCAAAAAATATTATGCTCACATTAGTGATTCTAGATGGCTTGGTACAAGAGAATGGGAAGTAAGTCTGACTTCTGCTAGCCTTATCAACCACCAGATCCATTCTTTAGTTCAGTGGGATTGAGGTAACAGTTTTTTAAGTGAAAAA
This sequence comes from Indicator indicator, assembly GCF_027791375.1. Lineage (NCBI taxonomy): Eukaryota > Metazoa > Chordata > Aves > Piciformes > Indicatoridae > Indicator > Indicator indicator. Next base: position 6,658,318 of record NC_072034.1, read on the forward strand.
GCCTCAAACTTGGAAAACAAATTGGAAATGCTTTTTGTCTCCACAGCGAATTTAACAAGCTTATCTGCAGGATAACTGTGATCTGTGAAAATATGTCGCAGTTCAAAATATGTACATGAAAACTAATATTTTCTATTTCCTTTGTGTTCAGCTTCCTGTATGCCCAGGCTGTTTATTCTTATGAATGATGCAATGGGTTAATGGGTAGTATGTGGGTTATCAGTAAGGAAATCTGAAGATACAAGGACCATAACAGTACCATATGTTTCACTTTGATTAAACTGGTGGAATTCCATGTAAATGGAAAATTGTGAAGGCGTGTAGCCTTCTTTTTATCAAGAGGATACAGTAGGAAGTACCTCAAAAACACAACCTATGGTATGATTTCTGTTTCCAAAATAATGAAATGCCTTAATGCAATTAAAAAGCCATGCAGTCTTTTTACGAAAGATAAAATGCATGTATAGCCCTTCCTGCAAAGGCTGAGATTTGGGGAGATGTGAGGCTTAGGGGAAGAGTGTGATGGGTTTACTTAGGAAACAAGGTAAGTCACAGGATGTTGCCATTCTCAAACTTAGCTTGCACAAGCTAATGAATGAGTTTCCTTCTGGAGACTTCTTTCTATGAGAAGTAGCTTTTTGCATGGAAAAGCTTTTTTTTTTCTTTAGAATAATTTAAGTAAATTGAGGATATTTCAAATCAAACTTTAAATAATAGATCTGCTTTTTTGTTTGCTTCTTTAGAGCGTGTACAATAATGCAGGGTAAGATCAGTTGCTTTTTAGAAATAGTAAAAGTTGGTGCACTTGGGAAGCTGCCCTTAATTCCCCATGCTTGAGAGCTCCAGTATGCCTGCTAATAACATATGAGACCATGGCAGAGCTTCCCTCATGTGGACCACACAGAGCCAGGCATCATCCGCTCCCCTCCAGGTAAACCATGAGAGACACTTGAGTATCTGTCCATGGGTTTGGGTTGGAAGGGACCTTACAGGTCAGCTAGTCCAGCCCTGCTGTGGTCAGCTTGGTCCTCTTCAACTACATTAGGATGCTCAGAGCCCTGTCCAACCTGATCTTGCATGACTCCAGGGACAGGGCTTCTACCACCTCTGTGGACAACCTGTGCCAGTGTTTTACCACCCTCATTCTAAAAAATATTTTTCTTGCATTTAATCTAAATCTCTCCCTTTTTTAGTTTAATACCTTCACTCCTTGGTCTATTGCAACAGGACCTGCTATGAAGTTTGTTCCGATGTTTCTTGTAGGCTTGAACTTGACGGTTCTGAAATATGTATGGCTAGTAGGGACATGCCCTTTGTGCCTTGTGCAAAAAATAGTTCATACTGTATGTGGACAGCAACAAAGATTTGGTTTTTTGCTTAACTGCTGTTGCTTGAATAAAGATCAGTAACAACGTTTCTTAAAAAACAGCAGGGAAGCTACCATGCTCTTGGTTTACCCCACCACACTAAGGCACTGCAAGTTGGTGTTTTGAAACTAGGGTGAGGTGGTTTATATTTTGATAGACCATTAGTCTTGGAGTGAAGCAAGTATCTTGAAACCTCTACCATTCAGGTGCCTGTGATCTTAAGAGTGTTTTGCTCCTCACTTGTGTTGTTGCTCATACAGGCAGTAGCAGGTAAATCTTGTGCAAACTGCTTGCGGTGGTTCATGGCTCAGTAGCTCATGGGGCCACTCAGTTCTGTAGGGCAAACCTCTGCCACTCCTCTCTTCCCTTAGCTGTTGGAGGGAAGGTGACTGCTGCTCCACTGTGAAGAGCTTTGAGTGAGCAATGCTACAGAAGAGTCCCTGTGTTACTATTAATACAAGCAGCCTTCTACTTGGCTGTGGACCAGGCCTAAATGAAGTGTGCTTAGCTTAGGGCATGGTAAAGGAGCCTTCTTTCCAGAAGTTCTTGATTAGTGTTGACAGAGTGGTTCCTCTCACTTCTATTGTGCCGCACATTGGAATAAGTAGGTGAGTGACAGCAATCCTCTGGAAAAGGATGAATGGAATTCAGCCTACTCGGACTTCCCTTCTCAAGAAGCCTGTACACCTTGCTGGGCTGATTTTATGTAGTCCAGAAATTTGTCTCTAAGCTCTTTGCCTGGCCAGAATGAAATCAGTCGTGGACCAGATTCTCAACAGCACACTTGCAGTAGTGTAGACATCACATCACTGCAAAAGAAACATCTCAGACCCACCACTGGTTAAATAATCCTCTAGTACCTGATGGAAAAGCTGAACAACCACTGTGCAAGTCTTGCATAAATGAAGTTCACATTAATCATTTGCAGGAGTCATTAATTGTGTTGGCAGGAGTTTGTAGATTGAGAAGTTTGAAAGGAGCATGAAATAGCTCTGAGCAACATCAAAGCCACTCTTCAGGCTCCTATTTTTCAGCTTATTGCCTTCATATGAGGCAAGAAAGGAAATACCAACTCCCATCAAGTACTTTGATGCTGCCATGCCCGTTGACAAATAAAGGATACAGCACTGGAAATATTTGGGACGTGACTTAAGACAGAACTGGAAGGAACTTTCCCAACATCTGTACTTAGTATACTTTTTCTTGTGTTTATTTGTAATAAGTATCAGGAGCAGACATTCTAAAGCTTCTCTCCTGCCCCTGCTCCCAATGGCTTGCAAGCCACACAAGAATGAAGGTGATCATTTTATAAATGGCTGAAGGGAAAGACAGGAGGTCTAGGTGAGGTTAGATTTGAAAGGGACTTTTCTGACAGGAGCAAGAAATGTCTTGATCTCTTTATGAAATGTGTCTCTGCTCATCTCTTCTGAGAGTTTTCTTCTTGCCCCCAACCCCTTGCATTTCCTTTGTCTCTTTCTGCTCTCACCTATGTGAGTTCTTTCCTTCTTGCTTTTTGGTCTCTTTACTGTGACACTGGCAGCACTGGGGCACTCTGGCATCTTTCACCTTTGCACCAAGCAGTAAATGCCCTTCTCTGGGTTATGTGAGGTGGCAGTTGTTTGCTGGGAAGCTGCATAGCTGAGATCATGTCTCTTGTCAGGAACATGTGTCTCACCAGTTGAGAGAACAGCACTCAGTGGTCTGAGATTGATAAAGGACTTCTAATGCTAAGGTCACCTCAAACTGCAGTTTAGAGGGCTGAAGATGGGGTTACAGTGGGTGTCTTGGAGAGGAGATGGTGACACTAGAGGGGTGAAGTGGAATTTAACATCCTTTGTGCCTGGAGGAGCACCATCATAACTCAGGAGTGCTCTTGGAGGAGACAGCTGCCCATGTGAGCTGAGCCCTGTGTTAGATAACCAAAAGGGTACTTTAAACTTTGGGCTCCTTGGTAAGATTTGCAGGCAGTAGACAGGACCAGGTTGTGGGTGGTTGCAGAGCACAGGATGTCACCTGGGCACACAGGGCATGTGTTCTTACCCAAATCTCTGACTGCCTGTCTTGCCATCTTCAGGAGACAACATCACCAGCTACTGCATGGAGGTGCCATGCTACCCTCTTCTCCTTCAAATCCTTCCTGGCAAACAGTCTTCCCAGGTTGACTTCACCAAGTAAATCAGTTTACGCAGGTCTCTGAGAATTAAATGTACAGGCAATAATTTTTTCCAAAATCTATAGGCAAGAGGTACATAAGTTAAGTGACTTCAGTGCCTAGAAGGTACCTCCTGCTGCAAGAGGCAGGAGCTGCATGTGCTCAGCACCAGTAAGAGTATGGCATTAGTCACAGTTGGTGGCTACCCACAGTTTCTTTGGCTCTCTGAGCAAGACAACTTGTGGTTTTATTTCACCTTCCTTTGTAGGTGGCTCAGAGCCAGGCATCCCATTTTGAGCAAGAGGTAATACTCCCAAACCTGATTTAGCCCTCTTACCACTTGTTTTTTCAGCAGCTGCTTTCTCCTTGGCTTCACTCTGGCCCTGTGAGCATGCTGGTGTGTGGTGCTTTCCCAGCATTAATGCTGCATCCTTATCACTGCTTCCTCCTGACATCCTCTGTGATGTCACCAGCCAGTGGCTGTGACAATCCCTGTACTCCCCTGATGGCTACAAAATGGCTCCCTAATGCCTCACTGTTTTTAAAGCTCGTGTCTCCCAGTTTTCTTCTTTTTACCTAATTTCTCTGCCTTCAGAGTCTTGATTTTTAAACAGATTAATTTTATTTGCCTCAAGAGAAGCTTGTTCTTACAACTCTGCCTCATTGGTTCTCCACCCCTTCCTAAATCTCAGATGGAAAATGACTCTTCCTGTCCCCAGACATGTTTTTCTCTTCTGCTCAGACTGATTTAACTGATAATTATTCTGCACTTCCAACATTGCTCAAAAGATGTTGCAGAAAACAAAGTTGTATTGTATTGAAACAACAATTTCAGAATGGGATGAGTCACCCTTTCTATACCACTCAACTGAAAATACATTAAAAAAAAAGGTGATTCACTGTAGGAAGTCTGTGTGAGGATTCTCAAATTCAGCTCTGGTTTATTGTCTGTGAGGCAATCCTGTGCCTGTCATTCTGGCAGTGTGGTATCGTTTTACTTGAAAATGGCTCAGTGGTTTTATTGATTCATACTGGGAGATGACTTTGTTGATAAATTTGAAAGGCTATTTCTGCTTATTTCTCTAAACATTTGAAGCATAGCTTATATTTCAGACTATAGAGTATTTTGGCAAATGGAAGTAAATCTATAGTAAAATATAAGAGGAAGTATAATCATAGGATCATAGGATGTTAGGGGTTGGAAGGGACCTTTGAAGATTATCATGTCCAACTCTCCCAGGACCATAGAATCTAGCATAGGTCACACAAGAACACATCCAGATGGGTCTTGAAAGTCTCAAGAGAAGGAGATTCCACAACCTCCCTGGTCAGCCTGTTCCAGTGCTCTGTGACCCTCACAGTGAGGAAGTTCCTCCTCACGTTGAGGTGGAACCTCCTGTGCTGTAGTTCATATCCATTACCCCTTGTTCCTATCACAGGGTGCAATGGAGAAGAGCCTGTCCCCTCCATCTTGACACTCAGCCTTCAGATATTTATAAACATTTATTAAATCCCCTCTCAGTCTTCTCCAGACTAAAAAGCCCCAGGGCTCTCAGTTTCTCCTCATAGGGCACATGCGTCAGTCCCTTAATCATCATGGTAGCTCTCCATTGGACTGCTGAAAAAGCAGCACACCTAAAACTTTTTTCATGACACACAATCACTCTGTGGAAATGTTTGCATCAGTGTCATCATCAAGGGCAAGACCTATGTGAGATTCCAAACGATGTGGCGCATTGCTAACATGTTCTACAGTTAAATTACAAAAAATAGATAAGAAGAAAACACAAACTGGGGGACAGCAATGCCTGCAGTGTGTTCCTTGCAGAAGTAATGCCTGGTGCCGTGGGCTGCCAGTGCTTCCTCGACCAGGCACTGGGACTGGTTTTCAGTCCCCTCAGGGTAGATCTAGCCTGACACTTCCCTTGGCAGACTATGGCTGCCACTGCAACCTTTTTCATGCAGCTCATCAGCAAGCAAGACTCCTGCTTGGATGTGGTGGACCACTGACTGACTTGTATATTGGGGCTTTGAGGGACAGCGATCTCCTACCTACACCAAAATAGCTGGCCCTACTGGTCACATCAGCTCCAAAGTCTGGCTCAGCATGAAGGCTGTGGTTCCGTCTCTGTACAGTGAGTGGGGTGAGTAATCTGTGTGAAAATATACATTGTTCACGTGAGCTTTCTGCCTGCTTTTATGTTATCACACCATCCCCAAAGAGAGACCACAAAACAGCTTTGATGGAAGTCCAGCTGCGAGCACTGCCTGTGGGAACACTCTGGTGAGCCAGTAGTTGTTTGGTGGACTTGTAGGATTTGGTGCATTTTAGGGATTGGTCAGGGAGGATAAGGGAAGTTCCTGAAGCTCATAACACTGGATTTAAATAAAAGCTTCAAATACAGTATGGAAATACTCTTTATTTTGTATTTCCCTAGCAGCCTTTAAAAAAAATTATTCCAACAAACGTTGTAAAGTAACCAAGTGTTGCTATCTGGGGGCTGAGATGTGGTCTGTACCTCCTCCTGAACACCTCTGTGGCATGATTCCTGCAGACAGGAATTCCTGGCAGCTTCCTTGCCAGCCCCTGGCTACTGCAGGTCAGTGTGGCACTGAGTGACTTCAGGAGGCAGTGTGATTAGGAAGGTGACAAAAGTTAGTGAAGACTGCCATGAAGGCCTGTCATGTGGGAAGTGTGACATTTATGGCAGTGCTGACACACATGCTATGAGTTGGAGAAAAAACAAACACACAAGGTCAGATGGCCTCTGGGACTCTTCCTTGCTGAGGGCTGTCTAGAGTAGAAATCAAACTGCTGCTTGTTGACAGCTTTTTATGAAGGACTTTTGATAAATAGTGGTGAAGTGGATGGGAGGTGGCAATATGAGGAGAAATCAGTGCTGAGTGCAGCCAGAAGTGCTGCTGCTGACTGGGTGAACTTTCCGGTTGGCAGAGGCACTATGGCTGTACAGAGATCTGTGTTGGCACGGAAACTGTACGTGTTAGCAGTTTCACTAAGGTTTGCCAACCAGTGAAAATGCCTCTTACTTCTGGTGGACCAATCAGCCAAATCCACAGTAAAGCAGCAAAAGTGATTTGTTTGTGATTTAGTTAGAAATTATTTCGTATGTGTTAACTAGTGTGTCATATTCTGGGGAATTTGCTTTTCAAAGACATTGTTCCTTAGTGTACTGAGAGTAGTCATATTTACATGGGAAAAGTGAAAATCCCTCATTCATACCTGAATTCTAAGCTGAATATATCACAGCATATAAGAAATACATGGGTTTGGGTTGTTACTGTTGATACCAGTAAACAATCATCTCTTACAGGCAGAAGTGGGAGTCTTGATCCTGCAATGCTTGGCCAGATGCTTTTGTCAGGCTTAAGAGCATTGCTTAGAGCATAGTCAGCTTGTAAAAGGACATAAGTCAGTTCCAGAGAAAGCAGGGGCTCTTGGGAAGATAAAATACTGGATGATGTTTGGGGCTTCACTTGACCTAGTTTTACCCTGAAGAGGAACAGCAGAGTCAGGGGAGCCTTGGCTTAGCTGAGCCCTGATAGCTGGGTGCACCAAGTTACTGTTAGAAGGCGAGTGCTTGCTACTATCATCTTCTTCCTCTCTCCTCTTGGCTTGTTCTTACAGATAGGGGACTGGCTCTTTGGTTAGATCTGCTGTGACCATTTTTATAGTTACTGTGTGCTGAATTGGTAAAGCCTAGTGAGGCACAGGAATGCGTTCAGCATCTTGAATTGTACCACCTGTGCTCTTTCAGTGCCCAGTTCTCTGGCTGCAGCGGCTGAGGCTGGTGTGTCAGATAGCTTGCTGAGCAAGGCTGTGTCAAAGCCAAGGTTTCTGCCCTGAAACCAACAACTTTGTCTTCCCAGGAAAGGCACTGAGTAGCTTGGGTAGTTCCTGATTCTGAATCTTACTATCCCCTGTGGCCATTCTCCAAACATTGCAGCTGTGTTTTCAAACTTTCCCAAGCAGATTTGCTACTCAATATATAAACAAGTGTTGTGTAGATTTAGTTTTAACTCCAGGCAAAGACAAGCTTATCTGTCAAAGCAGTGCTGATCCACCTGAGTGTTTTCCAGCAGTGGGTCATTCTCAGACACTGAGAACTGGCAAGGGATAAGAGGGGTTGTTACTTGGTTGCCATCATAGAAGGTCAAGCTTCACTAAGTAAATTAGGACTTAGACATTCCACATAGTTCTCAACTGAATTAACCAAAGCTCCTTCATGTCAGTGAATGTAAAGTTAATTTAAAATTGTATTTCTATGAATTTAAGGCCTAGATAACCTAACATAGAGAATTTTACATTTAGCAAGTAAAAGGAATAGCAGCGCTTACCATACAGTTCAGAAAGGCTCCTCCTTCTGTAGCATAACCAAATGAATCCCTTTTCTTTACACGCATAATCAGGCTTAGGATAGAAACTTTGATTTCAGACTAATCACTTCCACTAAAAGTACTTTTGAATACCTGAATTGTAACTTGATCTTTGTAGTTTGCCATGCCTGATATTTTAGTTTATTATATGTTCTTACAGATCTTCCCATTGCTCCAAATCATGCCTAAGTCACTTGCTGTAGCAATGATGAAAGTTTCCCTAATTAGTTTTGGTACTCAGTGTTTAAGCAATTGTATGAAGTATCAGAAAACATTTGTACATGTTTTATATATACAGTAATAAGAGGCATAGCAGAAAGTTTCTGCCAGACCATACCCAACCATGTTATATACCCTAAGGAACGACCTGAATATGACAGGTTTGCAAATATATCAAAAAACTGTTGAAGAAAAATGTCTTTATCCGCATACTCATGGAGTAACATAACATGGCCAATCTTACCAAGTTTCACAATGAATAGTAAGTGGGAACTGAAAAAAAACAAACTGTTGCCCAAACATTGTTACCGTAACTGTAAAGGAAAAGAAACACTGTAGGTGGGGATAGTAGTTCTGAGCCATTCCTTTGGTGTCTTAAATGTAACTGTCCCAAAAAACCCCAATAGGACTTCACCGTCAGAAACCTCCCATTATGCAGACTGCCTGTCTGGTCTTCCCTCACTGAGTGCTTCTGATGACAGAATAAAAAAAAAAAAAAGAAGACTATCATCTGACGTGTGTCACATTTCCACTTCAGTGAGCTTTTTGCCTTCTGTCTGCGGCTGTTTACCCTTGATCCAATCATTCAGGTGAGAGCAGAGAAAAGGGGAAACAAGTCAAGGGTTTTTAACCCTTGCATTGTCAAGACACAGCACATCTGCCATCTTGAGGTGGTCAGAGATGGATTTCATGGCCCCAAAGCTAAAGTGCTCTTTAAAAGCAGTGTTTTGATTATGTCTCAGTGACATTTAAGTTTTTTTCAGCCAAATGCAATTATTTGACCAACTGGCTTCTGAAAATGGTGACTATTGAAAATAGTGCCTGTTGAATTTTCCCCTGGATCTGGCTTTTGAAGCAGAGAGAGATTGTAGGACAGCATGATTCAGCAAGCTCCAAAGGTGCAGAGCAGCCAATACTCAGCTCTACACTTAGCAAAACCTTCCTTTGTGTATGGTCTGTTGTGCATCTTCAGGACTTCTTGTCTGCAAGCTGTTCAGCTGCAACAAATGTTTCAGTGGAGCAGGGAGCAGAGAAGTGTGCTTGGGGATAAAAGCCAAGCTGATGTGTCCAAGCTGGCTCCATCCCAGTGGTAGCTATGAATTAGGTGACTCAGTCCTGTGCAGTCACAGTCAGTCAGAAAATAGCAGCGTTTGTGGCATACAGGGTGGTGTGGCTGGTCCCAGACTAGTCAGCAAATCAGTGTTTAAATTGACCACTACACTTTTACTTTCCCTGGTACAACACTTAGTCAGCCTGCTAAGGTTTTCAATATCCAAGTATATATATTCAAAAACAAGTCTTGGAAAATGCATGTGAAAATGGCTACCTCCATTCAGACACCTAACTAAAGTGCCCACCTTCAGACACACAGTTCTGAAACCCCTGCTCTTTATCATTAGTGGCATGTTGTGGAGTTCAGTTATCTGTGTGGTTCCACAAGTGACCTACAGTAAGAAGACTAGAATTCTTGGTTTTAGAAATGGAAAAAATTGCCCTTTAAGGAGTACTCCACCATGCAGAAATTGTCAGGCACTTGTGTGGGCAGCTAAGGATGTCAGACAGGTTTTGGCTGCATGTTTCTACAGTCTCATGTTGCACAGAATTTGTCTGCATATTTATATCAGTTGTGAGTCATGAAGTATGTAAATACCATACAACTATTTGCTTTTATCATTATTATTATTATAAATATGCCACTCCAAAGACCCTAATTCTGAGTGCTAGCTTAGAGGTAAACTGGACCCTGACTAATCTTCACTGGGATTTCATTTTGAGTTAGTCAGCTTCAATTAAGAATTGTTATTTTTTTCCGAGGTGAGCCAAGGCAAGTCAAGAGCAGAAGGTACAGCTCTTCTCAGAAGGACTAGTATCTTTGAAATTACCAATTGTGGAGGAGTGTTACAGGACTCAGGCTCTATGTTGGAGGGTTGGTCAGAGTTGATTAAGGAAAGGGTCCTTAATTTGGGTTTGTACCTTTGGGTACAACCTTGCAGTTTGCAAACATTATCCTTTTCAGACTGAATAATGAAAGCAAAAAAAGGTTGCTGAAAGGGCATGTGAGAAGCAGAGCACTGTCTAATATTTAATCTGGACAAAGTTTAATTAGGATAAGAAAGTCCCAAAGGAGAGTGTGATCTATTTTTCCTATCAGAATGGCACAGAAAGAATTGCTGTGCTAGGCAAAGCCTGCCAATACAGCCTAGGAATTCAGTGCTTGGAAGTGATCACCTGCACAAGAATTTCTTTCTCTCTTTTGGCAACCTGCACAAGAAAGAATAAGAATAGATAAACTATCAGCACACCCCTGTCTGCTCTTCAGCAGATCCAGATTCTAGCCTGAGAAATGCACAGTAGGAATATCACCTTAAAGACCAAAACTCAACAGACACTATTCTGGAGTCTTACCTTCTCAGTGTGCATTCTCCCTCCGAATTTCTCATCCATAAAAGTGCAAATGAAACGGAAGCTGTGCAGGTAAAAAAACCCAAACAATTAAATTATTTTTCTCTGTCAGTGGCTTAAAAACAAAAGTCCATATCTGCACTTCTGCATTTCTTTGGTGTAGGAAGCAAACAGGTCTGCAAAGAGGCTTCTTAAAATAAAAAAATACCAGTCTAACCACGGGTTCCGCCTGTGTATTGGGTACATCTGCTGGCTTGTGGGGGCTTCTCTTACTCAGAATTGAACTGACACTGACAGGAACGTTTGCTTACTACATTTACTGAGCAACCAAAACTACTAAATTAGAAAGAAAAGGGCAAGGCGTTCATTAGGGTAGGAACATAATTTTCAATAATTATTTAAGATTTCAAGCATAGAGGTCATAAGCAGACATTATTGGAATGAAGTTTTGCAGAAACCAGTGGATGCTTGTTCGAGGCAAAGATTGCTAAAAGGGATGCATGATAGGATACTGGAAAAGGTGATAAAAAAGGAAAATAATATCAGTACAAGAAGATATAAACTCAGGGGTCTCCATTTGCAGATCAGATACTTTACTGCTTCAATGGACTGTGCTTGATTTCCTCCAAGTTAAAATTTGCAATGCTGGGCTTCAGAATTCCCCAAATTTGCATGGAATGGGAGATACGCGGTAAAGAGCTCATGTCCTATCATGGATCAGGGGTGGCACACAGCAAGGCAGAGCCAATGCATGCAGAGGCAGGTCCAAATCTCCTTTAGAATTCAGTTTTTAACCCTTTAGAATGGAAATCTTCAGAAAAGTGAGAGAGAATTACCAGAGGGAGGGTAAGCAGAATTTATGCTTCTAAATCCTATGGAGATATTTTTGTCTAACTGCTTCTCCCCGGTGCCCGTAACTTTGCCTTTTGGGGAGTTTTCAATGAGGAAAACATGTGGAAGTACATCTTGAGGTAAATCCCGAGGATGTGGCCTCTGACAAACAAGTGTATCCACTCATTAGAAAACATTAAATGGAAAGGGAAGGACAGATAGGAATGGTAAGCAGGAGCCCGGTGTGCTTGTCATGATGAAAGTAATGTCCTGCTGACACACAAGTAAACAGAGGACCTGTGACTGATGCCAGTTTTTCTCATAGTTCAAGCAAATATAAAGTTGAAGGTCACACATATCTGTAACTGCCCTCTTCCTGCAGAGTAAGTCTATAAGGAAAAGGGAAATGGAAAATGTTGGTATAAATTCAGCTGAACTACATTACCTGCCTTGGACTGTAGTTCCCCAGGTCGTGCAGACATGGTTGTGTTGCATGACATGGCTGGCTGCTTGGGATCCTGCCGTGCTTGCCTCAGGACTACCCCAACTGGCCTGTCTTTGCTCGGATGCCCATCCGGCTATGGGAAGGGGCTTTGGTTTCATGCATCGTCTGTCTAAGGTGTATTAAGTGAGGTTGCTTTGCCCTCTTCCAAGCAGAGTTTCTTGCTGAGTGCTTATAATTTCTTGTGTGCACAACTACCACATCTCTTTCTTTGGCACTCTAGGGTGGGGGCATGCTCAGAATTAGCTGCAGCTCATCCTGCAGGGAGTTACCAACAGTTGGGGTTTGCCCAGGCACATGTGTTGCACTGATCAAACTGAAAACAACGTAAATCAAATAATTGTTTGAAGTACTGCAGCATCCTCAGGGGAGTCTGTAATGTCAGATTACTTATGGTTATGTCTGGACACCTTGCCATGACAGAGGAGACAGGTGGAAAAGTCCCCCTTGAAATTGGTACAAATTCATGTATGGCAGAGCAGGTGTGAAGCAGCTGACAGTGTGTGAGGAGGTGCAGAATCAGGTGGAAGAAGGGACAGAGTCATGGAAGGTGAGCTCAGGTCAGTGATGTGAATAGATAGGGACATCATTTTGGAGATTATTTTCATATTCTCCTATGCAAATAATAAATAGTGGTAATTTATAGGATCTCAGTGAGCATTATCAAGTATATGGAGCTGAGGTGATGTCTTTTTAAAGAGAGGGTGCCTTGAACAAGCCAGTTTCTCAATGGAAACTGCTGAAATAAGTGTCAAGTGATTTCATTTTTGTCAAAGATTGATGCCACCTTTTGAACTATGAAAGTTTCAGAATGCCAACAAAGCCACAAAAATTACTTAGATTCCGTTTTCCATTAAATGCCTAGATTCAATTCTAATCAGTTCTGCACTCTTAAAAACAAATTATTTTGTAGGTTTCAGGGAACTCATCTGCCACTTTCACATTTTCAAGTGGTATTCAAAAATCGCCTTAAACTTTTGAATTCCAGGACAATGAGCCAGCAGCTCACATGCCGTTTATAGTTATAAATTCATTCTAATGCCAACATGTAAAAGGAAATTCACCCCAAGAATGCAGCAGTTGTAGATGTTTAGAAAAGTCCCAGCTGATGGCCACAAAGTACTTGTAAGCTACTTGGCTTTTGCCAGGTTTGACAGACAAGGGGATATGATGAACCCAGTGAAGGGGGAACCTGTGGTGTGACCACCTCCTCCTTGAGCCAGGCCAATGTTGCAGCCAACTTCTATGACACTTCCTCAGAAGAAAATGTGGGTGTTGAACACCAGTGTTAAAATATCCAAGTGGTGACCTAGTCATGGTAAAGTATTCATCTGGCCTTGTTTCTCCCTTGTTGGCACATATTACAAAGGCAAGCTCTCTTGTCTGCCCATCAGGCTGGGTCAAAGGCACTTGGTCTGGTAAAGGAATATATGCCAAGGCAGTGCTAGGAAAGGCTCGTTTGTTTTTCCCTTGACATGCAGCTATTTTCCCCTGTCTGTACTTTCTTGTTTTGGTCAATATGAGCATGGAACAAATGTGCCAAGGAATGGATGCCAGGAGAATTTTTCTCTTCTTTTTTTTAGTGCGTGGTCTTGCTTCCTGACGTTCCTAGGAGAGGTTCACATGGCTAAGCAGAACGGAAGGACAGTGTGGAAGGTTCAGGGGCAGCAGCTTTGCTCAGGAGGCATAAAGAGGAGGCATAAAGAGGAGAAGCCTCCAAGGAGGTGCTAGCAAAGAAAGGTTGTGTTAGAGTTAGGGCTGTGGAGCTGATGCCAGTTCTGAGCTAAGAGGCTTATACACCATTGAAGACTTTGGGTGGGAAGGCTTGTACTGCACAGGAATGACAGACACTGATTGCTTTCCTAATGCAATCCCTTCCAGTGCCAGCTCTGCTGCCAGCTCTGTGTGTGTGTGTGAGCACACATTTGAGGATGACAGGTCTTTTCTTGTCAACTTTACAAGAGTGGCTTCTCAAAAGAGCATTTGTCTGAATCAGTTACCCAGACAGCTAGGCAAACCCTTGTCAGTCTGCCTCTGTGTTTTCTTTCTCAACATCAATACTCAACCTTAGACTGCATAGTCAGGCTCTGGCTGCCTGATCCAAGCTGCTTGCGGTCTCCTCAGAATAACAGCACCCTAAGCATGAGCTTGGCATGTGCCACAAGGAACTCATAGAAGGGAACAGTATGGATGTAAGAGCAATGTCTTCAGTTGCTTTCCCAGCAGTGTGCTTGCAGAGCTATCATCTGAAGCATGTTGGCAGTATTCAACTGATGTTGGCAAATTCAGAGATTAAAGCCACTCTAGATGATTGTGCCCACCTCTGCAGTAGTCTGCTCCAGGAGAATCACTGAAAGGGAGCTGAGATGGGTGGGAGATGAGAGCAGCATCTCTGGTAACCCTCACTGGAGGCCACCAGGGCTGTGCTAGCCACAACAACATGGCAAGACTAGTGACTTCAGTAAGCTCCTGAACTTGTTGGTCTACAGCCTAGGCTAAGATAGCCTGCAGGGAAAACCAGAAAGGGCTGGCCATGACCTCCCCCTCACTGAAGATCAGAGAAATGATGAGGTGGGACAGGCAAGGCAGTTTTCTAGTAGCCCTGGCAGATCCCCTGGCCCAGAGGAGGTAGCACTGGTAGCACCTGACAACACTGGAGTTGGCAAACCAGCGGCGCTGTGGGCAGACATCCAGACAATGCTGGCCGCAGGCTCTGCTCGCAGTTGCTTGTGCTCCTGGGAGCTGGGACACTGTCAGAAAAGTCCTGGGACAATGGCCCTGAGCCTACAGACGCCACCTGCACCACAGTCTCCCCTCTGTTTTTGGTGGCAGTGCATCCAGAAGCGGTAGCTGCATTTCCTACACCCACTGGGGCGGATGTGGGATTTTCCTGGCTGCGAGGCAGAGGACGGGTGAAATAAGCAGCGAGAAGCTCTGCAGGCTGGGCCAGTGACTCAGCTGCTGCCGATGGGCAGGGAACAGCACAGATGGGCTCTCCCCTTTCGGTGTGTGCAGCAGCCCAGTCCAACCTGCCTCTGCAAATCTTCATCCTTTAGTTTTCCGTGCAAGAGGTGAAGAGATCATTCTGGCCAGCAGGAGATACCCTAACTGGTTTGAAGGAACAAACATGTGATTTTTATTTGTAAAACCTTTCATTCCTTTCATCATAGTCATTTCTGCAGAAGCACAGTCAGAAGTTGCTGTGTAGGAGTATGGATTTCTGGTAACAAGGCCACCCACACAGATCCACCACAGGAAATACTAAGTCCATACCTAAAACCTTCATTGTCTAGGGCCTAATTTTGCAGAAGTGCTAAGCCCCACACAGTCCTGCCAAAGGCAGTGGGAATAGATGATGCCGAGCCTTTAGCAGGAGGTGGTCAGGATTGAACAATCCTAGATCTTGACTCAAGGCGAGTCATAATATTGCAAGGCATTTGGTAGGCAGGAGAATTCTGAATCTTTGCATAAAAATCCCCATGTAATAAATAATATCCTGTTGAATACATCTATTGCATCTTGTTTTGGTACTAGTAAGAATAAGAATTGCGTCTTCCCACCCCACTTGTAAAAGCTGTTTCACTTCTGGGAAAAGCTCCTTTAATTTTGATGCATAAACATGTTGAACTCATATTTTCACTTGGATTTTTACTATTGCTGTTTTGAATACTGTAAGCAATAATAAAATTGCTTTCTGCAGAAGGATCCTAAACATTTAGTTCACCCAGTAGTGACCTAGTTTATCAGGATTCAACAAAGATTATTTATTTGTTTTGCAGCGTGAACAAAAATAACACTTGAACGAGTCAGCCATTTTGTTGAATACTTTGTTGTTTCCTAGCATGATGGAGGAAGCCGAGAAATGGCCATGTAAGGGATATGTTTGCCAAACCTACTCTCAGCTGTGGTAATTTTCTGCTTAGAGAAAATAATTGTTGTTTTTTACACCTGTTTCACCTTTTTTTTACAAAATTTACTCATTATTTACAGAAGCATAGATGGGCTGTACCTCCACTGACATGGATTTTTTTTTTCTTCTAGAGAGAAATCCTCATTCTGTTTCTGTAAGACATACCTGTTCCTGTTCCACGACTAACAAATGACATTCTTAGAACTGAAAAAGCAATTGAAAAAAAGTCTTTGTTTACTTACTCTACTCATTTGAGAGAGTTTTAAGCAAAGTTGGTTTCTGTTTCCTCAATTAGCCAGTAAGAACTGAATAATTGAAAAAGAGCTTTGGAAACGGAAAGTGAGAGGGAGAAACTCTTTGAAAATTATAGGCTTTAACATTTGGTTTAAACAGGACCAGCAGTCCTGCCTGCTCCAAGTTGAGAATAGGCCTCATCAGAAATCTGAAACAAATAAAATCCAGATGCCGCATTTGGTGGATACCTTTTCAAGATGAAAAGGGTAGTTTTGTGTGACCCATTGTTTTTTGGGACCTCATCACAATGTGGGTCCATAGGAAGAAACCCCCAACTTTAATTTTATATTCCTCCCATTTCAAAAGAAGCTATTCTGCAGACTTTATGTAACTGACTATATCTAAGCAGAACATGCCAAAGAGATGTGGAAACTGTGCTTCTGTGGATTGCTTCTTTGGGTAATCATGGCATTCATGGCATAAACTATGAGAAGAGGGAACATCTGTACCTACCACCCTAGCTTCTGTTTTAACATGGAGAACACAGACTTCTGAAAACTGAAGTGGAGATGATCTGCTACCATGTTTTTTGAAGTTGGTATACATGGGGTTTTGCACTGAAATACCTTCTGGTGTTTGTAAGTTGGATCTGAAATGTTGGCAGTTGGTTTTTCCCGTGATGTTTAGATCTCTCATGATACTTCTCATTTGGAGTCTGAAAGAATTCACAGGAAAGCATGGATCTGTGTTCTCTGTGTTGAGGCTGTTGAGTATATGCTGGTGAAGAAGGAACCATACTGAGAAGGGACTTTAGACAGTATCATGAATATGTAAATTTTGCCCATTTTTTGGTTGTTTTATTTTGTTTGTGCTAAGCTACGTTTTCAGGTAGAGTATGCTTTAAAATAATTATATCCTGCTTTTACCGAGGTCATGGATTTAATAATCTCCAGAGGCCCCTTCCAACCCCTACTATTCTATGGTTCTATGTTAGAACTGGGCCAGGTTAGCTGTTGCATTTGTTTCCTGCAGAAACCTTTTTTTTCTTACGTAATATTGGGGGGATGCTTTATATAACAATCTTTAGTCACTACTAGAACGGGTCAGAATCTTTCAAAGAAAATAAAAGTGGCCTTGAGAACAAGGGCCAGCTCACTGAGACTGCACCAGTTTGCTGCAGCCCCCAAACCTGGTACAGGGAGTTCCCACACCAGTTCCCACAGCCCTTCCTGAACTGCTCATGGCATGTCCTGCTACACTGCATTGGAGCAGGTGTGCTATGAGCCAGCTCTCCTGGACTCCTGATCTTAGCTTTAAGACACTCTCTCTATGTATTGCTTAAGCAATGAGGCATACATAAGTCGGGTTTTGAAGCATCGAGCTTTGCAGGTCCACAACCTTGCTCCACCTTAACTCCACATCTCTTTTTCACAGGCCCTGTGTATTCTTCTAGCAGTTGATACAAGCTGTCAAGCTGTTGATATTTTGAGCTGCCTTGAAGAGAAGGCAGGCATCTGTCTGTCATGCTTTTGCCCTCTGCCCAGGTAGTTGCCTGAAAATATAATTCTTGGTCATGCTCCACCCCACAAGGCTATGGGAATAAGATATGTCTTGGTGTAGACAGTGTCCTAAAGGTCAGCACACTCACCTTTGGAGTCTAATTCTCAAATCCTTGTTCCTCTTAACTTGAAGCAAGGCCATAATTCCAGCTTTCCCACACCGCAAGAGAGGGCCACAAGCATCCTGCAGCAGGTCTAGCTCTGTTGCTCTGCTTGAAGTGGTTTCATTTGATGACAATATTCCCAAATTATTTCCATTGGATGGTAATATTCCAAAAGAGAGAAAATAACTCTGCAGAATAGTGGTCATAGCACTTGGGGGGACTATGTGAAAGGCAAGTTCAGTTCTGTGCTGCCCTGAGAGCGTGTCTGTAATTATTGATACAGAGTGGGAGTTTCAGAAAGTGTGGTTTGGGGGTTTAGCTTTGAACGACCAATAATGACAGCATTTTGCACTTGAGTGGTGTGAGAAGCCTTGTGTTCTTTACTTCAGAAAACAACAATTGGGTATCCAACCACATATTTTGAGCCCCAGCTGGATGGTGTCTGTTAGCCTACTTTTCATCATCATGAAAAGCCACAGAGGAGGGAAATGAGCATCACTCGTCCTACACATTAGGAACTGGATGCCCTCTAGCGAGACTCTGATCTATGAGCTCTTCGTTCCCTGAGAGGGGAAGGACTTTTACAGCTTTCCTGAGTGCAACAAGTGAGGAGTGCTTCTTGTAGCTAAGGAACATGTGCAGTGCCTGCTAAAAGCATTTCCTGCCTGCTCAAGCAAAGACTTTCAAAGAAATTCCGGGCTCTAGCAAAGAGACAGTGATTCAGTGGGGTGTGTGCCTCATCACCCTGGGCATACAGGATGGGTGTTTGCTGTGACCACCTTCAGCTACTTAGTTTTGAGGAGGGTAGGTTTAGGCTGGATGTCAGAAAGAAGTTCTTTACAGTGAGGATGGTGAGACACTGTAACAGCTTACCCAGGGAGGTTGTGGATGGCTGCTGTCTGGAGGTGTTCAGAGCCAGGTTGGATGAGGCCTTGAGCATCCTGGTCTAGTGGAAGGTGTCCCTGTTGAAGAGCAGTTTAGTGTGGCAATATTTGATTTATATGAACTCAACAAGGAGGTTTTTCAGGCAATTAATACTTAACATTTCAAATATGACTTCACCAGGAAGTTTGCAGAATGTGGGAGTTGTCCTTCAAAACCATTATTTTTATCATTAAATGCTTCATCAGTTTGTTGCCATATTTGGACTCTGTCAATAGGAATTCTGGTACTACTGGTACTACTTCCTCCTCTACTGTCTTCCTCCTCCAACCAGAATTAGGCTTACGTGAAAAAAAAAACCCACATTCTTTTTCTGCAGCATTGTAAGTTGATCCTCTGCTGATTGCTCTGAAAACAAACTCCCAGCTAGAGAAGTGAGAGCATGGTGCTCCTTACCAGGTAAGTGTGAGAGCACCTTGGGCAATGCAAGACTCCTCCAGTCTTCTGCAGTCAGCTTACTTGGTGTGATGGTTTGAAACTGTCTTGGAAACTGTCTTTGAAACCTGGTCAGCTTGCTCTTTCACACAGTAACTGCAAAGAAGTGAGTGGCCTTGCAGGCTGCATTTCTCTGCTTCTCCCATGCAGCTATCAGCCTTATCAATGCTTTGATGTTTAGGTGCTTGCCAAATACAAATTGCAGTTCCGCTTTCCTTTTGGTACAGCATCTGACTAGCACCAGCAGTCACACTGAAAACTGGGCTTTGCTGATGTTGCAGAACAAAGGGGCTCAGCTGGATGCATGTGTTGCAGGATCTGGACTGCAAGCCATCCAAGGAGAACCTGCAAATGCCAGGTAAGAACCCAGCCTATCTGATAGCATGAAAGAAAAAAAAGGGATGCCTAGGATGAGGTTCACAGCTATTTGCCTTCCTCTTGCCCCCACTGCTGCCCAGGTCAGTTTGTAGATAACATGCAGGAGGGTTGGGACTGGCACTTTCTCCTCTGCAGCAGAGGCCAGTCGGTACACATACTGATCACCATTTGATCACCACTTGGATTTGGGTGCCTTGAGGTATGGGTCATGCAAGGCCACCCAAAGCAATGCTTTGCATCCTTTTTGGTGCTTCAGTGCAAAGAAGTTGAATACAAATCTCCTGGAAGTGCTCCAGCTCTTTTTGAGAACAGAGTGAATGGGAGGAGGAAGAGAAAAGTGCAAGTGATCTTGTCTCCTCTAGTGAAACCCATTTAAGGTAAGCTACTCAAATAGGTACAAGAACAGAGCCCAGGAAAAATGTCTGCTGGGTACCTGCCCAGTTAATTGATCTGAGTTGCCTTTTCCAGCACAGAAAGAGAATGAAATTCCTGAAGGGACAGTTCAGCACCTGTTCCTCATGCAAACCCAGTTCTGACTTATGCCACTGGCTTCAGCTGGGCTCTGTTTGCTCCACCATGTACAGAAATGCAAAATGTAACATTCTAGGAGGGACAGGAAGGATTCACAAGGACAGGAAGAATAACTGATACAGAAGGACTGCACTGCTGTGGGCTGCTGTCAGTGTTGCTGTTAGGTGTCACATGGCTGCAGAGGGGACAAGATTTCTCTCTCATTATCACAAGCAATAAAGCAGCACGACACTTGTTCTGTTAATGCTTGCAAGTTTTGTGCTAATTCAGCCAGTGTTCAGCATTCCAGATTGAAGAGATTAATGGGCAAGCCAGAAATAACATTTCATCTACCAGTGGTATGATTGTGAGTCTTTCCTACCTGCAGGTCAGGAAATGGGATTTTAACAGGAAGACAGAAGTGACATACATCATAGGTAAACAACGTCATCGATCCTTTCCTGTGGCAGCATTAGAAAAAGTACAGCACTCTGATAGGCACTGGGATTCCCCCTACCAGCTACAACTTCAAATTTCCCTTTCTGAATCTAAGTGGTTCGTATCAGAAACTTTTAATCAGCGTAGGGGAAGAGGGAGAGGAGTTGCATGACAGACTACTGCACGTAGGGATTTTGCTCTTAGAAAACATAAATGAAAATGAAATGTACTTGCTGAATCATTTAACACTTTACAATGACTTTTGAAAATTTAGTTTTCATTGCAAGCATACCAAGTCATAAAGCACACAAAGTCCTTACCTTGCAAAACAGTTTTATTTCACACTTGTACAAAGGTAATAGACATTTTGAAACACTTAAGAGTATGATAGGTTATGTCTGCTGCCACAGGGACTTCACAGGTTTTCCAGGGTCCTACACGGTCCCTGTTCTCCCATGGGTTTAAGCCTATTTCTGCACAGGTTAGAGAAGGTCTGTTTAGAGTTGTTTGAGTACAAAACTCAGAGGACTAGGGCAGAATGTGCCAGGTCCACATCTGCACACTGGGAAGATACGTAAATGAACACTTCCGAAGCTAATTCTCCCCCTGCTGGGCCCTTACAGCTTATGAGAACTGAAGCAGCTCCAGAGGCTGGCTCTTCCTTCCTTCTACAAACCTCCTTAGTGCTGTCAGGCAGCAGAAGCTGTCTGAAGAAAAGAGGGATCTTAACAGCTACTGCTGAAATACCGTTGTTTCCCTCCTCTTCCTACTGAACCTGCCTGACTTTTTGCTACTTCACTGTGAGCAGTAACAAACTCTTCAGGCACCTTACTGGACAGAGACACGATTTAGGATTACAGCATTTCCCTGCAGTTTTCACCCTGATTGTCTAATCAGGACCCAAGAATGAACCCTCCTGCAGAACCACATAATCAGATGTCATGTTGTGTGTCACTGCTTTGTCACCACAGTACAGATGGCAACATGGCTCTCCAGCAAGTCCTAGCTTGACAGAATCTGCAACAGTTAAGAAAACTAAGGTACTCCTAAAAAACCCCAAATCTGTCATGTCTGAAATTAATTTGGTTTGCATGGATCTAAATATATTTGGTGTTCCACAGATGTCCAAGGTGAGCTATTTTTTCACTTTAGTGAGTCCTCCCTGCTTGAATGTAATGGCCAAAGGCAAAATTCACCCTAATGCAGAACTGAACTTTTTAAGTACTCAAAATCCTGGCATAACAGCAGCTCTGTAATGTCCTGGGAGTAAGAATAATGACACAAGATTGTTGACTGGTCATACAGTAAACTTTGATAATCCAAGCAGTTTACATTCAAGTAAGTTAAGTTTCAGATCATCAGAAGAACATCTACTGATAGCACAGAGCTCCAAATGGAAACCCAAATCTGGGTATCTTATGTTTGCTTCCCATGAGGTCCAAAAGCAACTTGCCATAGGAAAACAAGTGTTTTATACAGAAAAAAAGACAGATAGGCAATGGATTTAGCCTTTCATGGACATAAACCAAAGGGAGACATATACCAAAAGATAACCTAAAAGCCTTAAAAGGAATAAAAAGACTGTGCTTGTACCTTCGTTCTGTCACATGAGGAAAGTCAAAAGTGGCCTTTCCTAGCAGTAGTGGGAATCTTCACACCGCAGGTGAAATGTCTTCTACTTAAATTGTTGAAACACAGCATTATGTACCCAAAACGGCAATCAGTGTAATTGTCAAAGAGGAGGGTTTGACCTGCCTTGCAGATTCAAGTCATCCTTTTTACTTCTGCAGTATCTTTCTTAACAGTTCTAGGTACTGAAGCGCCCCTCTCCCCAATTAACTTTGCTAAAAAAAACCCTGAAACAACAAAAAACCCCAAAAATCTGTCCTTTTATACTCTCTTTATATGTCAGAAAATATACAGGAGACACAAGCCCAGTTTTTAAGTCTTTTCCAGGTTATCTTTTGGAACAGCTGTATAGCAAGACAACAAGTATTAATATAAGCTCGTTTTCTTCATGATCCTCAAAAACTCTTGCTCACTCACTTCTCCATCTCCATCTCGATCAGCTTCATCAATCATTTCCTACAACAAATCAAAAGCACCTCATGTAAAAACATAACCATGTATTTGATTGCTCTTCGTCTTTCTGACCTCTCAACCCTTTATGTATAGGCATAAATTTCCACCCATCCTTAGGAGCTCTGGCAAATCAGAATTTACCTGCAGTTCTTCATCTGTTAAATTTTCTCCCAGCTCCTTGGCAACTCTTTTCAAGTTTTTGAATGAAATTTTTCCTGTTCCATCATCATCAAATAATCTGAAAGCTTTCAGGATTTCTTCTTTTGAATCCTTTTCACTCTAAAAGAAAAGCAAAACATACATTTATTAGAAAACACCTGCTGCCACCAAGATATTCTTTGTCAGCGTTTTTTATGCTTTCACAATTATTTCAATTAAAAATTCCTACCATTTTTTGTGTCATCATAGCCAAAAAGTCTTCAAAGTCAATGGTGCCACTTCCTTCTTTGTCAATATCTGCTATCATTTTCTTAATTTCTTCCTTCTTTGGCTCAAAGCCCAAAGCACGCATCGCAACCTGCACCAAAAAACAATTGTTAGGAGGCCACCAGAATTAGTGTCAGCAGCTGCATGAAAGCTTGTTTAACTTCTTCATCCAAAGCTGTAATGATAACTCACTGCAATGAAAACATCTTGAGTTCTTACCTGCTTGTTTCATATTTCCAAACAGTAATAGGTTTGGTATTCCTAAGATTCAGGTGTATATACTCTTTAGATCCATGTGGAACATGGATATATTTCTGAAACTGAGAGAAGCTCTTTGTGTTTGAATTAGGTAAAGGTTGCAATCTACTTAGTTCTCAAAGAGACTGGATTATCAAAACAGGACTTCAGGGAGGGTGGAGACCAGGGGTGTGATCTCACTCCAATGAAATGAAGGGCAGAATGCCCATTAGTTCTGGTGGGTGCAGAATTACGTGCAGTTAACTGACACAATCCAATACACAGAGTCAGAAGAAATCCATATGGATAGTTCTTGGCATTTCTGGCTAGGTGGTGGGGAGGAGGGAGTGGGAACTGACAATACTCCCTAAGTGTCTCAGCCTCAGCAAAACTGAGTTGAGGGGATGAGAAGCAGACCACTAAGCCTTACAGAGCACATGCAAAACACTACTGTGAACAGTGGTGAAAGTTGCCCTGCAAATGCTTCATGTTTATGTTGTTTAAAACTAGGCTCTGGCATTTCACCAGCCTAGAACAATGATTTTGCTGCTTGGGTGTTTATCAGCAATCTTACAATCCTGATGTGCCAGATGATTACAACACATTTAATGCAGAGGCTGAAGTTTCAAGAGCATGCAGCTAGAGGAAGATTTGAACTGTGAATATTTTTTCTTCCTGTATGCTGTAGTGGAAATCAATACTTAATATTAGGCAGCAAATTTCTCTCTAAACACTCTTCTGCTGGAAAGCACCAGCTCATGAGAAACTTAAGATTTCATTGAAGTGTGTTTTCTGGCCAGTTTCTTGCAATGGAACAACTGAAAATGTTCCGGTTTGTCTATTAGAGGGGAACACTTTCTGCTGTAAAACAGCCGTTATTTTAAATTTATTTTGAAAAAAGAAAAATTGTGTTAAGTGGTTGATGCTGAATCACTTCAGTCCATTTTAAGAACTACATTTTAACAGCTATCATCTCTGTTCAGAGAACATGCTTCTCTTTACCCAAGCATAAGTGATTCCATATAAATTCTGAGATAAACCACAGGCTTAGGTAACTCACACTTCTAGGTTACACATGCAGAAACTGAGGAAGAGTGAGTGCACGTGAGAAGAAGATAATTTAGATAAAAGATTCATTCTTAAAAAAATGATCAGACATAAAAACATGGAGAGAACTGAGAATAATCTTCTCCCTTGTGCAATGCTGTGTGTATGCACACACATACACACTACCTAAATTGCTACTGAAGTGCAACTCAGATCTCTGTTTTGTTTTAATTAAAAAACAGATAATTTTTGGAGCTACAGTTTTGAGACCAGAGAGATTTCCATCCAAGAAAAAGAAGTTTGAAAACCTTCAGTTCTTTTATGTCGATGCTTCCAGATCCATCAGTGTCAAACAAATCAAAAGCTTCTCTGATCTCCTGCTTTTGCTCTTCTGTAAGTTCAGGTTTCAAGCCACTTTTCTTCCGCTGGGCTGTACCTAAGCCAGGTTTTCTGTAGTTTGAAGCCTTCAGAAAGTGAAGGAGAGAAAAGGTAAGAAACAGCCCCCTCTGGGGAAAATTGAAACCACAGCAAAAATTAAAAATAACAACAGTAAAGCTGTAGCAGAAGTGAGAGATATTCTTTGCTGCAAGTGGTAGACACTGGAGTTTTACACTTATTTTCTTTGGTTATTTTAGAAATAAAACAAGCTGAAGACTTTGTTACTGGGCAATACACATTTGAATGTCGTGTTTTCATTAACTAAAGGAATAATGCCAGAAAACCAGGCAGGTACTCTGAAAATGAACACTCCACTGATGTGACTAAGACCCCCTGCACCTCCTGCTGGTTGCTTTAATGGTGTCAGGACTGGTTTCACCTGGAAAACGTGAGCAAATCATCCACAGAGCTAAACAGGCTGGTTGTATAGGATCTTGCCTGTAGGTGGGCCTCAGATTCAGCCACTCCTCAAAGTCAGTGCTGAAATGCTATGTCTGAAAGTCTATGTTCTGTTAGAACAAAGTTTAAAAGTAGCTGCGTAGCTCTAGCTTGCCTGCCCAGCAACAAGCTGTGGTGCTAGGTAATAGCATGATGTGGCAGCAGTGAGATCAACAGAAAATCTGTCCCATAAGAACTAATTGGCTTGTGCTGAGCTGGTGCATTATTATCCAGGGCACTCCTGAGACCTTTCCAGCTTCTGGTGTAAGCTAGTGCAGTACAAAGTGTCCCCCCCCACACACACACTTGAGCAGGAAAGGTATTTCCTTCATGTATAGTTTGCTTCTAAAGCAGCAGCAGACAGAGTTTAGTCCTTCAGTCTTGAATCTGCAGATTCATGGAAGGAAAAGCAGTCCCTCCCACTGCCAACTCAACTGTTTGGGCTCTATATAATTAAATAAAACAACTTTATAGGCATTTTTCTCATTACTGCTGAGCAGTCTCTTACCTCTGCTGAATTGTTAGTATTTTTTGGCCGGGATCTCTCTTTAAATACCCAGTATGTAATGCACAAGATACCATTTTGTTTTGTTTGGAAATAAACCATCATTTTTTTACCGTGATCCAGGTCAGATTGGAGACCACTTTGCCTGGCTCACCTCTGACTTTTCCCTGCTATTAACACAGGCATGAGATTTTTACTAGTTACAGATTCGACTCTGTGGAAAAACCCACAAGACCTTTTCCTAAATCAAAAGAAATACTAACACACTACCTCAGCCTCTTTTCTGGCATTCTGCACATGTCCACAATCCTGAAGAGTGGCATGTGCATTTCTCCCTTTTCCATTTATTTCAAAACTCAGTTGCTCAAATTCATTTCATGTTTTATCTTAGGGACGTTCTTCAATCTGAGGGTGGTGAGGCACTGTGCAGAGAGGTTGTGGATGCCCTAGCCCTGGAAGTGTTTAAAGCCAGGTTGTATGAGGCTTTGAGAAACCTGTAGTGGTACGTGTCCCTGCTTCACTGCAAGGGCTTTGGAATGACATGATCTTTAAGGTCCCTTCCAAGCCAAAACAGTCAGTGATGCTCTTGCCTTATCAATGCCATTTAATTAAACTACATGCTACAGGGGTCTGGATGAAGCGCGATTGACTCAAGTTAAACTGTGCTAAGATTAACCAGGCACGTTTCCTCCGGTTTATCCCACACTCCCAAAGGAAGTGTCCTATTCTGCAAATGCTGGGGGTGTTTTTCATAGTGCTAAGTTTGGGGAGTGTGGCGTAGTTCTCCCTTCTCAGCCAGGGTGTTGACTTCCGCGTTGGGCGAGGAAACCGAGCAGCAGAGACGGCCTTGTTCTCCGCACAGCCCTTCGAGCCCGACGGCTGCCTACGGCCGGCGATCAGCGGAGGGCTCCGTGAAAGCCGAGCCCCGGCCGCGGGCACAAGCGGGAAGGCGCAGAGGGGCTCAGCCGGGAGCTTGTGGAAGGCGACAAGGGGAAGGGGAGCCCGCGGTGAGGGGAAGAAAGGGCGCTCACCATCTGGCCGTGGGGACGCCGCTCCGGCTCCGCTCGGGACTCTCGGCCCCGCTGCGCCTAACGGCCCAGCCAACCGTTCGCCAGGAACACGTGCTGTCCAATGAGAGAGCCGGACGTAGCGAAGGGCCCGCCCCCCTCCCCTAGTTTGTGCCAATGGCAGCGGGTAGGCTCGTGGCGTCACGAGAGCGCGGGGCTGCCGCGCTCGCCGGGCGCACAAACAAGCGGCGCCGGCGGTGTCCTGGCAACGCGGCGCGGGGCGGCGGTTGGCGGTCGCCGGTCGCTCCTCGCCTCAGCCAACATCACCTCAGCCGCAGCGGCGGGAAGTGCAGCTGAACCTGTGAACAACCGGTCCCCCTCTGCTGTGGGTTCATGTGAAGGGCCCGGCTCTTCAGCCGAGAGGAAGCGGCTAGGCCGGCTCCAGGCCTGAGCAGGGCACCTCCGCGCAGCTTGCTGGGCGGCCTCAGTTTCTCCCCTCTGCCTCCCGCTTGTGTGGCGGCTGCTTGCCGCTTTCATGCTGCGAGCGATGCCGGGCTGGTTCACCATGGGCGTTTGGGGCCAGTGGCACCACTCCACGATCCTCTTTGTCTTACTACATTAGTGGTAACAGCGTTCTTTTGTAGGTAGACCAGGTAAGTTGTGGCTGTGACCTGAACACGTAGTTTAGTTGCAAGCAGAGCATTTTCTACCCATTTTGCATTCATTGTGTGCCATGCTGCCGCAAGGGGATGTGTGCGGGTGCTTGTATGCAAGACTGTTGGACATTTCACAGAAATACCTTAATTTGGAAAACTGATTTAAAATTGTGTTGGTTTAGTTTAGCTTTCGTGGTTCAGGTGCTGTAAGACAAAGTGAGTAATAGGTGTTTAGCATACCTGTTGTATCCCAGAGTTCTTCACCTGAGACCTCCAAAACCCATCTGTGCAAACATAAACTAAGGTCAAGAGAGAGCACTGCTGGGCCCTTCAGCGTAGCTAATGTAGCTCTTTATGAAGAGCACCACAAACTGACTACTTGTTCTTTCGATCAAAACAAGAACAGGTTGAGAAATGAGCATTGCTACTTAAGAACTGCTTGAATGAACTCAGAGAAAACAAACACATTCCCGCCAAGTAAAAAACAGCAAAACCGCTCGCAAGAATGGCCATATCAGTAAATCCTTAAGAGAAATAAGATACAATGATGAGGTCATATGAGGAGTAGGGGAAATGGTTTGTATTGAGTTCCATCATCCAACGACTATTACTCACACTTAATACTTAGGATAGTAAGATAAGGTTTTCTGCTAAGAAAAAGGATCAATTATGATTATTTATTTACCATTATTAGTATTACTAGAAGTACTGGTATGGATACATAGTGTGACTAGACCATTATGGCAAAGCATTGCCAAGAAATATTTTCAGAAAAGCTCTTAAGCAGCTGGGATGGAGGCTTTCAGATGTGCATTCCCACAGCACTGTTAAAGTCAAAACTGCCTGTTTATCTAAAAGTTCTTTCCTTAAATTGATTATAACTATAGACTACAATAATTTCTTGGTTAATTATTTTTTTAGTAGTTCAAGCTGTATCGAGTAATCGAGGGGAAACATTGGTATTAGTTTGGAGTTGTATTCCAGGTCTGTCAGTGTTATTTTTTGGTTGGTTATTTTTGGCTGCCTGCTCTGCTCTTTTAATTCATATCTTGTCTGGAGATAATGTTCAGATGGACTTTCACTGAGCAGGATGGAAAATTAATTTCTTTTTTTATTGTTGTTGTTTTGGAATAGCTATGCAAAAGGACCTTTAGGGAGGTGAAAGAAATTGTTTGAATCTGAGTGTAAAAGGTATATGGCTAAGGCTTATTAAGTCTGGTGCGTATACTTTTTCATTCAAAAAAGAAAAAAAATTAGTTTAATCCCTGTGGTCTGCCACAGGACTGTGGTGTGGAAGGGACTTCAAGGGAAAGAAGATTTATTTTTGACGTGTTAAAACTTAGTGGTAGATGAAAATTTTAAAGTCTTGGCAGTTTGCTTTGGTGAGGTATGAAGAAGTGGCATTCCTTTCATGCATGTTCAATGAAGTACTGATGCTTGCTCAGTGGAATAAAGAATTGGAATAAAATAAGTTTGATTATGTTTTTCCAGATTTGAAGGTTAAAGGCAGTGACATGACTATTGGTACCAAAACCAGATCTGTACAGAGCGCTTCTTCTGCACGTAGTTGTCCATTTTGCTCTAATGAACTTTTCTGTTAAGTAAGACAAATAACTGAAATTCCAGATAGGACATCAGGAGGGAAATGATAGTCCTGTGCCATCTGTACTGCCTCATGTTTAAGGAATCACTGGAGTGAACTGCACTTCTCACTACACTTTTCTTGTGTAGTGAATCTGCCAGCAATTAAAAATTCCATGGTATTTCAGCAATGCACCATTTCAGCAACTGCATGCACCCATGTCTCACAAACAGTGCACAGGATGAAGAACTATTCTGTACAGAGAGCTTCCCAGGAGAGCAGTGTTCAGTGTTGATCTGTTGGTGATGCCTGCTTGGGAGTGCTGTGAGGATGGGGCAATAAGTTTGTGTTCTGTTCACAGATGCTGCCTGCTGCCCATGGCTTTCAGGGATGTGAATGCAAGAAGACATGTTGGACTTCAGCAGCTCTCATCCTTAGCCTTAGCTGGAAGAACGTTATTGGGGCCAATGAAATCATGTAAATTTGTTGTGGATGAAAGCACCAACCAGAGCACATTGATTTGCTCTGCTTTTAGACTGTTGGAAAGTTTGGATTTAACCAGTGCTGCCGGACAGCTTCTAAATGAAACCATTCAGGCACAAAACAAAGAGTTTAAGACTGGGATGAGTACCCTGTTGTTTCTCACTGGTGCGTGGAGCAGTGCCGTGGTGGAGTGCCTCCAGCAGAATGTTCCTATTTCAGCAATAGTATCTGTGATGTCTGAAGGGTTGAACTCTTGCTGTGAGAGGGTCCAGTGTCTTCAAAGGTCAATACACGATGTCAATAAAGAGCTGTGTTCTAGCAGTGTTCAAAGCAAAGCTTGCCAAATTGGATGTGGCAGTCTCCTAAATCCTCAGATTTCTCAATATTTTAAAAAAGAGATTTCTGCACTAGAGAAAGTAATTCCAATAAACTCTCGTTCCCATCAAGAAAATTGTAATTTTAACAAGTGTCTGGTCTCACCTTTGGCTGGCTTTGGTTCAGTGGCATCTCTTGTCAAACCAGCAGGTGACAAAAGTACATTTTTGATTTCTGGAGATAGCGTTTTTGCCTCTGGCTGTAATAAACAAAAGTTAACCCATAGCAGATACTTCAGCACTCTAGGAAAAAGTCATTTTTCAAGTCATCAGAGTACTTTTGAAAGACATCATTCAGGATCATCAGCATGTCCATGTCAATGTTCTGGTTTAGGACACCTGGCAATGGCCCTGAGCCATGGAAATCAGACTAGCATGAAACTGCTCCAGAGCATTGTTGCGTATCAGCAAGAGCGAGCAGAATGCAGTGGCTCTTCCCAGTTTAATGTTGCAGAAATTGTGACGTGCTGTTTACTGGGCCTGCCTGAAAGCTATTCTTGTGTCTCTCTGGGCTTTGTCACATTAGTATCACCAGAACAAGCCACAGTTATCAAACGCTTTGAAGACAAACCCCTTCATATTCTGCTAGTGGATGGTGACCTCACTGAACAATATCGTCACTTAGGTTTTAATAGACCATGTAATGTAAGGACCATATTGGAGAGTCCTAGCCTACAGGAAGACAGCTCAGGAGACTTGTGGCTGAGCACTATGTTAGATATTCTGATAAGCTTTGAAGTAAACTTGGTTTTGGTCAAAGGAAATGTGTGTGAAAACTTAATGGAAAGGTGTGTAGCAAACAGTATCTTGGTAATTGGTTCTGTGAGTCGGGACGTGTTACGTGCCTTTGAGGAGGTCACCAGCGCCCATCCAGTGACATACCTCACCCAGCTGAATGCTGCTTCTGTGGGCAGTGGGGCCCAAGTGGAGCTGTGGAACGCCTGTGATGGGCGTGCAGTGGATCTGGGTGAGCTTGTGCCAGTCAGGGTAAAAGCACAAGGAATTGCCCTGCTCACAGCTGTGCTCTCCACTACTGTAGCTTCAAAGGTGCAGCTCATTGAAGACCAGTTCTGGACTTCAGTGTATCGACTCCATCATGCCTTAAACGACAAGAAGGTTTTTCTTGGCGGTGGTGCAGTGGAGCTCTTGTGCCTTAGTCACATTCAGATGCTTGCAGAACAGCCGTCACAGCCAGCAAGCAGAGACTCTGTGAAAGAGTTTCACAGTCCTTGGCTGGCAGCAGCTGGGATGGAGTACAGATCAGTTGTGCTCCAAGCATTAGCAAGTGGCTGGAAGCAGTATCTTTCAGTGGTTATGTGTAATGCTGCGGAAGCTGCATCCGAATTGGAAGCCTGCGCTGCAGTTGATCATCACCTCAAAAAAGCAGCTGATTGTGGCTCTCCCTCAGCTTATATACTCCAAGAGTTTAGAAGAGGTGCTTTTCTCAGAAGTGGTTCTGGTCCTTTTGCTGACCATGGAGAGGCTTTAAAGGTTTATGATAATGTTACAGCCAAGACAGAGGCATGGCGGAGAGCTCTAGACTTGGTGCTACTGGTGCTTCAAACAGATGCTGAAATTATCACAGGTCCCAAAAGGAATCAGCTATTGAACTCATGCATGTCAAGTGAATTTATGTTTCTATAGGACTTGCAGGCTTTATATCTAAGTCCAGGAATCAGTGAAAGTAGTCCAAATCCAACCTACATTTATTCACAGTTTATAAAGTGAACATTCAAGTGTGCTCATGACTTCAGAGTGCAACACCAGAAATCAGAACTTGAGATAGTCACAAGGTAGACAAAACTTCCCATTTCTAGAAATAAGAGTTAAATAAAAAAGATCACTTTTGAGGCTTACCTGTAACTCCAGCAGTGCATTTCTAACTGGCAATATTGTCTGTATGGATAGATGAATCCAGTCAATCTGACTAACCTTACTCAGCAGAGGAGATGAGCAGTGTTTTTTTCAGTATAATGAAAAGCATTTAATTTGGTACATGGTGGGTCTAGGTGGAAAAAAGCTTGATACATTGGATACACTTATGTTCTGAACATGTACTCTGTATGAGATAGTTCGACTTATGTTCTATAAATTCTTGTTTAATGTGTTCTAATTTCTTCTAAAGAAGGGTGGAAATTTCTGAAGTACCATTGGCATACTTGTGTTAAATGAAAGAATATACATAATGTAATTAATTTTTCAATACCTTCTTAATTTCTGAATTTGCAATAATTTATGAAATTGTCATAGTAGATTCTACTTTTGCATATTTGTATGGGCAATATATCTCTTATTTGCAAATACATACCCTTTGGAATTTCTCTTGTTGTGACATAAACTCAAGCTGAATCCTCCCTTTTATATCTCTACACAAAGTGTTCTTTTACATTGTGAGTTGCGTTTTTAGATTATTTCCTTTCAGCTTTTTCACCTGTACCTGTGTTTTAGCTGCTGTCTGAAAACTGAGAACAAGTCAGTCATGGTGATTGATGCAAGGCATTTTTACTATGCTTCAGCATTTAAAATTTGAAAGCAGAGCCATGGAGAACTGGCACTTTGTTGCAAGACAGGGGTGTGTAACTATGGAGATGCTCTCTCTGAATTTGGTGTTCTGAATCATACTTGAAGTGACATGTCTCACCAGGCTGGTGAAAACAGCATTGAAAAAGAATGGAAATGCTGATACTAAAATGGATTCTTGCTTTTAGGAGCTTTCTCATTAAAAAGCTAATAGCTGGCAGTGCTCATTAAGCACTTCCTCGTTGTGATTTCTGGTCCTTGTGGCAGGCAGTCCTAGACCTTCTGTGGTGAAAACTAAGAATTGGGGTGCTCTAAAGAGTGTTTTCTGAGTTTTAGTGGAAAGACAGACAGAAAGCAAGTGGTTAATTTACTGTTAAGAGTTTTTGCTGCTACTTATTTGCTGTTTTAAATAGGCAGTTTTTCTTCTCAGCATATTTTCTGTGCATTACCTCCCCACTGCAGAAGACACCTTGGAGAAGAGCTATCAGCTACCTCTAACCCCCATGACTACTGGCAGTGCCCCAGTTGGCTTGTATTGAGATGTAACACAGTGTCCTGTGGTGTTGCTGTTTCCTCCTGGGAATCTCTTCCTCTCTACTGTCTAATTCCTGAGCACTTGAGTTAACACTGAAAAGGAAAGACTGTTAGTGAAGTGGCTGCCCTGTGGTGTCAACACTCTGACATTATACCCCGTTGTAATTGTCAGTAGATATGTGACAGCATCTGATATTTTCTACATGTTCTCCAAAATTTTTTTTGCTTCCTTTGATGTCTTCATCCCTGTAACACAAAACTCCATAACCTACACACATTCTGCTAAAACCAACCCTTTTTGAGGCTTGCTGACAGGTTGTAGGTCTCCATAGCTGGGAGTTCCCTAGAGAGGTGGGCTAGTGAGGTTCTAAATTAACCTTAAGCATAAGATGAGATTGAGCTTTTGAGTATTGAACTGGCCAGAAGCCCTAACTTTGTTTTTATGAAGAATCCATCAAAATGTGTTTTATCCTGGAGCTTTCTTCTACATTGATATCAGATCCTCAGATCTTTCATAGAGCTATTTACCCAAGTGCTTCACACTACGTGACTCTGATAGCCCAATCCTCTGTCATCTCAAAAAATTAGCGTGGCAGGGCAGGGCCGATAGCCTCCAACAAGGTGTGACATAACCTAGTCTTGAATAGACAGGGTGATGGCATTAATAGCTCTGGAGGAAAGCTGCTGGCTCAGCAGATGGCTTAACAATGGAAAGAGAATTTCTGCGGAGGTGGGAATTCCCTCTTTAAAACCACTGCAACAGCACCCCTGAAAGGCCAATGGAGACATTGCACTGGAGTGCACACCTCACTCATGCACACCTCTGTGGTTTGGAGAGGGCATAAAAGGACCACAGCTTTCACGGTCCACGTGTTGCATCTGCTCTGCTGGGATGTATACCTGCCACTGAAGGATTTGGACCATACCTGTGAAAATGTCACTGGATCCAAGGAATGGTGATATCTGTCTTCTTTTTTTCTCTCTCTTCCCCTCATTTTTCTTCCCATTTTCCCTCTGCTCCAGTCCATTACTGACAGTTTTCACTGGCTCTAACAAACCCAACTCATCAGCTGCTTGCTGTTGGCTTGCTTTCATTTACTCCAACGGGATTTTAGAATCTTAGCATGGTCTCCCCCACTGTCCAGGGTTGGCTCAGGATACTGGGTTGTGACAGTGACTAATTGATCTATTCAGTATCTAAGGAAAAGCAAGACACAGATCATGAAATTCATCCTCAAATATGAGTTAGATGCATCTAGATAGGTATGTTTGTGTATTAAAGAAGGATATGTAAAGCATAACTCTTGAAGGTTTCATTTGGAGTTGTCATTGCTGAATTGCACGTTTATTTTTATATTTGTACTCTACTCACATAACTGGAAAGCTTTTAAGGAGGGTAAAGGAGCATATTAATAGCAATTGCCTTTTAGAATTAGAAGAACAAACTTTTCTGTGTGTAGAAAGCTATGCTCATAGTATTTAGTCATCTCTGACCTGAAACTAAATATTTTGGTTTTCTAACAAACTTGAGAATACAGTGGATTTTGGCAAAAATCTCATCAGTACTATAGGGATTCCTACTTTAATTTGAAACAGGAGCTCCTAGCAGCATAGGGATCTGGTTATGCTGAAGTTTTGATCATGCTGCAATTATATTTTCAGTATTAATCAGTTGGCAATTGACATTAAACTGCTTGGCCACACTCTTGGTGTTCTAAGACAGGAGAGGAAAGATTTTTGGTAGATCAAAAGAGGAAAAGGGAGGCTCTTAAGTGAGCAGAGATGGAAACACAGCATATAAATAAATATTAACAAGCTCTGCTGTCCTGCAAGTGTTTGCAGTTCATGTCTGGTTTTATACTGTTTTTCTTGAACCTCCAGTACTGAGCATTGCATAACCCCTGTTCCCATGAAAAGATCCATTTGCACTTTATCAGAATAACAGTTAAGTGATTTTGGAAAAACTGCATAGAGGAATTGCATTGAGGTGGTCCAAACATCTATTTATAGGGCTTTTAGACACTGAGAGCTGACGCACCAAATGTTGAGAAAATCCAAAATGATGTAGTTTTTCCAATCAGGCTTTTAAAAGGCACATAATGAGATATTTAAACATTGTCATGCAGAGGTTTTCTGAAAATCTGTTTGGCATTTTGTTTGGATTATTTAACGTTTCTCTACAGACCAATGGAATGGGAAATTTATTAGCTATCTAGATACTGTATCCTGCGTTACTTATTTCTTTCATATGCATAGAAGATTAAGATGCATGCTGTTCTCACAGCATCCTCCTTCTGTAACATGAAATGCAAGATACATGTGTACCTTCCTCAGCTTCCCAAACCTCTCAAACCTCTTTGCAACACAGAACAGATATGCTGTGCATTTCTGCTGGGGTTCTCAGCACAGGGAATGGCTTCAGCAACTGCCCCGGGTGAGTTCACTTCTTCTGGGCTGAGGCTCCTCCTAGGCTACACAAAGGCTGTTTGTGTAGAGTTTGAGGTGATGAAAGAGCTAAGCTTGTATGTTTGACATGCCTGGGGAAATTAGGAAATGCTAGACTTTTTAGGGAAAGGATTGTCCCATGCAGTTCAGGGATGGACAAGGGCAATTTGAGGAAGAGGTGCTTTCCTGAGTGGAAGGAAAAAAATAGTTTCCCAACATCTTCCTCCACATCAGGCCTCTGATGGCCCTTGAGGAGCAGCTTCAGGTCATGTTAAATCCAACCCCAAGTTCACCAGCACCATCCCCAGCAGCCATGTGTTCCATGATGAGACATGTTTGGGATAAATCCTTGAGTGCTTTTCAGATGGGTGAAAAGAAAGTCTGGGCTGTGATCAGGCACAGATGGAGAAAGAGCTCTGGGAGGGAATGGGGGGAAACCAAGGCCTGTATTTGGTTTCTTTGCTTGGCTAAGATTCAAAACGAAAGTAAAATTCTGTTTGGATAGAAAGGAATTCTTCCCTTGGGGACCAAGGGCTACTCCAAACAATAGAATTATTTTTAAATTATTGCAAGTGTACAAAAGACAGCATACAGGTTTTATTTAGAAGTGATGGGAAAATTGCTCCCTGACTGTCATTTATTTCAGCTCAAATCAGTGGGTTGGGGTTTAGTGCTATTTGCAACTTCTATCTTCTGTGTTGTGTAACCGAATATTTAACCAGTGCTGCAGATTTGGAGAGATGACTAAAACTAACACAATTGGTGAACTGATTTATTTTCAAGGTATAATCTGAGTCACTGCTCTTACTGACTAAACTTCAAAACAAAATAAACCCAGAAAACTCCTATTAATTAGGTCTGGAGACCCAAAATGACTCCAGAGGAGTTGTATGAAATACTTTTTATTTACATACATGCAAATACACACACATTCTAGAGCAGAACAGACACAGATTCTCAGTTAGCAAGACTAACCTGTAGTGCAGTCATAGAATCCTGAACTAGGACAATTATCTATTCACCTCCTGTCTGTGGCAAAGGAAACCATCAAAATACCTCCTTTGTCAAATAACTGTCTATGATCAGTAAATCCTAATTTTGTCCAAGAACAGCCTGTACAAAAAGAACTCCTCCAGTAAATTAAAAGGAATTATGTCTTGCTTTCAGTATTAAACCTGTATTTCATTTTCTGCTTCTTGCATTTGCAATTTTCTCTGTGGGTTGCAGCTCAAGGATACATGTCATGCACAAACTGTTGTAGGGGATGCAGTCATGAACACCATTACATGTGCATTCCATATGAGTATAATATGATCCCCTACAGTGATGAAAATGAGACTAGTACACCTGCACCAATACAGATGATGTTGATTACATCAGTTTAATTAACTGGCAAAGTCCTCCTAATAGAACATTAATCCAGTTCCTTGAGTATGCCTTGTTCAGTCAGTGTTCAGTACCTCACTTCTTGCTGCCCTTCTCTCTTAGTTTATGTAAGCACCATTTAAATAACCATCCCAAGCATATCATTCATGTTCCAGTTCAGAGGTGCTTATTTTGTGGACCCATTTAGCTGTGACAATATGTTGATGGCTGCCAGAAGCCAGGAAGCTCAGATATAATTGGCAGTAAAAGAGCTTTACTGGAAAAGAAGCCCAAATCTTTCTTTGTTTATCTGAAGCACCAGCAATTAACTTGAAAAGTGGTTTTCTATGTGACCATGGCTGTGCAGTTATTAGCTTGTATTTTCAAAGTATTTGACATCTCAGAGCAATGCTGTAAATAAGCTCAACAGAATTGCCAAATGTCACACCAGGA
Source organism: Indicator indicator (assembly GCF_027791375.1). NCBI lineage: Eukaryota > Metazoa > Chordata > Aves > Piciformes > Indicatoridae > Indicator > Indicator indicator. The sequence continues at coordinate 6,695,289 of NC_072034.1, forward strand.
ATTACTGTACATGGAGTTGCTGTGGCTAGTGTGGGAACAGCTTTCAAATCTCAGCTTCAGTGATTGATGCTCAGGAGTGTTTCTCAACAGAGTTTGAGGAGGACCTCCAGCCTTCCAGGTTCCTCTCACAACCACTCACAGGGCGAGTGAACCTGTGGAAGGAGAGCAGAGTTTCAAAGCCAGGAGAAGCTGGAGAAAATTACTGAAATTGGTTATTCCGGGGTTTCTTACTTGTTCTAGTCTGATTGTTAAACAGACTTGTTTTTAAACTGCTAAAGAATAGTATTTCAAAATATAGGGGCTGATTTAAAAGTGGGTGCATTCTGTCTGTACCTTTGTGCCACTTACCTGTAAAACAGATCTCTAGGCTGCCCTGCAATATGATACTTGGAGTTTGACACATGGCCATGATGTGGAGAAGCATTATGCAAATAAAATATTCCATTCCTTGCCTTCCTTCAAATGCTCATGTCCATCTCTCATCTAACAAGTGAAACTAGGATTTATGGATTGGATTTACTTTCTGAGTTCTGTGTTGCTATGAGCCACTACCATAAATCCCATTCTTGAATGAGAATTTACAGATGCTTTTGCTGATGTGCACATGTGGCAAGATGTTGTTTTGCTGATATGTTTTTCACAGGAGACTGGAAGGAAGCAAGGAATCGTGCTTTGGTTGTGAATTGGTACAGGAACCGGTCCCATTTTTGTGAGAAATTTTCATTGCTTTGGGGAATTAAAATGCCTGGTGCCTAAGAAACAGATTATTGCAACAACATGATTGCCCTTCCTCACTCTTCTGAATACTGGAAAAAGGGGTCTTCCTGATCATTTCTTAATGGAAGGAGATGTAAAATTGAGGACTGTTAATGCTGCTGAGTGCAGCCTTCACTAAAAGCTGCTCTTTCTTGGATGAACCTCTAATGAGCTCTGAAAGCAACAGCAGCTGAGTACTGAATGGTGACCTGGAAAAACAATTGCTTTAGAGATGCAGTAGGTTGAGCCATCCTGTCCTCTGGAGAGCTTGGTGAGCATTGAGAGCCCAGAATCCCTAGCAGTTAAAGGATGTCTCCTGTAAGGAATGTCACTTAGGGAACACAGCTTTGAAGGTAGTCATATCCAGGTCTATGAATCTGTTTCTCATCTCCAAAACTGCAAACTCTGTAGAGAAGAAACTCTTTACTCTGTTCTTATAGTGTCTCACCAAATGAGTCCTTGGATAATGAAGAGAAGTAAGAATTATTGTAGCAATGAGTGAATGTTTGATGGCATTTAAGAGTTGACTTTTTGGAAGACATTTCCTTGATTTGTAAACCTGATAAAGCTAATGGAATTTGTGTAAAAGTCTTCTGTGTTCTTTGGCCATACAGTCCCACAAGTGTGGCCTCTGTAAGGGTAATGTCTAGGACAGAGTAGTTCTTGGAAGGAAATAGTAACCCTTAACAACGAACACAATAGCTATTTTTTGGCGTATGGGGTGAAGACAGATATGATTTAATGATGGACTCGGCAGTGCTGGGTAAACGGTTGGATTCTATGATCTTAAAGATCTTTTCCAACCTAAGCGATTCTGTGATTCTCAGATTAAACCACAGTAGTGAGAGTGTGCCAAGTAGAGCTACTAGTAGTCATGCAACACACAGTGCAAACTCAGAAGATCAGAATGGTTCCTCTGCATACAAACTGCCATACCAGCAGGATGGAATCAATGGCATCTTTTTAAGTACTCTGGAAATGAAAGGAGGCTGAAGTATGTGTGGGGGGTTGAGTTTTACTCATTCTTGTTAATATCTCTTTTAGAGAATTCCTTATAATCTGCAGTCATTTACTTTACATATGATCTCTTCATTTATGCCTTTAATAATAATCTCTAGTGTCAGATCTCTATTTGTCTTGGTCTGACAAAAGGGTAAGGAGCTGCTCCTTGTCATGTTTCCTGTATTATGCAGTACTGGGTCAGGCCTTTTTGACAGCAATGGTCTTGATACTGCAAGCAAAAAATTAATAGACTTTATTACTGCAAGTTGGAGGAAAATCCTTACCTATTCTCTTGGATTTCATTGATGTTTTTGTTGTTGTTGTTGTTTTTCTTCTTAAGTGGAAACAAATTTGGTTTTTAGAATTATGCTTTCATCTGTGCCTGGCTCTTCCTCTGCTCTGTTTGCTCTTGAGTCCCCAAAATTAGTAAGAGTAATGTTCTAGTTAGCAGCGCAGTAGGAAAGAATAACTTCTCTTTCTAAAATATAATAAACAGTGCAAGACCTGGAACAAGTACAAACCCTTCAGACAAGGTGAAAGCCCCCAGAAGAATACCTCTATTCAAAATGTCTGTGGATGTCTGCAAATACTGCCAGGAGCTTAAGTCTTGTCCTTTTCCTTTCCAAATGAGTATTAATTTTTTCTTTAAAAATACATACTGTATCCTTGAACCCTTCCATGCTTCTAGTCAAAGAGGGTAGTATTTCCTTTAGACGAGTTGATTCATACATAAAATAAAATCTGTGAGACATTATTTTGGTCATGGTTATTTCCCTCTTGTGATATTAAATGGAAAAAAGTCTTTTTTAGATCTTCAAGCTTTGTAAATCAGCAAATGTTTCATCTATTGGGGGCTTTTACTTGGGCTTTAAAAAATTAAGTCTTCTTAATTACGCTCCCTTTTAGAGTAAGTTCATACTCTGTTTTGCCTTCCCTTGTTTACAGATTCATTCCTTTCAAATGAAATCTTAAATAGATGAAAACCTGTCTTCTTTCTTTTAAATAAAATACACTAGAAGTTACCTGGAGTTTCGCTGAGTTTAAATTGGTTTCTAACCAAACTGATCCATCTTTGTTTAAAATGTATGTGCTGTATAAAGCAAATCTTCTTGTACAGTCTGCATTGTGCTGAGTTTCTCCTTTGGGTGGGTGGTTATGCCCAGGAGTCATCTCCTGGGATTCCTCTGTTCCCCAGAGCAGCCTTGCAGGACAGGATGTGGCCCAGAAAAGGACCTAATTCAGGAAAACAGTTTGTAATGTGCCATTAATAATAATCCGATAAAGAGTCTGTTCTGTGTTATCTCCAAGCTGTGGGACTCTGAACTGTGTGAAAGGTGAAAGGTTTTGTTTTGTGTAGGAAGCTCAGCTACAGACTTAGCTTTCCATCATGCCTGTAGGTTAAATTAATGTAGATAAGCCCCTTGTATCACACAATCTGTTCTGTACCTGTGATGTGTGATAACTTGCATAATATGCATAGCAGATTGCAGTAGTTTCTTCCTTAAATATGAGGTTTGTCATTTTGGGGGGTCAAATGTGATGGCATGAGAGACTGTCTGTTGTTTAATGTGTCATCTTTTCCACCTGGGTGACACCAATCTATTTGCACATCACAAACAGAGGCTAATTTTGTATTTGTGCTGTTGCCAGCAGCCTCAAAAAGATTCTTTGTGGCACTTGTTTTTCCCTTTTTATTTGCTTGAAAATTGCTGCTGATTGCAGCCCGAATTTCTCTTTGCGGTCTGTTGAGAACAATAGCAAAAGTCCCACTGAAATGTAGTGTATTGGGAAGGAGTTGTAAGTGATCTAGGATTTATTCTTGGATTGCTTTACTGTGTCACCATGTTTTATTAGCTGATAATTTCATGTTCATTAATGACAAGACAGTCGAACAGTGTATCTTTTGCAGTAGAGATTGTCTCTACATGAGCAGCTTTTCACATTAGAAATCTAAGCAAGAGAGAATTCTTCCTGGCCTCCAAAATGTGCATGGAAGGAAGAGATTAATATAAAGATGAGGGCCTTGTCATCTGATCTAGCCTCTTAAATCCTTTTCCTGCCAGCTCCAGAAATTCTTCCAACTTATTTTCTTACAATCTGCTCTGTACTCTGCTTCTGACAAAGTGCTGTGAGAATTCTGACTGCAACAGACCAGAAAATGAACTCGGGTTTGAATCACATTGGAAATTGGCAGGAAAGTGAGGGACTTAAAGCCAAGCCCCACAGCCTAAAGCCAAGCCCCACAGCATCCTCAAATATTAAATATTTGGGATCAGGATCCCAGTGTTTGCTTCTGAGAAGAATTAAGGCTACTTGTGATTTGCTGCAGTCAATCAGGACTTTCCAGTCCTGTGAAAGAAATGTCACTGAAAATTAAGTGAATGCAAGACAGAGTCACTGTGTAGTCCTGTCTGGAGGATGGCACCAGCAGTGGGCGAGACTGTCCATCCCCCTGACCTCATTTGGAGTGACACATAAACCAGGATGTAGAATATCATGAGGCAATTTTTTTGTTGCTGTTCTTCTGGTTTGGTTTTTTATTAGGTTGATTACCAGAGGTTAGTTACAGTTGATACTTGGGATAGCTAAGGAACCATGCATGTGACCTTCTCAAACTACTGCATTGACGCTGAGGACTCACTCCACTGTACCCTGCAGGGAGCTGCCTACAGACTCTGCAGTCTCAGAAAAAACTGCTCTGGGGAAGGAGGTAGTGTTCAGAGAGAGAGAGACCCCATGCCTTGCCTCCGGCTATGTCTGGAGGAAGGTTTATTACTTCATTGTAATAACGAATTGCCTCGAGGAAAGTTTCTTAGTTCCTTGTACTAGTGAATGTCTGCTCATTGCCTCACAAGTGTGCTTGAGGCTGCGAAGAGCTGCCACAGTACAGCAGACTGACAAATGGCAGTTCCTTTTGAGAGATTTTGTAGTCATCACAATTACAGCTAATCTCTTACCCTCACATCAGACATAACTCTGAAGCATTACATATGGCTAATATTAGAACTGGATATGTATGCTACAGACTTTCCACTAATCTGAAGCAACTCAGTTTCACAAGTAACTACTTCAAGCCTAGAACCACTCCACTTTTTATTTTCATTTGTAAATCTTGCAATTAAATATTAAAAGAAAAACAAAGGCAAAAAAAAGAAAAGAAAGACCATCTGTGAAACACAAATTGTTAAAAGCTGCATCCATGAGGATCTCTGGGCAGAGTGCCATAACACAACCAAACATTTGACCAGAATGATATAATTATAAATTAAACATCTTTAAACAAAACAAATTCCAAGTTGAAAAAGAAAAATCCATCAGACTCCTGCTGTGGGTTTGGTTTGTTTTTTTTTTTTTTTTTTTGTGCTAGAGGATTATGTTAATTTCAGTTTCAGCAACTGCCATCTCTCTTCCTGCATACTGAGAGGTCTGTGGTGTCTGCATGCTCTCTCCAAGTGGGGTTTCTTGGAGGGGATACCTCATCAGGCATTGCTCAAGTCCATATTTCAGTCAAAAGAGGCTGAATTCAGGAGCATTGAGAGCAAGTCTGCAGCTTAGTGGGTTTTTTTAGAGATACTACATAACAGCATGTGATGATATTCCGTGCTTATGACATACATGAATGTGCCTCGGGTGCTGGAAAATGGTATATTCAGTTCATAGCAACTGATTTCAGTTAAATTAAAGGTCATTGACAATTATGAGACATAATCATTTTACAGTTAAACTAGAACACCATCTCTAGTACCTTCTCATTTCCTGTAGGTTTTTTACTAACATATCCTCTACCTCACTTTTCTATCTACGAGAACATTTTGCATTTCCTATCAGATAGAATCCTTAAGCAAACTGGTTCTAATGACTCTTGGGGGGGTGTGTGAGGTAAATACTCCTTCAGCAAAGTCATCTGAGTATTTGTAATAACAACTCACATTATCATTTACTGCAAGAGTAACAAATGGAAGGTTTAGTTACAGGAAAAGAAAAGTCAGAGAAAGAACAAATTGTAAATAAATGAAATGGATGCTGACACAATGTTTAAGTTATTGCTGAACATTTTCTGTCTGTCAAAGAGATGTATTTTTTTTCCCCTCCTTGTCTTTCACATAATGTTACCCTCACTTTTAGAGGTTAGATCCCTACGTAAGGCCTGTCTGCTCCATCAAAACCAGAAGTATTGATTAGAATTGAAGATGACTGTAACAAACCAAAACTCTTCAGAATAAAATTTCTTCCTGTAGATCAGATTGGTCATGAAACTGAATGAACAGATTACTTCATCGTGAAGATTCAAAGTAGCTGTGAGAAAATGGTTTGACCAGTCAATTATTAAATAGTGCACCAAACACTGCACAATTTTTGTAACCATCATAATTTTAAAAAAATCTCGATCTTCCCCCTCATGGATAATCCTATATATATAAATAGTTACTAAGACATTCTGGGCAGAAAAAAATGAATTTTGTGCTTTGAAGAGAAGCAAACCCAATGACTTTTAAGGGAAGGCTCAACAGGCAAGTATTCTATGGACATTTAAAGTCAAAAAAGGTGTTCACGGTAATCACCAGTACTGGGACAAATGTGAAAATCCAAGCTTTTGTCCTTGCTGATTAGATATTTTGGTTGTTATAGAAATAGAGAGCACATATTTCATCATGAATTTTTGTTCTTGGTTTTGGAACTTGAACCTTAAGTTTGTCCTAGATTTTTCAAAACCTGTGAAGAAATAGGATTTAATTTCAAAATTGTGTCTGATGTGCATTGTAAGCATTAATGATCCTAACAGCTTTTATTTCTGATTGTGAGCCAGTTAACTGAAATTCCCTCAGTTTATGATGAGCAGAAAATTTGCTTTCTTTCTCTGCCTTTCCTGTTTATTAGAAAGAGCTGCAACTTTCATGACAGGTTAGTACTGCTCCATCTCCTAGAAAGAGCAGGAAATTAGAGCTCTGAAAGGAGAGATAGTGAAAGAAAAGTAACACAGTGTAGTGACAAAGGTTGTGTTTTGTAATCTACCAAATATGTAGTTCTGAAACTGAACATGTGAGATTCTTGGTCCTGTTTCAATGAGGCGTGAGTATATCCCCAATATATTTCTATGCTAGGGAGGCTAGCTGGGGAAATCATTGGTATTATTTATATGCAGTTTGTTCATCTCCATACCCTCCTCCCAGTTCTCAGCAATTCCTTTGTTTCCTAGGTGTGTTAAAGCAGCAAGTCTTACTACTGCTGTCGTCTGGTTGGTACTTTCTGCCTCTCTCCCAGCTGAAAAGCTGTCCTCTGGACAAACTGGATTCCTAAGTAAGTCTTCTGCGTGCTTCATGGGATAACATGAACTGCAGCAGGCCAGAGCTGTTGTGCTTAGTCAACTGAAAATGACAGCTGCTATTAATAACAATTAGAACTTGTTAACACCAATTGTACTGGTGGTTCTTATGAAATACATGCCTGCTTGTCCACTGGCCATTTAATTGGAGTGACATATAGACTTATCAAGAAGCCAAGAACAGCAGTGACAGCAGAGCTATGAATCCAACTAACTTGCCCCACTTTCAATTCTTCAGAGACTGTTTATTGAGATTGTTCACTCTCCAGCGAATCACAAATGCTGAGTAAAAGGATATTACATAAATTGGCTGACATTTGCATTGGACTAGCTAATTCTTGTTGCCTTGTGTGTGTGGTGGCTGTGCCTGATGCACACATGTGCCTGGTATTGTCAATGAACTCCTCACCCACTCCCCTCTGCTCCCAGCAGGCCATTGTGAGACTACATTTTGGGGGTTATGTAAGAGGAAGTGCAGGAAAAAAATGCCGAGTGATTTGGAATTTGCCCACTTTCCTCCATTCTGTCATTGTTTCATGGAGTGCTGGGTTGTGTCTCATATGAAAATGATGTCTGTCTGTCTGTCCTGGGGAGGAGACTGGGTGTACCACAAGACTTTTCTTCACTTATGCTTTGCATGGGCTGTGGCTGTAGTCCCTGGAGTAAAAATATCTTCTTTCTCTAATGACTGGGAAGTAAAGATTAACAAGGGCACTAGTGCACCAAAGGGAGGTTAAAAGAAAGCTAGTTAGGGCTGTATCTTTATCCTAACCTATGTAAGTGGTACAACTGCCATGCAGATGGCAGCTGTGTCCTGGGAAAGGGCCAGCAACAGGTACTATGTCGAAGAACAGTTATTCTGCTTTTCTTTCTGACAAATTATTTGCCATAGCAAGTGGTGTTGTGGGATTGTACTTTATGACCAGTGAAGATGGAGTCATTTCTTGTGAGAATAGATTGATGTGAAAACCATAAAATGTGTCCCAGTGAAAGCACATCTCATGCATTTCAATATGAACATCACTTGTTTGCTATGTGTAACCCTCCTCTGAATTATGCTCACTCTGAATGCTGCTTTATATTCCTGCACACTTGTAAGGATTTTTTTTCAATAACCCTTGGTTGGTCGGTATTAAAACACCAGAAGCACACCATAGTAGAATTCTCTTACACTAGTCTAGAATAGTAAAGATTTACTTTACTAGACATATTTTTTATCTTGTTACCTAGAACCTTGAAGTTTCATAGCAAAAGTCTTATTGCTATTTGTAGTTTCTTTTAAAGGCAATTGGGAGGCCCTGCTTCTGCTTTGAAATGCATTGAAGATACTGCTTTTAGAAAGGGGGTAATTTTTAACCATTCTGAGCTTGATCTTCTGCAAGTTGAAGTCAATGATATTTGACTACAACAGAGCAGGAATTACAGCTAAATTATTCCCAGTAACAGTGCTTTTCATATACTAAGATGAATAGATCAAATTCAGACATGAGGTAAGCAAATGCAGCTCCCTTGTTTATACTTATTTGTACTACATCTAAATGCTGGCCAATTCCATCTAGTCTACCAGGCTGATTGCTTACATTTTGTTCCAGTCTTTTCATCTCATTGCTTACAGCATGATTTGCCTTTCTTGCATGTAACCATCCTGGAAAAAGGACTTGTGTCTAAGAGGTAATGTAATTGTGTTCTCAATTATCCCACAGGGTAGTAATCTTTGTTTTTAAAGACAGTGTGCAAAGCTGACATAAAGAGACAAATAAAAATAGTTGGAGACTATTCATTTTGCATGTGAATGGAAGAACAAAGGTAGCCTGCTTTGTTAATTTTCATAACCAAAACTGTTCACCTCTCTCACCTCCTATCATGTGATATTCATGCTGCAGGCTTTTTTTTCTAGTCCACTAAGAATTTGGTGTCGTGTCTTGGGCATGTGGCAACAAAAAAGTTTTTGTTCACCCCTTCATAAAATTTCAGGGGCCCCTTTTTCTTCCCCTTTTCAGAAAAATTACTTCCACCTGCTAAGTACAATTGCTTTAAAAAAAGAACTGAATAAAGTTACACATTGTATTGCCTTTTTTTTTTTTAAAGGCAAATCACTTCATCAATATTTCTTTCACATCTTTTCTGAGTTGTTGTTAACTGCATGTATTAGACTCAAGCAGTTTCATGTATGTGATGCATAGAGCCAAGACTTCTGGTGAGAACTGGCTGGGAACTCAAATGCCTTAAAACCAATGCCTACCATCATCAGTGGAAACAGTCCAATAGATCTTCAAGGCATTTGGATCAAGGCTTGAACTGACTCCAGTTTTAGAGTGCTTGGGTGCTTTATTGATGCTCAACTTTGAGAGAATGGGAGATGTTGTCTGGGAATGAACTGTTTAAAAACGGTAGTCAAAATGGAGATACCCTAGAATATTAATTTCTCTAGAAAGTTGCACTCAGGATATTGAAGGTTGGAGTGTAAAGAAGAATGACATGAGGGTAGTGGAACAGACTGCCCAGGGAGGTAGTTGGGGCCCCATCCCTGGAGACACTCAAGGTGAGGCTCGACAGGGCTCTGAACTAATGGAGGATGTCCCTGCTTACTGCAGAGGGGGTTGAACTAGATGACCTTTGGAGGTCCTTTCCAACCCAGACCATTCTATGATTAGGTTTGACTGAAAGAGGCTTTTCATCAAGCTAACAACTCCAATAAAGTTAACTTAACTGCAATAATCCCCTAAACCTGAAAAAACTTTTAAAATGGAGCTCCCAAATATGTCCATTCCACAGTCACAGCTGGGAAAAGTATTTATGCTCATGTGTCTCTGTGGTGAAGCTAGCCACTAGGAAAAGAACCAACCACATTGCCCAGAAATAACTGTGCTCAATAATAAATTTGTGCATGAGATCGCATTCTAAATCTGAACATAAGTGTCAGAGTTACTCACATTTAAGAAGAAAGTCCAAGAAATATATAGGGAAGAAAGGGCACCATTGCTCAGCAACTAACAGTGCTGTTCAGGTTACCTGGTACCACAGAGAAAAAGAAGTTGGGAGTAGGTAATTGTCCTTGAAGGTCTTCTCCACAAGTAATCTTTATGAAAATGAAGTAATTGGCATGGCATTGGTGTCATCTTACAGCACAATTCCTACAGCAGGAATTGTGACAAAACACCAGTTCAGTGAAAACACTTCTTACAGGACTTCAGCACAAGTGGAAGTAATGTGATGTAGGGCTGTAAAGACTCTTGTCTACACTTCTTGGGAACATGCAAGTTCTGTAGGTGAAAATATTGCTGTACCTTCATGGAACTGTCATCTCTATGCACTAAAAATAAAACCTAGAGGTGACTGCCAAAGAAGTCAGTGGAGAGGTACTACTTCAGGGGTGTGGTTCAAAAGTAACATCATAAATTCCAACCAAATAGGTGAGGTAGCCTGAGGATACATCCTGTGCATGTCCTGTTCTTCCTTCCACACACTGCTGTGTGGGGAGGCTTTTGCAGACCTGCTAACCACACATTTAGCCTTTTCATTTACCTGATAAACCCTTGTCTTCCCTGCTCTGAGGAGCAGTACCTCAGTAGCTTCAGAGAGGCCAGGCAAGACAATGAGTAAAAAATCTAAAAGGAATGATTTCATCACTGTCTCTTTTCTTGTACTCAAATCAAAAGCAAATTTCCTTATGTCAGTGAAAATGAGAAAGGATGCTGGCTCTGAAATGTTAAAGTGCTACCTAATACCACCACAGTTTGGCTAGCAAACTCCAGTCTGTGAAAGTGACTGCCACCACCCTCCCAGTTCCTGTCTGGACACCCAGAAAGTTCTCCCTTGTGCAGTGGGAAGAGCTGACCCCCAGCAGCTGACACCCACAGACGCATGCTCTGGCAGACCGAAGCCTCTCCGGGGATCTGTTTTATCCACACAGCTGAGCAGAGATTGTTGCTGTTCAGCACAGAGCTCACTATATGACAGATTACATCTTGTGTTCTCCAGGCCCACACAGATGGTGTGAGTGACTAACTGAGGCCTTGATTTTGCACAGCCTACACACTGATGTCATCAGAAAAGGCTAATACCTCTGAGGTGAGTCTCCTTATTTGTTTGCATTCCAACAACAACAGTGGGAAGTGCAACAATGGGGAAGACATTAATAAAAGAAAAGCCCAACTTCATATTAGGAGCAACTGACATAATGTATGATGTGTAACCCAAGGAGTGGAACCATCAGTATTAATTTGGTCTTTTTAAAATAAATGAATCACTAGATGACAAAGCCCATATATTGATTCATAAACTGCTGTCATTTTAATATGAAAACTCTGAGATTATTTTGTCCGAAAAAATACAATTCAATTGTAAATGGAAACAACAGCTAAAATCCAGCATTCATCTTGGCCAGGATGCCCAGTGAATTAAAAAAAAACAGACTCCTTAGCACTCAGTTGTAGGTACCCTTTTTATCCATGCATTATACACCCATATGATACACACAAACGTGCACTAAAAATGCTAGCCAGACAATTTGATTTCATTTAATCCATTCATATCATTAATTGCAATTAATTTGCCTTGCTGGTCTTTGAGGGGAAGGATTTTATCATTATTTGCTTCCTGAGTTTTTTATTTTCACAAGTTACTTGTTGATTGACTAAAGTGACTCAAGGTGTCTGATTAGTCAGAATGAAAGCCCTTAAAATTTCTGGCACTAAAGTTAGCCGTGTGTATTTTTGTTATTTTTCCCCCCCAGTGAAGCACTCCCAGGTGATGTATGAGTTTGTGATGGGTTGCAGTTGAGGGCAATCTATGCAATAGTGTCTTCTTTAAAGAAGAAGGAAGAGTTTTGTAATAAGAGTTTTGTGATGAGACTTGTATGAGTCTTAAAGATTGTTTTGGGTTTTTTTTCAGCCTTTGTGTCACAAAGGAATTCATAAGAGTGTGAGACTGATGAGTTAACATTTTGTCCAGTTCCACAAAATTTTAGAGCAAGCTTTGTGACTGGTTTTGTCATAACCATTTAGTTTGTCCAGATGCTTGAGAATAGCCTCAGTTAGAACTTCTATACTGAAGGATGGAGAATAGTTGAAAGGGAGATGTTAAACAGGGCAAAACAGTCTCCCTTTTCCTCTGCCCCATCCTTCACATTCTGGGGACAGTGGGGCCTGAAGTGATGTGACAGTGTGGAGCAGTGTCCCCTGGACTGGTTTGTGCTGGGAAGCAAGGGCTCAGGAGCAGGGCTCCAAGCAGAGCTGGGTGGAGATTGTCCAGTGTTACCTGTCCTGCATAGGCAGGCATGCCAGTGTGATGGTGATGGGCAATCTGATGGGACTGGAGGCTACCATCCTGCTAGGGGACTCAAGTGGGAAGTTGGGAGCTATTATGAGGAGGGAAAGTGCTTGGGGAAAGGAAAATGAAAGTCTATGGAAAAACTAAGCTATAGAGTTGTGAAGATTGGCTGGGGAATGAGAACATGGGCTTTGAACTTCAGGGAAAGAGGAAGGGATTAAGAAGAAGAGGGGAAAGGAAACCCAGCTGTGGAACACATGGCTAGGAGCCATAGTGAGATACAAAGGAAAAGTAGTCCAGAGGACAGAGCTTGGCATGAACAGCTGAGGAAAGATTTAGAAACAGGCTAGAAACCTGTGCCTGACAGCAGGGGAAGGGAAAGGAACAGGGTGGAGACAAAGGATGAGGAGACGAGACAGGCTGGGGGTGGAGGGTGGGGCAGACAAGAGAAAGGAAGATGAGTCTGTGCCTATTTCAGTGTCCTCCTGGTTTTAATTCCTGGGTCTGAGGAGGACTACACAGCCTTTCCCTTCCTCTGCTGTCTGAAGACTGTCAAATCCACTGATTAACATGCATACATTGACCCTTGCTACTGCCACTCGATGTCATGGGGACAATTTTTACTACTAATGTCACAGAGTAATTGTGGCCTGTGGCAAAGCTAGTGTGTCCATCTTCTCCATTAGCATCAGCTGATAGCCCTCTTAGGGTATCAGTAGAGAATTTATGAGTTTTAGTTTGGAACAAATTTACATTAACAGATGACTAAGGCTTCAGGGCAGACATTCAGACTGGTAACAGCACCTGTGATTCCTGCTTTTCACCCTCACCTCTCTGTTGTGTGGAGTTTGCACCTTCAGCATCCTCTTAAGGGACAGAGAATGCATGTTGTCCTAAAGTTACAGGGGTCTGGTGAGAAGTTTTCCCAAACATCGTCTGAAGTGACTGGAGTTTGTGGCTGTGGTAGAACAAGGCAGAGGTCAGTAGCTGGCCAGATCAATGTCAGAGCAATCTTCCTCTTTACCATTCATTGGAGGGTCTTTGACCAGGTAATACAGGTCTACCTACTACAGAGGAAATTAACATGCAACGTGAGCAGGTCCTTCTCCTACTTCTTTCTGGATTATCTGCTAGCAGTGATATCTTTACAATGATACTGGATTAGTTCTGAAACATCAATTTACTGTCACTAGGAAAAGGACTATATAGCAACATAGAAGCCCTCTTTGCTCTTCAGGTTGCTTTCTGGGATGGGCTTGGTGGAAGACTGCACTTGATAAAACTAACGAGGGTGTAGCAGAACGGTTTATGCAGGCATTTATTCCCTAGTTTTTCCTGAGGGGGTAATATAAATGTAAACTATACAGTGATTCTCATGAACTGAGGAGTGCTTTTCCATAGAAAAAGAGGTCACTGAGCCACTTCACCTCCCAGATGCTTGGAAGTTAATTATTGCAGGTCAGCTCTGAGATAATAGCCTGGACAGTGTTGGGAAAGTAATTTTTTGCCAGATAGCAAGTTCTGTTTTGGCATGTGGACAGAAAATTATAGTTTTTCAAACTACCACGAAGAAATGCACTGAATATCTCTCCAAGAAACAAACAAGATTTCACAAGAGCCAGTTGGCTGAAGTTGCAGTTACAGTACTTGTAACGTCAGATGTTGTAGGAGGTGTAGGTTTTTGTGCTGGAGTGGTAAACTTAAAGAAATACAGGAATGATTTCAGAGCTTAGAAACAGGAGAGTTGCAGAAAGTGTTTCACCTAAGCTACTCACTGCATGGATGGATGCATTGGGGTGTGGTGGAGCAATAATAGCTATACCAACCCCAGCAGTAAATGCAGCCTCATACTCATTTGGGATAGTTCTCTCTCCCCAGAACTAAAACTAATCCAGCACAAGGGACTGCATAATTTATTTGCATTTCTAATAGTGTTCCAGGCCCTGTCTCTCCTTTCTCAAACCCTAGTGTGCTGATATTCTTGACAGCAAGCTGTATTTACAACAGGTTTAATGTATTGTCTGTGCTACTGGAATTCTGTTTGTGTTCTGCATGTGATGCTTGGTCTGTGATCTGCTGCCACAAGGCCTTATGCTCTGGGGAGCCTTTCAGTGGGGCCGAGGTTTGGGGATCCATGGAAACCACCCTGAAACAAAGAGAAAACAAATGTGAGAGTTGTTGTGACATGCCTTTTGGAAAGCTATTGGTACAGATTGTAACCAAGAGAGAGGGCTTTGGGTTTGCTGTTTTCTACCTACCAGCTAAAATATTCTACAGAAATAATGCAGTGCAAGATTTTGGTTGAGCAACCAGTAGAAACTAAATTCATGATGTAGTAAAAGAAATGTTTTTTTTCCTTTGTAGCATCTCACTGATCTCATCTCTCCTTGCCCTTGTGAAATGATGAAAGCTGCATGATGGGGTAACTCCTGTTCCTTGGGAATAGTCTCTGTTATATTCTTCCATGAAGTTAATTTGGCCTTGTACTATAACTTACCAGTGAACAGAAAGAGTGTTTTCCTCACCTCCACCAGTCCTGTGAGTAATTTCAGAATTAGCCCACATGGAAGTTAAGAATCTTAGGACCCTTGTAAGACAAGAATGTAATTTAGTTGAGAATAAAGAAGAATCTACAGCAGATCTTCCACTATTTCCTGATCACTTGCTAGGTAGCATAACACAGAGACCTGTATTCACTTTTGACCTGAAGTGGTTTGTAGTTGATGTGGAAATATTTAGAGTGAAAATTTTTAGAAGTGTTGCAAGTACAGAGGTTGGACCAGATGATCTCTGGCACCTTCCAGCCTCACCTATTCTGTGTTTATGTGAAGATCCACTTCTTAAATGTTTGTATGCATTCTATTCTAATGGGTTAATGAGTTTCTTAAATGATGACAACACCACAGACAGAGATTGGCTGCATTTTTGTATCTGCATCTCAAGCACTGACTTTCCCTCCCACACTATAGGGAGAAAGATTTCCCTACAATCTCTTAATGTGTGTCCAAGCACTCCCAGTGCCAGAGCATCTGCTTTAGCTTGTAGAGACATAACGAAACTGAAACGTGTCTTGAGTCGTAAGCAGGGGATAAGTTGCTTGGGGACATCTGACAGGACAACTGACAACATAAATGGCTTTAAACTGCCTTGACAGTGAGCTCACACTGAGGCAGCTCAGTCACTGCCCTTCCAGTGGCATGGGGTCAGGAGACATAAATACCTAAATCATGACCTTCAATGCTGTGAGAAAGCATCGTTGTTCCCACCAAGGAATCTCTCACCTTAATAACCTTGGATTTCTTTGTAATCCAATATTCAGTCAAATTCTTTGATTTCATGATGTTTGATTTCAGAGTATTTTTAAAAATTGTCCTTTTTCCCCGAGAATATTATCAATCTTTATATTGACATTGTTTATTTTCTTAGTCAGGAGTAATTTTGTTAATTTATATGTACTACTCTATGTAATGTGGCTACAGAAAGAGAGAGTGTGTATGTGTTTGTGTACACATTAGAGAGAGAAAGAGCAGTGATTTTGCCAATTCTGAACTCTAACCTCCATAACTATTTGTACTTAGAAGACTATTTCTTGTTTCCCATAAGCTGAGGTCACTACTAGATCTCTTATATCTGCAACAGCGGTCACTGCTTCTAGACAGTTCAGTTCTTATTCCAAGTGCAATCGTTTTGGACCCTAATAAATTTGATTTACTTCCAATTTGAGCCTCCTTATATTGTTAGTCCTCTTATCTTCAGCCACCCTGGGCTGTCTGTTTCTAATATCAACCATTTGTAAAGAAACCCAAAACAAAGTCTTGGCCATCTGTGGTTATATTCCAATTAAGCATATATTCAGCAAATTTCACTTTAGAGAGACATAAACAAGTGTACTTTGGTGCTTTACAGAAATAAAGTACTTTTCTGAACTTTGGAGGTTTAGAACAGGGAAGAGGGTTTTTTGCACCAGGAAAAAAAAAAAGATGAAAGGGAAAGAAATAAGCTGTCATTAAAAAAAATGGTTAAGAGTCATAAAGTTGTCATCAGAAAAATGAAAAGCTGAACTTCTGTTACAGATCTTTTTAAAAAGTGGCCATACAAAATTACTTTCTCAGGTACTCAATAATATGGAGATATACTTAAAAATACAGCAGCTTTTTCTCATAAACTGCACTTACAAAAGTAGGTGAGCAAAGACCTCACAGCAACTAATATTTAGAAGTGTCTGTTACAGACAGATTTGTGCCTGTATGCATCATACAAAGCACCTGAAGCATGTTCCTGCGTGAGCAGATGAATATTGACTCAGAATATCATTATCAGCTGTGATGTTGAAAGAACTAAGAATTCTGGTGAAGAGATTGCTCAGACTTTGAAGGAACTGAATATACCTAAAGTTAGGCAGTAATCTTTCCCCAGAAATGTGTTATCTCAAGCATAAATAATTCACTAAAAGATTAAACCACAGTATTTAATCTCTCCATCTGTCTGCCTGGACTGCCTGCACGAACTCCATTCTCTCACATGAAGATTATCCTCCACTTGGAGGGAGCACTGAGGTGGATTTGTAAAGCGCCATCTAAATCATGCTTATTTTGTGATTTATCTTCTTAAGCTGGGGGAGACATCTGAACAGAGAATTGTAACATCCACAAAGTTAGAAGAAAAAGAGAAAAAGAATGCTCTTTCCCCATTCTTATCCTAGTACAACTCTGTTCTTCACAGAAGAACAACTTCAGAGAGTACAACTCAGTTCTTCTTCCTCTTACTTTGCAAACCCCTCTTCCCATAGAGTTATTCTGAGGAAGAAGCAACCTTCCAGGATTAACCAACTAAAACTGAACAAGAACAACTGCAACCCCCTGTCAGAGAAGTCTAGCTATATCTTGCCTGTGTACAAGGTTTCTTATCACTGTGTTCATGAGATTGAGGAGAGAGTGTGTGGTACAGCACAGACACACCAAGAGGAGAGTGTGAGGCTTATCCTAGCTGAGGTACTGCATGAAGCCAGGCGATATGGAGGCTATGCCCTGCTCCAGATGAGACCTGGAACTCTCTGGTGGGGTGTTACCAGCTGTCTGGCAGTTCCTGAGTTCCTGCAAACCAGAGCCAGACTGTGGGCCAGTGCAACACTGGAGTCAAAGACACTTAGGAAAGATTTGGCCACGAACTCTGCGGAGTACGCTGCCTTTGACAAGAGAAGGTCTGAGAATTTGGTGGGAGGCATTCATCATTGATATGTGCTGGTGAGGTTTTTCCACTGCTATCTGAGGACTAGACAACACAGGAAAAACTTAAGCATCTCTTTCTGGCTAAACATTACTTGGATATGCTCCAAAGAGTGGGGTTGGGAAGCCAAGAAACCCAGAGAATCAAGATGGACTGGAGGCCTGGGGCTGATGTTACATTTCTAATAGCTGGAATTATTCCTGCTGCCCTAGTGATACAAACCACCTGCTAGTATGTCACTCGGGGTGGGAAGATGCA
Source organism: Indicator indicator (assembly GCF_027791375.1). NCBI lineage: Eukaryota > Metazoa > Chordata > Aves > Piciformes > Indicatoridae > Indicator > Indicator indicator. The sequence continues at coordinate 6,713,125 of NC_072034.1, forward strand.
TGAGCCAAGGTGTTCCTGTGTGCTATTGCTTTCTTATAGTTGTAATTGCTTTTCAAAAGCAGTTTTGATTTTTTTTTTGTTTTAATTTACAGTAAATCAGGTTTTCTGCAGGTTTTTAGCACATTTTTCAAACACTATGATAACCTGTGTGACCAAGCATGCCCTGGAGACATAGTCTCAGCAAACTATCAAGGATACGTGGCTGAAACCCCTCTAAAAGCAGCTTCCATGAAAGAGGATTGAAATAATCTGGGGTTGTTGTATGGCAGGGTTTGTAGCAGTAACTTCTGGGAAGTCTGGGAAACTTGTAGGCTGGATTCTTGCACTGGGGAGTGAAAATTGAAAACTGATGGAATTCTTTATTCCTAATTTGAAACGTCTCAAAAATTACTTTCATTTTCCTAGGGTTTTCTGTAACCAGACTAACAAGAGTCTTCAGAGTTCTTTGTTTTCTGTTTTTATTTTTCAGATGTTCTGAGCACAATGCTACAGAAATGTAATTGTTTTATATTGAATAAAGACAATGTTTGGATATACAGACGGTCCACAGCTATCTACCATTGGAATGGGGTGTTTATTTTCTTTGTGAAGTGCCTTGTGTTGAATTTGACCCTGAGTACAAGAGCAGCACTGGACAAACCAGGTTTTTCTTTCCAAGAGGTAAGTTATTCCAGTGAGGAGCAGGACATTGGACTTGATAATCCTCATGGGTCCCTTCCAGCCTTGAGATACTGCATGATTCTCTGATTCTATTAAAAAATATGACTGGTTACAAAAAAATGCAGGACAAAAAGGTAATTTATATAAATGGGACAGGTTAGAGAATCGGTGGGATTTCTGATGGGAAAAGTGAAAGGTAGGGTTAAGGCATTTTAACATGGAGTATGTTTTAAGCAGGCTGATAGAAAACTTATGAAGGGGGTTGGAAGCAGGTGGAGGGGAAGTAGCTGTATGGGTGTAATTGTATGCAGGATCTGAGCTGAGGAAGGGTGGTGGTAGGGACAACATGGTCAAGGCCAAAAGATGGGAAAATGCTGCTGCCAAAATTGCTTTAGTCAATGTTAAGAGAACATCAATGACCATATCAAGAGGCTGGAGTGCAGAAGAAAGTAGCATGGAGAAAACAAAACCTGGCATGTTTTCCATTTGAAGAAGAGAAAGGAAAATATATTTTTTCAAAAATCAAGAAAATTGGCAGGCCTTGAGGCAAGCACAGAGAGCTTAGGGAATATGACCTTCCATGTTAGCTCTGTTGTCTTTTACTTCTAGGCCTTGCAGATAGAAGCCCCAGTCACAAGCTTCTAAAGAGCTCTCAAGCCCTGTAATTTTACTAGTAGCCACTTAGAGCTACACAAGTGTTTTAAAGGATCATCTGATAAAGATTTTGAGCTGATTACCTTACTCACCCTGCCACCCCTGGGTTGGGTGCCAGGGCCTAGAAGACTGAGAAATATCAAGGTCCTGTCCTGTGAAACAGTGTTTAAGCTGCAGGCAGCTTGGTGGCAGGGCTTCTAGTTGGCCAAAGCTGTGCTCCTGCACTTCTGGGGTACAGGGGCTTGCTCCTGCCCTACTGGCCATGGCCCTCTTCCCAGAGGATGGCACACTAACCTACAAGGTGCCAAAACATGATTTCCCAGGGCATTACTCAGGGTTTGATGTGTGAGAGCTATCAACACCCTGCTGTGTGTGCAGAGGAAGACAAGAGTTAGAGAAATAGTTAAGGGAAACTATGGATGCTTAGTCTTTTGAAAAGCTTTTTGGGATTTGGTTTCTTTTGTTGTTATTTGGTGTTTTTTTTTTTAATAAAAACTTCTTATATGTTTAAAAATTATGTTTTCACCCTTTTCCTCCATCTATCTGAATCTACTTTCATCTTCCCTTCAATCTGCTTTCCAAGAAAGAAGCAAGGACTCTGGAGGACTCTCTAGTGCAAAGAATGCAGCTTCTGTTGCAGAAGAGCACGAGGAAATGAGGAGGGTCTTTGCTATTGGCTGTAACTGTCCCAAACTCTCAGGTACAGTAGTAACAGTGACATTTCCAGGAAAAATAGCAGAGTATGTTGTAAGTGAACAGGCAGCAACAAGCTGGAGAACATAAGGGGCAGGTGGACTCTCAGGAACAATGGGGCTGAAATCCTCACTCACGGAGAACAACAGCAGGCCCTTGACACTTGGCCGTGCCCGCAGCACTGTGCAGGGGTGGCTGGCTGACACAGGGGTGAACCTGCACCTGCCCTGGGCCAGGCCCTGCTGATGCCTCCTCAGTTCATCATCATTAAACCTCTGGAGTGAGGGTGTGGGAAGCAGCGTCACCAGCAGTGTCACTGATTCTGGTAAAGAATTACAGCTTATGGCTTGCAAGGGGTCAGAACTGGGAAGGGAAGTTGACCAGCAACAAAATTCCTTTACACACGCACTAGCAAAAGGAGCATTACAAACAACATACACTGGAGTCTGTCTTGACCTGGGCTGTTTTCTTCGTGGGGGTTGCTGTTTGTTGGCTCTGTGACATGACAAGACTCATGTTGGCTGTTCCAGTTGGGATTGTCCTGGGCTGCTTGTGCTGCCTTTGGTTTGGAGAGCTTCCCAAGGTACAAGCACAAAGAGCCTGCTGCTAGAGAGGAGATTTGGGGCACAAAGCATGGATTTGGAAACAGCCTCTACATCCCGTTTTGTTGTCAGCTTTGAGCACAAAATGTGTTTGATGGGCTGGTACACTTTTATAAACTGTGTTTTTGAGAAACACTAGTACTGCTGTTGGAAGGCTGGTGCCAGAGTTTTCACGTTACCCTTTGTAGATATCACTTGATGTGTTTGCTACTGTCAAATGGGAACAGAGCTAGTTTCTTTCTGGTAAACGCAGTAGTTACCACCTGGATTTTAACAGGTCAACAGGTTTCATTATCTTGTGATTTAAACAGTTTGATAGTGATAGGACTGAGGAATGGAGAGGCCATGCAACTTCATCTGGTTTAAAATAATGCCCCAGTTATTTTACTCACAAAGTTAGAGATGTCCGACCTTGAGTCGGGCGCACTTTCTGCATCCCGCTTCCAGTGCTGCCGGAGCGTCCGGCGGCGAGAGCCGATGCGCAACACTGCCACGCTCCCACGGAGGGGAGCCTCGTCGTTCAGCTTAGGCTTCGTCCGGCCCGGCACCGAGACCTGCTGCCCCTCGGGCCGCTTCACCACCGGCTCCCCAGCCCGCTGCCGGGAGCGGCCCCCGGATCGGGGGCGGTCGGGGGCGGGGCGGCGGGGGCAACCCGGTGCTGCTGGGGAGCCCGTCCCCGGCGTGCTCGGATGTCCTGTCCGCCCTCCTCCCGCCGGCCGGCAGCGTCGTTGCGCAGCTCCCGCAGACGGGACGACACCGGACTTTGGGTAGCGCCGGGCAGCGGAGCCGGCAGGGCGAAGGCTGGAGCGGGCGGGCGGCGGCGAGGCGAGGCTGGACGGCCGCGGCAGGGGACGGGGCCGCCCGGGGCTGGCGGCGAGAGGCGGCGGCGGGGTCCCGGGCCGGCGGGGCGCCGCCGCGGCTCGGCGCATGGCGACGGCGGCGGGGAGCATCACAACGCTGCCCGACGATGGGGCCAGCGGAGCTTTCCCCCCCGGGCACTTCAAGGACCCCAAGCGGCTCTACTGCAAGAATGGCGGCTTCTTCCTGCGCATCAACCCCGACGGCAGGGTGGATGGCGTCCGGGAGAAGAGCGATCCCCATAGTGAGTATCCCGCCGGGCTGCGCCGGGCAGCCTCTCCGACAGGGGCCGGCGCCTCCCCTGTTCTCCCGCCCAGCTCTAGCTTAGGGCTTCCCTCAGAAAGCGGCGTAAATGTGCATATGTTCGTGTGTGATTAAACATGTGTATATGCAGATGTGTGGCTTATGCGTGTGCACACGCTGCTAGGTACCGCGCCGGCACCTGTGGCTGTCCCGGTGCAAACTCCTGTGGGCGTCTTCTCATTCAACCTGCTGCAAACTCCTGTGGGCGTCTCCTCATTCAGCCTGCTGCAGGCCAAAGTCTCGGGGTCTACGTGCTTGAAGGTGTTCGAGCTCGTTTGCATAGCTCTTAAGTGGCTGTAGTAGGACCGACTGCTTCACACGGCTGTGGTGAATACTCGAGGTGTATAACGGTAGAAAGAAGGTTGTTTTTTATTTCCCAGTGTTGGTAAGTACTCACGAATGAGTGCTCTTAGCATGCAGGTACTCCGAGGAGCACAGTTCTTGTTTGGTTCAAGGAAGCAGGGTTTGTTACAAAGCACTGTCAAAACACCGATTTGGTTTAAAATGTTGAATATTCTATTTTGTTGGGTTTTTTTACACTTAATTAAGGATGCATAATGTACATATAAAAGCTATGGATTCCAGCAGAATCATATGGGAGCAGTTTGCTCCCTGATACCTCATCTTTGGAGAGAGGAAGAGGTTCCCAAGCTAGGCACACAGCTGTGGGTTGAGTGGTTGGTGTGGTCTTAGGAGACATCTGTGGTGGTGCCCGGTGCCTGCTCTGTGACAGGCAGGCTCTCCAGGAGCAGGTTGCTGTTACAAACACAGGGTTTTCTGTGTCCCAAGAACAAAATGGCTTTTTGCAGATCTTAGAATGATTTGAAGGTATTCAGTATGGAGTTTCTGTGGGGTTAGCAGCAAGGTTTTTAAATGCCTGTGGAGTTTTGCCTTCAAAGCCAGTATAAGATGTTGCCAAGCTGTCTGATAAGTAGATGGTCTCCATGCAATTCCTGGTTTGAGGAGATCTGCTATTGTATAATGTGTGCACGTGGTCCAGACAGTGGCCTGCCTGCAGGTGCTTGGCATAAAGAGCAGGTGAAATGGCTTACTGTGATTCTTGATATGCTTTGCACCTGTGCTCAGGGCGATTCACAGATGGATCTAATGTTAGAGGATGAAGAGGAGGCAGAGGGAAGTGAGGAGACAGACCAAAGGTTCTTAATACTGCTTTCCATTTCAGATGTTCACCAGTTGCTAAAGCTTTTTGCTATTCTGGTACTTTTAAAGCGGTACTGAAACAGGGTGTTCCTGAGTAACAGTATGAGTTGAGCTTCAGTTTGAGGCTGTTCTGTTTTGTAATTCTTTGGTAGAAATACTGTAGATGTGATCAACTGAAGATATGTGTGGAATAGTATATATGGGGGAAGTGAGCATTCCTTATGAGGCCAACTTGTTTTACCAGGAAAAGTGGTAGGAGTCTTTCAGGCTTGATCCTACGCATTTGCATTTCCCTCTTTCCCAGATACTGGTTTAAGGGGAAGTGTAGCTGGTGTTGTGCAAGTAGGAACACAATATATTCGTTGCCGAATACAGAACAGTAAATTATTGTATCAGGACTTTTCAAATGTTGATGCCTAAAGCAAAGCGTTAATTTAGCGTACAGACAGGGGGTTTGGTTTTTACATGTAGCAGTTCGTTGTGCAGGGTCAAGTGTGTGCTGGAAAACGTGCAGTAGTATGTTCAGCTTGCTTTAGCCTTTTAGATCTGGGAAATTTGGGAATTATTACAGGAAATAAATCTCATTAGTTCTTCAAATATGCCATTTGACCCCTAGAAGTGGCTATGAAAATATGCTGGAGAGCTGTTGTGGAGGGAGGTGAAGCTGAGTTGAGGACGTGGAAGGCTGAAGCTGGCTCTCCAGACATGGCCATGGCGGCTGGTTCTGCCTCACTCAGTGCTCAGCTGTTGTGGGAAATGCTTGCAGCGGTGTTTGCTGTGCTTACCTGGCTGGGCTGAGCCTATCTTGTGTGGTGGTGGCGGCACTCATCCTTCTCTTTTTCATCATAGAGCTCCCACATAATCATCTCTTCCCTCTCCTGCCTTTTTATCATTATTCTGCCAGGAAAAGTAGTGCTAGTTTGATGTTCTTGAGTCTGCCCAGTGTGCGGTTTCTCTTCCTATTAAGCCTTATCAATGCTAGGAATTTATTAACTGATTTTTCATGCTGCTTTACTAGTAGTGAACTATATTTGAAAATCTTATCTGGGGCTGGTGGTGCTGCCTTACTCTTTTCCTTTCAGGTTTGTCTCTTTTCCTCTATAGTTTTATTTTTTGCTGTCATTTCTTTCTGGCTCCCCATTTTGTCCCTGTGTATTTCCTTCCCTGCAGTGATCACCAGTGTGCTTTCCCTTTTCCTTAGCATTTGGCTCTCCAAAGCCTCTCTCTTTCCTTCCTTTTTTCCTCTTGAGTGAATGGTAGCAACAGGTAGAGGAAAACCTGAATTAAGAATGGCAGACATGGCCTCTGCCCTGTAGTACAGAAAGTCAGCTGCTGGGGATCTCACAGGTACCCATCCCCTTGTCGCTCTCTGGCCATCTGCAGAAAACCCCTGTAAAAAGCAATTTGCATGTAGAAGGGCTGATGGGATTAACTTCCAACAAGTGCACTGAGGCACAGGAGTGCCACTGTGCCTGAGCTGCTCCCTTGTCCCCTCCTGTCACACTCTCCTTTTTTTCCTCTGTCAGGCAGCTTGTTGTTTGTTTTGTTTTGTATTTGTATTTTTTCCCCCGTCCTTCCTTCCTCCCCCCCTTTTTTTTTTATTTTACTCTTGGAAGAACTTTACTTCTGAGAAGAAGGGAAATCAGTGCTTGAAGTGTCAGCAAGGCACATTGCTGCAGTGTTACAGCCTCAGTTAGCATCTTTGTTGTAAGTACGTCATTGGATACGAATCTGCACCATGCTGAACTCTGACCTGGTGAATGCTGCTCGCTGGAAGTCCCTGTGAAATCTTGTGCTATGCCTGGCAGGTCACGTTGGCATGGCAGATGGCAATAAAACTTGGTTAACGTGAGAAGACTTTTAAAATTAACGAGGAAAATATGCACCTCAAATTACTCATTGTAATTTCTTTGTTAAGGAGAAGGTTTTGTAAAGCTGGTTTTGAGTAAAGGAGTATAATGGCAGCAGAGAATTTGGTTTAGGAAACTAATTAAAGGGCAGTTAGGAAAGATTCTTGTGGTAGCTGCTATTCTTATGAATTAATCATACAAAATAGTATTTGATTAGCACATCCTCATTTTTACTTTTAAAGGAAGTTCTTATTTTAGAAGGCAAATGACTACCCCTTTATGTTTCAGACCACAGTCTTAATACTGTAAACAAATTTCCGTGATCCATAACCTTTTTTTGCAGCCCCCCCTTCTGCCTCTAGTACTAAGGGATGCCTTGTTTGAAGCATCCAGCCTGTTTTATGTCATGGCACTGAGTTTTGACTGTTTTACAGTCAGCCCGTTCACCTTGCTTTATTCATAGTTGTGTCATTAGTGAAATTGGGAATGGAAGGTGATGTACTGTGCACTGGGGGATTGGAATCATATGATTCAGACAACTAAAAACAAGACAATATGTCTTACGTGGCTAATATTGCCACATCTGATGTGTGTTGTGCAGTGACTTCAGTGAAGTGCCCCTCTGGACACACCCTGGGGACTTCTATTGGGTGTTTCTCCCCTTGCAGAGGTACATTTCAGACAAACAAGAAACAGAAGGCGCTTAGAGTTTTGTTGGTTAAAGCAAAACAAAACCCGTTTCTGTCTCTTGTTGTCGTTGAACAGCTTTTGATTTATGCCCTGGAAAACATGCTTAGAATGCAGTCTTTTTGGAGAGGCTTTTAGAAACTCTCCAGAGGTGTTTTCCTCGAAGAGGCCATGGCGCGGGTGAAGGGGAGAAGTGAGGGGAATGGAAAGGGATCACTTCTCCATGCATTCTAGAAAATGCCTAATAGCATAGTTGGTTCCCTTTGCACTTTTCCTCTCTGAGGAATGGTTGGCATTTATGGATTTCCATAATTTCTCAAGCAGCTTTATTTCATGGTGAACATAAACCAAGGAAGCCGGATCCGTTCTTGTCCGCTTGTTAATGAGGTGACAAGGCTCCAGCCTGAGCTTTTATCAACCTTCTAGCTGTCTGAATCAGTTCCTGCTCAGTAGCTAGTTAGTCTTCCACAAATACCTCAAGGAAATGTAAAATAGCTCAGCTAATACTGGGCCAGGAAAATTCCTTCTGAAGAAAGTTCCTTTCATAGGTAGTTGTTAATGTTGTGGTTTTCACTTGTGTCACAGACAACCTTTAAATGGTTACAGTGTACATGTTTTGGAAAGACCATGGAGCCCTATGTGCAGACTCCTAGAGTGGTGCCAGCTTAGTCAAGAAGATAGGAATCTGATCACTGGGTGAATGGAAGAAGACTGCCATCCTTAGAAAAAAAAGCTGAGCACATGTCACCGAGTGTTTTAGCGTGAAGGTTCAGTGCTTGGTGCTTAGTTGTTTGTAGGTATGTAAGTTATCAGAGAGTCACAAAACTCTTCTCACGTTTTGGTGTCCCACAGACGTGGCCAGAGCTGCTGACAAGATGTCCTGTTCCAAGTCTTAGCACCAGATGAGACTGAGGTGGTTTTTTGTTTGTTTGTTTTTCTCCAATTTAAAACTTGGCCCTAAATATCTGAATATCTTGCTTCTGCCCAAGTCCGTCTGCAAACAGACTCTTTTTGCATTATTTCTGCTCTATTGCTCAGACCTTAACTGGTGTGCCAAATACCAATGCTTTGTGACACAGTCATTGCAGAAATTCCTCCCGGCTCTTGGATGTAGCTGGGTTTAGGGAATGAGGTAACAGGCAGCCACCATGGAAAAAGGTTGAGAATATGCTTCCTTTGTTTCTTCTTCTTGCTGTGTCACAGGAATACCATCATACTGCTTTCTGCGTGGTCCTGCAGGGTATGTTAATTAAATGAATAAATAAATTGCCTGTGTTAAGTAGGTATGCTGAGGGATGGTGCTGTTCAGAGGGAGGGTGCTCTCTCCTGCCTTCTTGTGTCCTCTTACCCAGAATTTAGTGAGTCTCACCCACCCCAAAGGTGTGTGATTGAGAAGCAGGTACACTCTAAAGATGGAATAAGGCAAATAAAAGATGTCTCCAGTGGGCAGTGAACTGTCCTGTCTCTCTCAGCTGTTTTGAGAGGGCTCTTAGAAGTGTGGAAGGTTCCCAGGGCACCACCATCCACAGGCACACTAGAGGGCAGAATTTAGCCCTTAAATCTTCTTCCAGGCTTTAGAAATGAGGAACCCTTGTAGGTATTTACATATTCTTGTTCACAGAACAAATAGTCCAACTCCTGCTTGGATGCTGCACAGCCATAGCTAAATGAAGAAGACAAATTCAGACAACGTATCATAGTTTGACTTTGACAGTATACAGTGAAATTGTGGAGATAGTCACATAAATGCAGATCCTTGTAAAAGTTGTCTTGATGACCTCCTTTAAGTGGGTACATTGAAGCTTATGGTGAAGACTCCAGGACATTTGACATCTTGATAAAGTGGAGCTGCCTAGTCCTGAATTGCTCCTTGAGAAACGGAGATTGGGGGCTGCTAATGATATTTATTTGGCTGTTAAAGTTGTGTAGATGGTTCTAAGAAAAAGTTTACCCTGTGGTAGAAGTATGTTTTAAAACATTTCACAGAAGGTGAACTGATAGTAATGCTTCTTTTAAGATACAGTTTCTTTTGATGTGCTAGATGAACACACTAAATCGCAGTTTGTTAAAGACCTCTGGGTTTGGGCTTTTCTCCCCCTTTTTTTTTTTTTTTCAAAGTTATATAGATAATATATATAAAAAGTTGATATATCACTAAAGAGTTTTAAAAGTTGTTCAGATCCATCTTCTGTAATAAGAGTAGGTTCAGATTCTGTATTCTGTAATAAAAGCAAGAGACATGCCAAGTGCACAGGCAGTAGAATGGGCAAGGAGAGGTGTAGCCCTGGTTTTGGCAGTAGAATTAACAGACAATCATGTCAAAAGATGGTTGAAGTTAAACCCTGGAAAACCACCCACTTCTTGTGCTCAGTTTCTACAGAATTGTGTTTTCCACACCTATTATATTTTCTAAAAGGAAGGGGATCAGGTCCAGTGCAGTTTTTATGACAGAATTCTGTTTAATTGCCCTTTAATGAATGTCTCATCCTGAATTTTGAATCCTAATTTTTTTTTGGTGCTGTCTTGTTTCTGTAAGCATTTCCCAGCTCCCCTGAATGACATACATGGAAAGCAGTTTCATAGAAACTAGTGAGTAAATACTAAAAGTTGTTAACACACTGGAGTGATAGATTTGTAACAAGGTTTTCTTTGAAAGCTTTTCTCCAGGCTTAATATTTTTAAAATGTTTTTCTTCTTTTTTTATTCCCCAGAAAATTATTTTTCTAATACTTTCTCATTCGTTCAAGCAGTTTGAACTAAATCCTTGAATCCATCTGTAACTTCAGGTGTGAACAAGAGAAGACTGAAATGGGTATTTTGATTGTTTTGGGTTTTAGCACTCTTGGGAGCATTATCACTGGCCGTCTGTTGTAGGAAAGCATTGCATGGATCTGGTTAATAACCCTAGGAACAAGAGAGCTTCTTGACTCTTGGTGGCAGCATGTTTAGTGCAGTAACCTGGTGAAAACAAAACAGGTGATAAGATACGGGGTTTTTCAGCCTGGAAATGAGAAGCCTCCAGGGAGGACCTAATAGCAGCCTTCCAGTACCTGAAGGGGGCTGCAGAGGGACTGCTTAAAAAGGCCTGCAGTGAGAGGATGAGGGGGCAATGGTTTGAAATTAGATGGAACCTGCCTAGCCTTTCCTTTTATTAGTAGCTGTTTTAAGGGCATGTGTTTCAAAACAAAGCAACTCTCTCCTCGTTTGTCATTTTCAGTAGGGTGGTTTGTGACAGTGTTAAGGTAAACTTGAGTTCCCCTCTGCCCCTTCTGTTGTCTCCTAACTGCTCAGTAAAAATATCTAAAGGGTGACTGGAATCTGGTGGCATTTCAGGATTATTATCTTGTGTTGTTTTTTGTTTGTTCAGGGTAGGGACAAATTTTGACCTGTGCCTGATACGATCGTCCGAGAGCATAAATGAGATGATGTCTGCAAAGTTGGGTGGAGGTAGTCTTGCCCAAGCTGTTGTGGTGCACTTCTGGTTGAGTGATTCTGTGTGAACCATTCACTCATATTTGACTTTTAGAGCTTGAAAACCACATTGCTCCAGTGATTCAAAGGAGAAAGATATTAAGAGTACTAGAAGAGGATAAAGTAGGAAGTAGACTCCATAGCCATATTTAGTGGCACTATGGTGAAACTGTATTCTTGTTTTGTGGAGCTTGCCAGCTTGCCCCTTCGCTTGTGATGAGTCTGGAGCAAATCTCTTCAATGAGCAATCATTAGAATCTTGGCCTGCAGGTGGAAGGTGCTGCTCCAAATCCTGATGCTTTCAGCTATGAAATGCTGCGTGGTGGTTTTGTTTTGTAAAAGCAAGGATACATAGTGACAGTGATACAGCTGGAAAAGATTTGCAACCTATTTCTTGGATCTTTCCTTTCTATTCTCAGGCTGACCCATGATGCCTGGTGTCTGTCTGCAAACTGTTACTGGGCTGATGTGTTCTGTTAGACACATTCTGCTGCCATTCTGTGGTGGGCATACTCGTGCATGGGTATCACAGCATCTTGGGCTGTGCTTGGTATGCCTTTTTTGGGAAGTGTCTCTGTCACCTCTTGGGGCTGGTACTCTGTTTTTTGACAGACTGTGTCTTTTCTTGGTGTTTCTGGCTTCTGGGAACAAATCTCAAGTGCTAAAATGCAGGCCAAGATACATATAGAGGTTGGAATAGTAATTCTAGGACCTTATTACAATGAGGGTTCATACAGTCCCAGACCAGACTGAGACTTCTGTAGAGCTTTTTTTTGTGTAATACTCCACTAGGTGCTGTTGATGCCTGCAGCAGCAGAGATGGGTTCAATAATGAGAGCATTATTTAGCATGGAGAAGCAGCCAATGAGGGTTGTATAAAGGGTGTGTGGGGAGAGGCTACTTACCTGTGTTTAGATGTCATCTAGGGCATCCTGCTGCACAGACTCATTAGGCAGAGCAGTTTCTGGGATTCAGTGTATGAATTCAGTTCATTGCCTTTCTCCAGTTGACCTGGAGCAACTGGGATGAACAGTTAAACATGCATCTGGCCTGCCTTGGAATGTGTAAATATGAAGGATTCGTTTTGTGGTTTTTAGGGTGTTTGAGTCACTGCGGATGTTTTACTGACAGTAACGTTCATTCAGGAGAACTGAGGAAAAACACCTACAATGTCCTCAGAAATGCAGCAATTCTTCAGAGGTGGAGAGCTCTGCAGAACTATCCTATGTTGCCAGTTTCAATATATTTCAGTCCCAAATTTCTGCTTCATCTGCTGCTTCAAGAAGCAAGGCGTGTAAACCTAGTACCAGTGACTGAGGTGTTACTATGTGATACTGAGGAGCAGAGCAAAGTGTCTCAAAACAAGGCTGAATTTCAGCAATCAAACTCTTGTAAGATGGATGAGGTTTGTTTTTGAGATGTTATCTTTGGAGAAAATGCTGTTAGGAGTGAGAGATGTCTGGCCTGCCTGCTGATTTGGTGTGGTGCAAGGCAAGACAGTGCAATTTCTGGTGCCTGTAGCCATGGCATGCTTTGAGAACATGTTCTTGAAGTGAAGTCTGGAGCAGTTTGGAGATTTAAACCAGCACAGTAAGTACTAGTAATAGTCTGGTTCTTCCAAGCTGCAGATTCTGAAGTCTCTCTTTTGTTGTCAAGCAAGCGTTCACATCCCTTCTTAATATAGTTTGAAGGTATTCAGGGTATGCAGGGGATTTTTATTTGCAGAGCTGGAAGCTGGGGAAGTGACAACAACCCAGATACCTCAAGGGAAGTCTCGAAATGAACTGTGCAGTTTATTTTTGGGTGTTGGGGAGTTTGATTCCATACAGAGAACAACCCCTTAATCTGATGCAAGGCTGCATTCAAAAGCAAATGAGAACCTTCTTGTGAAGACTCTGGTTCACTGCTCTTCAGGGTCAGTGGTGATTGATAGCTGTTGTTCTTCACTACAGCATGTGCTGTTCCCTGTGGATGCATATTTAAATGGCAGCATAGGGTGACTGCACAGTTTGATGGAAGGGAATAGGATAGATGGAGGATGAAGTAAGTCTCCACACTTAATGTTGTCTTTGTGATGTCCTTGTAGTAACTGAGGTGGACAGGCAGCAGTGGAATACTGTGTGCCATGTGCATGGGTCATGGTTGCCTTTTGTATTGACTTCTGCAAAAGTATTTATTAAAGACTTCACTGGTATTGGAGATGTGGGAAATGCAAAACCAGCAGACTGGCTGTCTCTTAACCTTTTGGCCAGATGAAGAGCAATCACCTTTACAGGGCAGCTTTATTCATAATAAGCTGATAAGGAGCAGTTCTTATTTCCCCTGACTCATGTCTGCTATGCCATCTCCCTGGCACTCTGAGTGCTTAGCACAGTTCCTCCTTCACCACTGTTCTTCAGCCTCTCTTAATGCTATTTGCTGATTCTTCTTGGTATTTCTAAAATCCTGCTTTTCCTTTCCAACTGTGACATCAAAACTTACTAAAGCCTGTGGGCTGGCACTTTCTCGCCACTGCTCTAGAAGCCTTTTGATCTCATTGAGTCTGTTGCTGCTCTGACATCAAGTTACAGCCCTAAACCACTGTGTACGGCTGAACAGTTGTGTGAGTTGTACAGGAAGAAGGAGCACTAAAAATAACTTTTTAAAACGATACACTTCACCTCTGTCTTCTGAAGTGATGGTCTTGGGTTTGTCTCAGGTTGCACCTCTTTCTATGTGTTTGTTTTGCTGCAAGTGAAAACCAGGTCATAGTAATGAAGAGATTAGTGAATAAACAGTAAACATAGAGCTGAAACTCTGCAAGTTCTGCATCTGCAGATGTAAATCAGTGACATCCTGATGTTGGTTAAACAGCTGCACCAGCTTTGTTGTAAAGGTGAACAGCTGAAAGTGGTTATTCTGTTATTTACTTTAGTGAGTGCTAAATGGAGTGAAAGCAGTTGAAAGAATGGTGATGGATTACCTTAGCCTTGTTAAGAGAAGCCCTTTGGGAAAAGGCCTAAAAGCCACATGAGATCATGAGTTCATTGTTTTTGTTATCAAGAATTTGGGGTAAAAGTATGGATAACTTGAAGACTAGGCTGCACTACCTGTACCCAGTAATGAATGAAGTTCTCCTCTGGTGAAGTTGGTCATTTTTTGCTGCTTGGTTCTGCCCTTTTGACTTCAAATGATGCAGTGAGCTCACCTGCAGGAGGTTTAGACGATGCTGGTGTTTGGAATCCTTAAATAATGCCAAGCAATCACTGTTCACTTTACTCAGCAGCACAAAACACTGGAGCTGTGCTTTGTAAGCAGGATACAGAAACTCTCACACGCCTAACTGTAAAAGGACTTCTTGGGGTTCAATCAACCAGTTTTTGCAGGCTATGTGGAAGGGAAAAGTCTAATTGTACATGTATGGCACATTATTCTGACATTTTTCTTCTGCAGGTTTAATTTACTGTGCTTTATGTGAAATCTACAGGGAGATGCTGCGTATTTGGTAGCTGGTATTTCCCAGGCAGGATTCCCAGTGTGCTAGGCATTACGTTTGGTGGAGCTAGGTATTTGTGGGAATTGAGGTCAAGATACAAATGAGAATAGATGGAGAACAGGGAAATAATTTTACTTGTCTTCAGTATTTATACTACTTAAAAAGATGAAAACTCTTCAAGCCAGTGACTGTCCACATTAGAGCTGGTAGAGTTACTTAGTGGGTTGATACTTAAACAGTTACACAAGTTACTGTTCTGCTTAGAGCCTTGGACTTACTCCTAAGTGTAACCGGAACTTTTGCAAGTGTTCGTGTTTCTGAAGTGTGTATTTTTGTTGTAGATGTTTACATTTTAAAGACCTTAAGTCTGTCTGTGAGTGGTTTTATGCCTCTGGCTGGCAAAAAGGAAAAAGATACACTTAGAATGTTGTCATGCAAGAGCAAAGAAATAAGCCTTTGTATGGGAGCATGACTCACTGTTTCTCAGTGTGACACTTCATTTGCTTGATTGTTTTTGTTGCAGTTCTGTGGGGTTTGTTTATTAAAAGACCACCTCTTCTGCTATGGTTTGCTTGCTGTTTCTCAAGCCTTTCTCCTTTTCCCCCCACATGTGATGCAGGTTTCAGGCAGTGTGTGCTTCAGCAGCTCTGAAGCAGCACGGTTGTTTCCTGATGAGCATGCGAAAGTGAGCAAAGAGCAGGTTTTGCATTTGCAGTTACAAGCCTGGGGATGCTCTGTACATCAACACAAAGCTTATCAGTTAGTGGAAGATGTTAATATGCTTAATATGGCTTTGAGAAAGACATATCAAAAAGCATCAGAGACTAGATGTGGGAGAGAGTGAGATAAAGATAGTTGTAATTCCTAGAGATAAGTTCTAGTAGGCATCACCAGCTCATAGGCTGGGGTTTGGAACTGACCTAGCAGGCAGCTTTGGCTCTAGAAATGCCAAGAGGCTAAAATGGGGGTATTAATGTGTGTGTGCGCACACGTGTGTCTTTGATGGGCCAGCCCTTGGGTTTGGGAGGGTTTATGATGTTAGGTGTGGAGCAAGCACACCCAACTCTGTGTCTTGCTTGGACACCTGGCTGGGAATAGACATTGCCCCCAGGCGTGAAGGAATCAGCCAACTGCAGCCCTAGACTAGGCGGGAACGGGAATCAGGCCGTAGGGTGTTGCATTTAGCAAACACAGCATTGTGCTGATTTCCCTTCTTTTGTGAACTTCCTTGCATTTCTGGGACCTAATCCTTCCAGAAATGATCCACCTCTGTAGCAA
Organism: Indicator indicator; assembly: GCF_027791375.1. NCBI lineage: Eukaryota > Metazoa > Chordata > Aves > Piciformes > Indicatoridae > Indicator > Indicator indicator. The sequence goes on from NC_072034.1 coordinate 6,728,817, forward strand.
TGAGTTTACAAAATAGTTGCTGCTTTGTTCTTTGCTGTGGGCATGGAGGTGATGGGGAGCTGGCGCAATAGTCTCAGCACAGTGCCATTTGGGGGCCTCATGGAAGGAGTTTCCTTACGGGGCCTCTGCAAATATGTTGGAGTTGGGCCCTGAGCCTTTGGCTGGGCTTTAGCTTTTCCACAGCAGAGCCTGTAGTAACACTAGTCATTGATCCAGGGACGTGCAGCCTGGGGCTTTTCAGGGGCTACATAAACTCTTCCTTGTAAACTGAGTGAGAGGTGTGCTGCTAATGAACTTGTTAGTTTGAATAAAGAAGCTGTATGTAGTTCGAATAAAGCAGTGAAAACAGGACTTGAAATACTATTTGATTCCTCCTCTCTTTCCAGGGTCCACAGGCTACTCTGTTAGTTGTAGTGTCTGGGTAAGGTTCGTATTTGCTGTTGAGAGAGTCACAAACTCCAAAAGATCTCTGGTAGCATTGGCTGATCAGTGCTTTTGGTAGAACGTTTTATTTCCCATCACGTTCTTGCAGGGTGTTAACAGTGATGAACAGTCATGAAAAGGGCTTCTCCTCCCTGCTGCCTTAAGGCTAAGTGAAGGGCAGAGCACTGAAGAGCTGTGTGTGCAGATGATGGGCAGCGTAATGATGCTGGTGTCTCATCTTGGGGTGTTCAGGGTGGTGTCGGGGGTCCTGCAGGGAAAGGTGAAGGTAATGAAAGTGGATACCCAGGTTGTGTTGTCCTGCCCTGGGAGTAGTATTTTGGTGGCAGAGCATGAAAACAGCCTCTGCTCATGTGTTTGCGTGGGGCACTGTGGTTGAGTCTTGTAGTAGTAAGAGGTGTCACTGCAGGAGACATGGGTGAACCCTCACGAGCTTTGCTTTGGCTTGCAGTAGGGAAAATGTGGCAGCAGGTTTTTCACTGTGAACTGGTAGAGACCCTTGAGCAGGGGGCTGGACTAGATGGGGTCCTTCTGACCTTAGTTTTTTGTGATTCTGAGACTGTGGCTGAGTACCCATGGTTTCAGCCTAAACTGCTGTCTGGCTAGAAGGATCTTTACTAGGGAAGTTGTAGTTGAAGTATGGCTTACACAATAAATACAGGTATGGTTAAAGCCTAAGTGTATCCAAAACTCATCATTAATTTTTATTTTAGGGTTCTCATTTCCCATTTCCTTATGGAGGAGTAGGAAACCAGGGTTTTATGAATGCATTTGAGTAATACATCTCTAATTCCCCCCGCTTAAGGTGTGGGAATTTGCCTCATGCTCCAGTGCAGCAGCCCCATGTACTTGCACACTTAATCCTGCCGTTTTCACTGCTGCTTGCTCTTTACATTTTGGTATCTTTTTTTCTAACAGGTGTCTGTCTCTTCCTTTCCCCACTATGACCTTTGTTTTCTCTCTTAGTGACCCTGTGGTATGCTCCTGCCTCAGAACATCTCAGCCAAAGCAGCTGCTGTGAGTGCACAGACAGCACACAGCTTCCTGCACTGCCTGCCCCATGCAGGGGGCTCAGGATGCAGGAGGCCAGCAGCTGTCCTGCTGGGAGTGTGTGACAAAGGCAGTACAAGCTCAGCAGGAAGGAGCTTCCAAAACGTGTAGCTCTCTTTTTCTAAAGTATTAAGCCACTAGATTTTGCCAAAGTCTTTTAAATAAACCAGTTTTGAAGGAGAGTTTTGGCCAAACCCTTCATAATGCAGAGCAATGAAGCCATTCGGTATCATTTAAGTTAGTGCAATATTATTTGGTGTGGATCATGAAAAACCTTTGCAGGGTTGGGGAACTGTAAGAGGACTTCAGCTTTCATTGTACACATAACTTTCAGTTCTAGTGCTCAGGGCAATAAAAGCACTCGTGGAAAATGCACACGTTTTCTGTACTCTGCCTTTGCCAGTGTATTTTCTGTACATCTTGTGCTACTTGTCCATAAAAGTCTGCTCTCCACTGGAATAAGCCAAACTGCACTTTTTTGAGGTCTTTAAGAAAAGATGAGGAAGATCCAGTTCATAGCAGAAATCCAAAATCTTGCCAACTACAACACTATTAAACACTACTTGTCAGCTTCCATATTCTCAGAAAAAGCTCTCCAAATTGTGGAATAAGCCCATTTGTAACTCTCTTGAATGTGCTGGCTAGCTTAGCCTGCAATTTGTAGATCTGTTCGGACCATATACCCCGTGAAAGAGGGGAGGACTTGAGGAAGAACTCATTATTGTAACACAAGGACTGGGAAAACAAAATAAATCTCTGGATCTGTAATTACAGATTTTTGATTTGTACATTTCATGCTTTTCCTGTGCTGAACACTGGAGGCTTATGTTCTTACCCAAGGGATGGTGGTGCTGCTGCTGTGTGTGAGTTACCTGAGGAAGGGCCATGGCACAGCCAGCGGTACATTGCTTCCGTGTTTATTATGGCACAGAGAAACTGGAGGACTTGGTTCCAAGAAGAGTGTGATGTCATGGACAGGATGAGCAGGGAGAGACTTGCTCATTGTGCGTGGTCAGATATTGTATAGCTTTCCTTAGGCATTTCCTGTGAGCCAGGTAGCTTTTAAACACTCACCTTCTGATTATAAATCTAATGCCTTCTGTCCTGCAGGCTGCAAATTCCTGCTGATTTAATTGGCTTTTGGTTTGAGAATTTTGTCTTTATGTGGCTTGTTCTCTTTCCAGCTTACAGTGCCACACCTGGTTTTGTGCTTCTAACTGTACAGCTTGTCAGAGGCTGTAAAGGGCTTCTCCTGGTAAACTCCTTAGTGCAGCATTAAGGACCCTGTTGTTACATCCATCAGTTGGGTTTTGCTGAATGATTCGTTTGCTCAGGTAACAGGTGTGTGATTGTGCTGAATACAGGAAGAAGGAAATGGCTCAGAGGAGAGTTTTAATTAGGATACTTTTATATTTGATCTTGCAATATTAGAAGTTTGTGTCAGAGGAAGGTTTAAATCCATCTTCTGCATTGTAGTTTGGTGCCTTCACTTTATTCCATTCGTGTTTTCTAAGCCTTTTGAGATCTTCACAAATATACAGCTTTATCTTCCCACCGATACAGCTTTATTCTCCTTCCTCAGAGTTTCTATCCTGGCATGGAATTAAATTTGTATGTCTTGCACTTCATTTCTTCTTACTTGGCAGAAAAAGAGAATACTTTGACTTACTATGAAGAGATACAAAAGAAAGTAGTAATAGTAAATTTATTGAGTCCTTTTAAGTGCATAAAGGTTGCATAAGTTATAATTGGGATTTCTTTTATTCTTTATTTCATGACTCTGTGATGACTTTGCCTCAGTCCTCAAGATGTTTGCTCACTGTGCTGAGATTTCCCTTGTCACTAAGCCAGCAGACATTGACCATGTCTTGCACTTGGTGATCCTCACAAACTAAGGGTCATGCTGTGAGTGTGAGCAGTGAAATAACTTACTGCCATGCTGTTGGGGGGGTCCACCCCAAGAACTGACAGAAAACTGGGAAAATCTGCCTTTTTAGCCCTCTGTTGGTTAGCTGTTTCACAACAGTCTGTGCTACGTTTTTGGATTACAAGTTCTTAATGAGTTTACTTTCATGGATTTGGTCTTGCGGTTCAAATACACTGACAGCAAATACCATGAGTAGATCTGAAATGATGGTCTGTGTCTGACCCATTGCTTGGGATGACCCAAAGGCTACTAAAACCTACAGACTATCACTGTCAAGTGTTACGTTTCTCTTACAGCCAGTAGTACAAAGTTGCATTGAGCTGAGCCTAAAGTTGTTGTTACTGGTCATGAATGAATGCCCAAAATGTGTTTTGAGTAAGGCTGTTTTATATCATGGCACGTCCAAATCAGCATAACTCTGTGGCAAATATTTACCTTGCATTAATAAAGCCATAAAATAATCCTGAAGCCTGAAGACCTTAGAGGCTCTGGTTGTATCTATTGATGTTTTTTTCAAGTTGGAGAGGAAAATCCAGTGAAGCCCATTTTGGTTTTGGGGCTTTCAATACTTTTCAAGCTCTGCAGGAAAATTTTCTTTCCTTTTTTGTTTTTTCTTTCTCCTTTTTACAGAGTAACAGTTTTCACAGGCTTCTCCAAACTATACAAATATTTTTACAGGCCTTAAAACCTTCACTAGAAGTTTATTTTTACAGAATCTGAACTTATGGCCTGGTATGACACTGTAGGAGTTGCTGTTTTTTTTTTTTTCTTGAGTAATTCACAAAACATAATAAAGCCATACTGTGGTAATTAATTTACTTTTCTGGTATTTTCCACAGCTGTTTCTTGTTAAATGTGTCACGAGAGCAGTATGCTTGAGTACACCTCAAAAGTCTGTTTCCCCTAGCCCATTCCCAGAGGACTTCTTCATGTTCTATCTAGTTGAAGGCATCCCCTGCCCATGGCAGGGATTTGGAGCTAGATGATCTTTAAGGTCCCTTGCAACCTAAACCATTCTCCAGACATCAAGGAGTTGTACTAAAGATCTTGGAAGCTGTTCACAACTCTGATATTGGCCTCATAACTTGGGAGGGCTGAAACTGGACACTTGACTGTGGGATGCAATGAAACATTTCGCTCAACTTTCAACCACTGCAGCAGTTTATGTATTCCTTGGAAGTCTGGAGTTGCTAGTGAATTATGGGAGGTGTATTTTTCCTTTGTGGGAAATGGCAACAGATCCACAGTTCATAAGAAACCATTTTTTGTTCTTTAGAGTGCAGATTTGTATTAATGTGGCTTCAGCTGTGTATCCAAATCAGTGCGTTGATGAGCAACTCTTACTGATGTCTGTACCTGAGGGAAAATCAGGGGTTAGGTTTGAAACAGTGCCACTGTCAAGTGCTGAAATATCACTGTGCTGTGAAAATTGACTTCTTTTTTTTGTTCACAGTCAAACTGCAGCTTCAAGCAGAAGAAAGAGGAGTGGTGTCAATCAAAGGTGTGAGTGCAAACCGCTTTCTGGCTATGAAGGAGGATGGCAGATTGCTGGCTTTGGTAAGCAGCAGTTTTCAATCCTTATCTCTGTGTCTGCATTGGTAGGGCCTCTCCTCACTCTGTACTGAGTCACCTCTCCTCCAGCAGGACCTGAATCACTTCCCTGAGTGGGATTTATCAGGGAGACATCAGCTCTGCACAGCTTCTTTCACTTAACTGAACAATGAACTGGCAAGGGATCAGTCTGCCTGCCCTCACCTAGGAGCTGAAAAATTTAACTGGAATGGTCTGAGCAAGAAGAATCCTAGAGATTGTGTGTAGAAGGGAATTACAGGAACACATGGAAAATGAAGTCTCTCCCTTTTTTCATACCCACAAAAGTTTTCCCTCTTTTACTTCCACATAAAGTGTTTATGAAGACCGTTTTTGAGTAGGAAGTAAAACCTTTTTAAATTATATTTTTTGTTGTTAATATTTTCTTAGTAATCAGTATATATAGTTTTCTCGTTTTCTTCTTTGTAAAAAACGTGGATTTTTTTGCTCCAACCTAGAAAACTGTCAAACACATTTCTGAAAATCTGCTAAAATAGTTATAAAAAGTTATGAAATGTCAAACTAGTCTCTAAAGAAGGTACTTTTAAACTCCACAAATGGTATTGATATCAGCTTAATTTTTGCTGTGTTTTAAAGCCAGACACTAAATTTCTCATCCGTATTCATACCCTTCAGTGCAGACAAGCTTCCAGCACTTGTGAAGTACCACTGTGGGGCATCCTGCTAGAATTTCAGTTTCAAGTAATCCCTGATGCTTTGGTATCTTGGACACAGCCCTGCTCAGCTTCCCTGCAAGTCCTCCCCAGTAATGAATGTTAATAAAGTGCATTCCTAATCCTGAATGGTAGCTAATGAAAGATCCATGCTAAGAGCTGCAGAAATTCCTTCTGGCTCCCCTCAGTTCTTCCTCTGCTGAAATGGAATTAGTCTGAAGGCAAACAAAACACTGCAGCAGTTCTACAGGAGCAGGGATCCCTGCTGTGCTGCTCAGCACTGCACACCTCTGGCTCCAGAAAGCACATTTTGTTGCTGCCAGTGACTACTGCTAGAGAACCTGTTTCAAGTTATGGTGTTATTTACTCGGATGTTGAGTGACAGCTCAGCTGAAGAAAATGTGAGGAGCAGTCCACTGTGCTATTCTTGAATGAAGGATAATTGGGAATTTCCTGTGGTGCTGGTGTGGTGGCATTTGGCTTCATGTTCAAATTGCCCTCCTTCCCCTGAGCAGCAGAGAATGGTCAAAAATGAGTGTGTTGCACTGTGTGTATGCACCCAGGTGTTTTTATACTTGGGATTTCCAACCTGCTGTTGCAGGATGGGTTTTGGTTGCAGAGCATGATTCCCTTCCAGCTCTGTGCAGCACTTTGCTCAGCTCTTGGAAGGCAATGCACTTGGAGAGCGTGTGCAGTCCGCTTGGAATTACTCGTGAAGTTGGGTCACTTTGTGCCTCTCACTTCAACTTATAAAACATTGGTTTTGTTTTGCTTTGTTTCTGGAAATGGGAATTTCTCAAATCATGTTTACTGCAACCACGGTTTTCTACAGTTAATTCTTGCTGCTCGTAGGTGAAAGCTCCCTGTTAAGATTTTGTTCTTCATCCAGCCTTATGTCTGCAATCCCACTATCGTTTTCTGCAGCGCAGGCCATGTTTTTCCGTGAGGATTTCTGCATGATGAATGAATTCCAGCAGTTTGTGGCCAGTTGTGTCTCTCCTGTTCTCTGCCTATAAACACATCCATGAAACTGTATTTAATTGCCAGCATTTCTTTTTCAGTGTGAGCAGCGTTGTATTTCAGTGAGAGCTTTGAAAGAGCATATGCTGGAAGTCTTTGCAGTGAAGTGATCTCAGAAGTGCACACGAGTTACAATCTGCTGCAACCTTGGGGTTATTCCTCTTAAAACCTTATGGAACTTAAATTTCTCAACACCTATTTAGCTCTCTAATCCACTAGTCCCTCAAGTGCTATTCTGTCCTTTTTAACATCTGGTTTCTCTTTATTACTTTTCAGTATCAAGGATCAATTTGTGTACTGTCCTTGTTTTATAAATATATCAACATGGTCAAAAATCTTCTTTTGCAGTCTTACTCAGTCCTGGTTTTCATCTAGTTGGATGTTCTTGTAATTACTTTGTTGAGACATGTCTTCATGGTTTGTTCTGAGTTGGGCTTTGCAAAAGGACTTACTGCATAGCCAGCTTATCACTGCTTACACTGGTGCTTTGTAGGTGGTGGTGCAGGGATCAGCTTCTTGCCTTGATAGCTGGGTGACATACGGCTTTTGATTCAGCAGCTCTATGCTGTTTGCTAACAGACTCAGAAGGGGAAGAGGTCATCTTCACCAGTTCAGTCACTGGAGGACATGGTTGTTAACACAGATAGTCAGTATGTCCCCTCGGAAAATGCTATTTTATTTACAGATATTTGTGCAGAAATGTATCTGTTCCATCAGATTGCTAATGGAAAAGTGAAACACTTCACTTCTGATAAGGCTCAATTTGACTTTCCATTTTCAAATAATTACGAAATACTTTCAAATGATGGAATGAAATGTGTTTGGTTATTTCATTTCATGAAGAAATTGATTAAAAATTCCCATAAAAGGAAGGATTGCACTTCTGGCTAAGTTTTGTATTTCTCAAGACATTTGTCATTTAAGGATGCAACCTGTTTTGTTTCTTCTGTGCTTTCACTATGGCCAGGCTGGTTTTGCCACACCGAAGGACTTAACTTGAAATTCTTCTCTCCTGATGCTATGGGTTAAAATTGTGGTACAGGAATATTTGTGTGATTAACCTTCATTTCCTGGCCCTTCTGTACTTAATCTGTTTTCTCAGGTCAATCTCCATCTGCTGTGGTAGGTACAAGTTAACACTCTGAGTTTGGTTTTGAGAAAGAGCAAACTGCAGGAATTTTAATTCCTATTCCTAATTGAAAATGTCAGAATGAGTTAATTGTCCTAATTTGATACTCAGGCAGATGTGGTTTTCAATGAAAAATCAGTGGGTGGCATTTGGCCATGCAGTGCAGATAAGGGAGGAAGAGCTTAGTTGCAGGAAGTTGCTGCCTCCGGGGCTCAGTTAATCTGCCTTGGGTGAATCAGTGTGAGGATTTTCAGTGGTCACTATGGTTTGGTTACTTAAGCAGTGGCAGATGGCAGACCCTTGAACAAACATGGCTAGACCAGCAGTGCTGATGTTAAAAACTCCTGCACTCAGTGTTCTATTTAGCAGCTCAGACTGGTTCTGGATGGGGTCTTGCTTGGCTGGACACAATGCACTGAGTGGCACTTCACTCCCTGCCACTGCCTCAGGTGTTGTCCCTTCCATTATCTTTTCATGAAGGGCTGGAGGGTTCAGGTAGTTCATGATATGCTGTGAGAGCACTGGCTTCCAGATCACTGCTCTGAATAAAGCCTAGACATCAGTACAGGAAAAAGCCCCTTGGTGTCCAGGGACTGAGGCTCAGTATGGTAGCTGACATGCCAGTCCTGCTGAACAGCAGTCCAGCTTCTGAAATGTCACCCTTGGCAGATGTTGAAGAATACAGAGTTCATGAAGCCTGAACTACCATTTGTCACCTAAACTTCCACTTTTATGTCAGAACATTCGTATTGGCAATGTACTGTAGGAGAGCACTGGTACCACCTATGCTTTCTGGAGAAGTAAGAACTTAAGTGTCCAGAGCAAATCACTTGGTGCCTTTTGAAACATCTTTATGAATGGAACAACAACAAAAAAAAAGATAAAGAGAAAAAAAGAAAACCCAACTATCTTTTTCTTTTTTCACCCTTTTTGGATTATTTTTTTATAATACATAAATTGCCTGAAAAACATATTTAAGGAGTTTAATTTATGTTACATTTTAAACCTAAGAAACATGAGGAAGGCTAAACAACCCCTATGTGTCTCTTTGAGCTGTGATTGTGTCCAAGATGCCTTTTCTTGTATGTGGAGTCTTGTAGTGGCTGCTTAAAATCACCATGGGCACCCTGGAAGACATTTGCTTCCTTGTGGATGTTCCCACCAGTGTTCGGCATCTGATCTACCTTACCAGCTCCATGGCCATCCCTGAAGGGGGTATGGGCTGCCCGGGAGGTGTGTGTATAGAGCCAGGTGCTGTGGCATTCAGTGGCTGTGCTCAACCCAGTACTTCCCCAGAGCCCACCCCACACCTGCTGCCTTGGCACCGCTTTGGGCAGCAGGTGAAGGTGAGGTGTGAGCCTGCTGCAGTGGACTCTTTGCCAGAATTTCCAGTGTGGGGGCAATTGTACTGAGCTTGCCCAAACTCTGCTTAAAGTGGTTTTGTTCCAAAACTGCTTCTCTCCTTTACATGGTTTCTGTGCCCTCTTAAGGCTTCCTCAATTCATTTCAAGCTTGGCTCTGTGGCTTGGGATGATTAATGCATCTCTTCACATGGCTGGAACTGACCTTGGGAACAATGATTTAAAATACAAATCATGTGAAAGTGGTTGATGTGATGGCTGCCATTTGATGTGCAAGTATTAGTGAGTTACAGAAAGGAGGAGCTCTGTTTGGCTTTTCTTTTCCCGAGAAACAAAGATTTGTATCTGAAAATGGTTGGAGGAAAACCCCTTGTTTTCAGAGACATATGTTTGGAGACAGATCCCTTTAACCAGACTGCATTGGAATTACTTAATGGCTTCTAGTTACAGAAACTTGGCATATGAGAGGAGTTACTCTTCTCTTGTATGTTTCCATGTGCACTGTATGAAGTCAAGCTGTTCCAAGCTCATTTTTCAGTTCTAGTTGGATACTTTATATATTCATTAATATTAACAGAAGATAGTAATGATGAGTAGCCTGCTTGCTTAGGGAATTGCCTCACATTCCCTGTCTCCTCTCCAAGATTTTACATGCTTTCTTTTTAATGAGTAGCTTGTCTCCTCTGGCATTCCCAAAACTTCTCTGACTAAATGAGCTGACAGCCTGACAGATGGTGTATCTAAAAAGGTGGTGTCCCCTCCCTCTGGTAAGCTCCTGCAGCGTTGAACTTCTGCCATCTTGGTATTTGAGAAAATAATTTCCCTTGCTTACAGCACAGCTTCTGCAGGCCGGTTTACCACGGTGTCTGCTAAGAGAGCAGTGCAGTCTGTGGACAGGAGTCCTACTGCTGGGAATGTGCCATGGGATAAAGGCAGCTATCTGCACGTACAGAGATAATGACTTTCTTCCTACAGAATGAGAGCTCACTGAAGCTGCTGGTACATCCTCTTACAGAGGAACCATGTGGTTCTGTCTGATGGTGATCAAACGCAGTGCATCAAAAAAAGACATGAGAATAATTCCCTGCCTTGGTCTCTCACCTCCAGCCAATTTCAGCTTTGGAACCTTGGCCAAGAATGTTTTTACCTATGTAGTACAAACCCCTTGTTGTATGAACCCCCCCTTTAATCTGTAGGTATGAAGGCAGGTTTATTGCTTGTAGCTGAAGACTTGCTTCCAAAAGCAGACTAATTTCATAGATGCACTTGTAAGCACTAGTGGAGTATGCCTGGTCTCCCTGTGGAATAGAACTCTTTGCCAGGCCTGATGTTTCCCTAAAATTATTTTAAAGGTTGTGAATTTTAAAAAAGGCTTGCTGCTGTTTCAGGGTGATATAAATACAGAATTAAATGAGCTTTAGAAACATGTAACCTCAAAACTGGAAAGAATAAGCAATGGTCAAAACTCCAGGCCATACTATTGATCTAATGATAAAAGGATTGCTTTGAGGAAGGCAGGGGAAATACTCCCTGTTCTCCTACATCCTGCTTTTCTTTTTGATTAATGATAATCTAGGATGACATTGCAAAACTGCTGTGCTTGGAAGTCAGTCAGTCCCATGGGACAGGGTTCTTCATTGAATTGTTTGAGTTTCAGATCAGAACAAAGACTTTTACATGGTGAGGACAAACTGGAATCTGCTTGGCTTGTGTTAAAGGCAATAAATGAACTCTAGAACACTCTTGTAGGTGTTAGTAACTGTATTTGTCTTCAAACACGTAACTTTTAACGTGGATTTCTGAAAACCAAACCTACTGCTAATTTATGTTCTTAGTATGTTACTCCCATGAATCTGAAGAACTGATTTTTGGTGCAGTCTCAAAAAGTGCTTTTCTTGTTCCCTTTTAGAAATGTGCAACAGAAGAATGTTTCTTTTTCGAGCGTTTGGAGTCTAATAACTATAACACTTACCGATCACGGAAATACTCTGATTGGTACGTGGCACTGAAAAGAACTGGGCAGTACAAACCTGGCCCCAAAACGGGCCCTGGACAGAAAGCTATCCTCTTCCTTCCCATGTCTGCCAAGAGCTGATCTCCGCCATGCACTCCCAGCACAACCGCCACGCTATGCTGAAGACGACAAGTTTCCTGCTCTTCTCCAAAGTAGCAAAAATAAAAGCAATTATTTGCTGATTTTTAACTACTTTTGCAGCCAACAGCTTAAAATACGGATGTTTCATACTGCCTTTCTATTGCTTTTTAACCCCGTTGTTACAGTGTGTGTGGAGGTAAAATGATCTGGAAAATGTCTTTTCAGGATCAATAGCAGTTCTGTTTTCTACCAGATCTCTGTGTAGAGCTTTTTTTTGTTTGCTTTATAGAGTAAGGGAAAACCAATCTGAGGCACACTATTTACTTCTAAAAGTAATTTATATCTCTGTAGCTTATTAAAGAATAAATAATTACTTTCTGAGAATTACCTAAGAAAAAGTCCATAGATAATTTTACTTTCTAGTAATTATCTAGGAAGAACTCCATAGATAATTTTAATATGGTCTAAATAACACTACAGTATTAATTATAAATTATTAATATAATGAAATGTGAACTGTGTTGCTATCATGTGATGTTTCTGTAGGACTCGGGCAGCTCCCTGTGGTACAGTTTGTAGAACAGGCCTGTGTAGACAGCAGGAAGCTCCCTCATGGTTATATCAATTTTATGAAACCCCTCCCGGTAGCCGTACAGTAAGAGCCTGGCTACATTGCTGGTGATGGGAGTGGTGTGTTGTGTCCTAGCAAGCTCATTCAGGTCCATCCACTCACACTTCAGGCACTCCTGCTGGCAGAAGCTGATGGTGAAGGAGGAGGGCTGCAGGCGACAGATGATATACATATCTGACTTCCCAAAGGCTCCAGGGTGTTGGTGTTGCTGTCTGATGCTTAGGATGGACTTGAACTCTGACTTGATGCCAGTCTCTTCGAAAACCTCTCGAACTGCTGTGTCTCCTAGGTGAAAAGAGCAAACCTTACAGTACATATCAGAATAGCTAAACACTCTTCATAGCACTTGATCGTGGAAAATCTCTAACTCACAGCTATCTCTGCTTCTCCAGCTGTTCAGAACGTTAGCCTGTTTGTTTCCCCACAAGGATAAGCTAATTTTTTGGTCCCTGAACAAATGTAATTGCTGCATGCCTTGCTTGTGTGTATCCTGCAAAATGATGGAAGTAAGAAACTTCTGACAGCACTGTACAGGGGTGGGTTTGAAATGAACATTCTGATGGCTGCTGGCTCTGCTGAGCTCTCAGTCTAAGAGAGCACTGCACCCTCTTTTCACTTCTTTGCATCTCAGCCCATGTCTCTCCTGGTCTCTGTCCAGTTTCAGATCCAGACCCTGTGCAGCTGAACCCCTGTAGGTTAGGTCAGACAAATCAGTTTCACTGCACTTTGCCACAGAGTGTAACAAAATGGGCAAAAGCTGTTTGGAGATTATGGAAGTTGGCACTAAGTCCTTTTCAAGATGTATCCTAAGCGTCCAGTCACCTGTCAGATATGCCCAATACCAGTGCAGCCCTATTCTTGAGCAAAACGTGCAACACCTGAGCATTTGCTTACTCCCCAAAGCCAAATAGATTTTAGAAAACTTTGTAGAGATTTGCCTTCCCAGGGAAGCTTCCGTCTTCATGTGTCTGAGGGGAGCTAAACAGACATTTGATGGGTAGCTTCAAATACTGGAAATAATTTGGCCATAGAGTGGCAAGCAACATGTAAACAAAGTGCTGCATTCAGCAGAGGCCAAACAACGATCTGTTAATGGCCCTGATATTGCACATATTTGCCTCAGGCTCAGCTTCCATCCTGCAGCAGAATGAGCTGTGTAAACTTTACACTGAGTATACAAAGGTCTTTGGGACTGGAGCCCCAAGATGCCTGCAGAATGTTTCTGTTTGTGACTTTATCACAGTGTTAATTAGTTAAGAAGGCTACTGCCTATGGGGTAAGATCCTCATTTACCAGTATTGGCAAGTAAGCAGAGGCTGCATTTGATGTTGTTCAGAGGCCTCTGTGGTCCTCTGGCTTAAGGTAGCGGCTGCAAAGTAAACTCCCTGTGACAAGTGGTTTAATTGTTCAGCAAGGGGCTGTACTACACAGAAGTGGTCAAAGGGCAACAACTGAGATGATGAAGAATGCTGAGGCAGGCCTATGGTTAAGAAAAATGAAGTAATTAGGGATTTCATTGATGCTTTGAGCTTTGCTTTTTAAAGTGTTTTTTTGTTTGCCTTTTATTTCAGTGTGTGTATGGATATATTCAAATACATGACAGAAGGAACACTAGGGTTTGAGTTTCATTCACATTCTGATACAAAAATATCTGCACTTTGCTTAATCTGCATTATGAAACTACTCTGTATCTTGCATGAGTCAGTTTGTACTCAAAATGGGCAACCAGCTCTTTTGTCACTTCATGTAACTCCAGGAGAGTCAAGCATTGTAACTGCAATTTGTATTTTAGTTCCTTAAATGACTCTGAGTTGATAAGCTTTGATGTAAAGGACTAAAGAAAAAAAAAAAGAAAATCAAGCTGTATTATATTTTATGCTTCACTAATTTATATCTTCTTGTAATATGAAGATGTGATGCAGAGAATCGTAACTTGTATTAGTATACAGTTGAGTAGTGGCAGGAGAGGAACTGCAGACGACTTGTCTTCTCCCAGGTGTTTCTCAGCCTCCAGCCATGGTCTCACCTGTTCTCTGAGGGGTGGCAGCTGGCAGTCAGTGACAGTGTTTTGCTGGGGAAGCTGTTGCCAGTGCTGGTCACTCTTGTCCCTCAATACAAGCACCCCTCTGGTATCCCCTGGCCTGGGGCTGCTCTCTGTCACTGGAAGTGAACAGGAGCCTGGCTAGACAAGAAGCACAGCATCTGGGATTCCTCTGCACAGAGGAATCTGTTTTGCTATGTAACATGACATGAGTCATGAAAACTACAGCTCGGCCACATACAAAACTTTCCTGCCCAGAACATTTTTAGTCTGTTACCATTAAAGCCATAGGATCATCTCCCCTTGCTTAGTCACCATTAGCTCAAAGAAGTGATTAGTGATAGGGTTGATGTGGCTCACAATGTATTTCAATACTGTTTATGTCTTTGTTACTCTGTTGATGTCTGAACCTGTTGTCCTAGGACTTACCAATGTCTTCCCCTGGATTAGCCAGACCTCCTGGAAATTTCCATGCATTTATAGTCTGTATTGGAGGAAACAAAGTATTACTGAAGTTAGCAGCCTGTGCTGTGCTCTAATATGAAGGTGACAGTTAACATGTGACCTTTTTTTTAGGGTTTAGTTTAGATGATTCACATGAATAAGGCTTTTAAGTAGGAACTTGTTGCCTATGTGATGATCAGAGATAGCTACAGTCTGTATGAAGCATTGGAACACAACATCTACTGATTGAAAATACAAACTGTCTAACAGTCATTAGACAACATTGCTGCTGGATAACTAGATGAAGTAGTTAGATATTAAAAAAAGCTGCTATAGACTGTATAATCTTGTATTTAATCACTAGTGTATTCCACTGCCATGAGTTTGGCTTTTAAATAGTGTATATATATTTAATCTTACAAACAGGTATTATGACTGTAGTACTGTTCTATACTGCACTGGCTTTAAGATGACTTTGTGTCTGTAGTACCCATTCAGTGTAACTTAGTGTTTGTTTTTATGGAATACAAAACCTGAGGCCTTGTGTGTGATTTGTATCTAGAAGCATTTATTGAATTCCAATAAAGTTCAGTACTTAGAACGTGAAGTGCAGTCTTGGTGCTGTTACTGGCAAAGGAGTCCTAGTCCCTAAACCTCTTGCAAGTGAAGTGCATGGAGATGAGTAGGCACTGCCTTTACATTTGTGTAGTGTTCTCTTTATTTCTTTCCTTATTAAAAGTTTATGCAGGAATAAGTTAATCTCTCAACTAGAAGTTAATGCGGTAAAAAGATACAGGGGAGGGTGGGGAAAAGAGTGCTTTTCTTGTACATATAGCAGGGAGAGGAAGCTGTCTGCTTTCCAGGGATTTGAAACCCCACTGACTACACTGGAAAATGCTGGGAGTTTTTTTTCTGGGCACTCCTAAATGTCTTGGATAGGAATTTGAAGAGATGAAAAATAGTGCAGATGGAAAATACATGTAGTTGTCTGTTGGCTTTCAGATTTGCTTTCGGTTCCTGGAAATCTTTGTGTTCTGTAGAACTGTCTTTCATGATTAAACCCAAATTGCTCTTAAAATTCCACTAGCTGTTTAAATTGATTTTTTTTAAGCTTTCAGAACATTATTTATATTGAACTCACCATTTCAGGGAAATGGTTTGTTGCATGGGGAAGAACAGAGAGGAACCGACAGTGGGAAACAACTGTCTGAGCCAATCTGCTTGCACTGTACGGTCTTTCAACTTCTATGTGCATAAAAGCCAGAAAGAAGGTAGTGTTTCTGAAGTTCATGACGTGCTGTTCTGCTCCTGGAGACTCTTCTAGAAGTGAAACCACTTCCAGAGCCTACAGCTTGTGTGCTGTATTTATGTTTTCATTGATAATTAACGTAAGACTGAAGGTCCTGCTATGGAGAAGTCCTTGAAATTGTACTTCATGGTAAGTAAAAAATATAAAATAATAGTTTACAGGAAAGAAGAAAAGGGTGTTTCTCTTCCTCTGAACTCCTGTATTACACATTCAATGTGCTGTTACGACTGAGCTGCCTATGAAAGCAACACCCTTTTGTGGGAGTTCATTAACTGTGGTGTCATTATCACTGAACTGATGTTTTGGGTCTCCTCAGAAGTTTCAAGAAAGATGGGGAAATGCAGCCAGGGAGATCTGGCATAGTGTTAACTATACAAAGTGAAAATGATGCATCCAAATACACTTCAGCCTATCTCTGTAAGCTTTGCTTGTTTCTGTGAAGGGTGGCTGTCAGGAGGATGAGGCCAGCCTCTTTTCAGTGATACCCAGCGATAGGATGACGAGCAATGGATGTAAACTCAATCATAGGAAATTCCATCTCAATATGAGAAAAAAACTTTTTTACTGTGAGGGTGACAGAGCACTGGAACAGGCTGCCCAGAGAGGCTGTGGAGTCTCCTTCTCTAGAGATCTTCAAAACCCACCTGGATGTGTTCCTGTGTGACCTGCCTTGCTTTGGACTCGATGATCTCTTCCAACCCCTAACATTCTATGATTCTTATGATTCTTGCTGTGCTAGAGATATTTTATTTAATTTGCAACTCAAAGCAAAATGGAAGCCAAGCACATTTTAATGGACAGCAGAGGCAGCTGCTAACGATCTGGTGTGCCTTCTGCACTTGCTGCATTGAAAGCCCAAGCTAGTCCAAGAGAGGCTGGAAGGCGTGACCAGTGATGCGTGGTTACCTCAAGCCACATCACACAACCCACCAGTGCTCTCTGGTTTGGCATTCTCTGCTACGAGGTCAAGCACTTCAGCTGGTCAGAAATTAATGATCCTACACCTGCTATACTAAGGTGGTCTCCAGGGCACCACATTATTGCTTATTTAAAGCCACAAACATGCCCTGAATTTTTGAAACCAAACCAACCTAGAATCCTCCCAAAAGCTGCTTTGAGCCATGAGAGTTTTCCAGGAGTCTCCATAGATCCAAACAAGACCAGGAACTTCTGGGTCAATTACAGGAGAAAACTCAAAGCAGAAAGGATACTTCTGCTGATTCAATCAGTGGTTATAATTAACAACAAAGTTGTGGATTTTCTAGCTCTGTTGTTTTTTATTTTCAGATGCCATACAGCAATCTGTGTTAAGTAAAAGGAAGTAAGTTTTAACTATTACAATTTTGGACTGGAATAGAAATAAAAATACCTTTGCTTTATACTAGAGTCATCTAAATGAACTTCTGTATTTTATAATCCTGTTACAAACTTACCCTATTCCTGTCTTGCACAACCAACACCTTTCCAGTGCTTTCATCTAGAACAGCACCTAGTAGAGAGATAATATTGGAAAAGATTTGTGTTAGACAACTATTTCAGTCTTAAGAACCATGATTTCAGGTGTTTTGATAATTCAGGACAAGCCCCTAACAATCCTCAGTTTACAGATAACAAGATCTGCATGGATGAATCACGGACATGGCTTGTGGTGGAAAACTGATACACAATAAAAGATAAGAAAAGGTTAAGTATCCTGTATAAAAATGCAGTATTCGCAGTACTGAGATAAGTTCCTCCTGCACTTAAGTTCCAGATTAGGCAAGAAATGAGAAGAGTAATTTGCCTGTGTTAACATTATCCAGAACTAAAGAATGCAGGATCAAGATGTCATCCAAACAATTCAGCAAAGCTGCCTGTTTCAGCTGAGCTGTGCCTGTAATCTTGCAGGAATAACAGAAATTTTTCCAGTGACTCTGGCTGAGCAGCCACAGTGGGTACGAACTTCCTCCAGTGAAATTCATGGCAAACCTGCAGTGAAGATTTCACTGTTTGCTGGTCAGTAGCACACAAGGTTTAGTACTCAATGGGCTGACTGTACTGATCATGTTTAACTGGTTGGCTGGCTGTGAACTTGTACTGTACTATCCAGCTACACTCACCATAGGAACTGCACAGTAATCCCAGTCAACTGGTTAATCCCAAAGCATTGCTGCCAAGTGGAAAAGTGACACTTCCATTTGATTAAATAAATCAGGATGTGTGACTTCAGTCCTGAGGCTCAGCCCATGACTTTCTACCACAGATTAC
Organism: Indicator indicator; assembly: GCF_027791375.1. NCBI lineage: Eukaryota > Metazoa > Chordata > Aves > Piciformes > Indicatoridae > Indicator > Indicator indicator. The sequence continues at coordinate 6,746,776 of NC_072034.1, forward strand.
AAGTCTTCCTACTTACTAAAATGCAAGTGCATGTCATACTCATAGGTCAGACTTCAGAAATGTCTTCCCTCTAAACCAAGTATTTTTCTGGGATTTTGAAGTGTGCTGTGGTGAGTGGAACGAGCACTGTGGTACAACTTACCAGGCTCTTCTCCACATCAAGGGTCGTGCAAGGGTTTTAAATTGGTAGTTAACAATAAAAAAAAGGCCTATGTGATTTGACAGCAGGAGGAAGAGTACACGAACAGATCTGTGATGATCTATGCATTTAAAATACTATGGGGAGGTGTTTCCACAGAAGGGAATTATTAAGGAATGAGTGTGCAGCTCAAAACATCCTCTGGTTTTTAATAACACACAGCAGACTTGTGTAGGACAAATATTTAGAAGATGAAATACCCATCTTCCATCAAAATATGTAAAAAGACATGCTTTAAGAGGGTAGTCACATATCTGCCTCCCCATGGCTTGTGACCTTATGATTTCATTCCTTTTGTAAATATTTAGCAGCGTCCAGGTTCAAGTACTGTACTGATTAAAAGAGGGAACAAAAGCAAAGCAGGAGAAACTTGGATTACAGGGATTATTTTTTAGAGAAGCCATTCTTCTGCCAAATGATTCGCTGAGACCAAGGAGGACTGGTGAAGGCAGGAAACTGCAGTTTCAATTAAACAAAAAGAACATTTTCTCTTCTCTCTTTCCCAGAAATTGATGCCTGTGAATGTAATTTTTGGCAGTGAAATTCTCTGGGAGATGCCCCCATGTTAGGTGGGCATCTCCTAACTCCACACAAGATGAAAGAATAAGGATTAATAGGATTTGCTGTCTGGTCTCTAGTTCCCAGGTTTAACCAGGTTTAACCTGGGAAATCCTCTGCTGAAGCTTGCTGGGCCATCCCCAGTGAGATGAGAGCTCGCCTGCAGGCTCAGAACTGTGGTTTTGAAAACTTTCCCTCTTGCTACAATGTGGTGCCTGGAGCTTGAAATCACCTAACACCAGGATGACATTCTGGAAAGGTTTACTTGCAACCTAACCAAGTAATCAGTATTACAACACTGTGTTGTTTTGAATATTCTCTTTTGGGAAACAGGTAAGAAAATTATTTAACTAAAAACCCCACAAAACCCTTAGATAACTCTGTGAGTAATGGAAAGGAAAAATACCTTCACTCTACCTGTTTTGTGACTGATGTGAATGTGAAAAGATGTTGAGAGTTGAAAAGCACTGGTCATCCACAGAAGGAGCACACACAGGACTGCTTGCATTGTAAACATCACTGGACAGGAATAGGTATTATTTATAAAACTTGGGAACTGTTTTTCTTTTCCAAGTTTGGTTGGACTTGATGATCTTGGAGGTCTTTTCCAACCTTAATGATTCTATGATTCTAAATCACTGTAGATTCCTCAGCCCATCACAACCTAAGTCCACCTTTGTGTGCAGTTAGACATTTATGCAGCTGCTCCTTTTACCCATTTCTTTAAGTAAAAGGACTGGCCAAGGCTCTGTGTGTGTGCATGTGTGTGTGTGTGTGTGTGTGGAGACCTTTCTCCCCAACTCCAATGACTCGTTTCAACAACTAAATTAAGGTAGGCAGCAATGAAAACAACAGCCATGTGGTAGGGCTTGTACTACATGGGAGGGAGAAGAAAATTACTTTGACTTTCCTTCTTCCACTTGCCTTCCTATGCCATTGCTCTGTGGCATGTTTACAAACACGTCTCTTTTGGGATGGCAAACCACTTCTTCCTGGGAGGCACAGAATTTTGGCAGTGCTTTTTTCCAAAACATCTTAATCACTTCATACACCAGAAGCTCTTCTGTACCTTTCACATCTTTGGAAAGTCCTGCCGCCTACAAACAGATGCAGTAAGTTAGCTGGAACCCACATCACATATTCCACTACTAAACAACAATGGCCAAGCCCAGTGAGTAACGTTTGCTACTCTCCACTTGGCGACTAATTGAGTCTGGCAAAATATGACCTGACCCTGCTTATTCACACCTTTGTCATCACTTGGCTGCGTGATGCTGAGGCACTGGCCCTGGCTGTGTGGAGTTCACTGTGTGGGAAACCCCAGACAGGACAAAAAGCAGCTGCTGGTCTACTTGGCAATGCAGGCTACCTGTGTCTGCTCCCTGTGCTGGCTTCCTTCAGGGCAGTAAACCACTCTCAACTGCTCTGCTTTTTTTGTTTTCAGGATGCTCAAGGCACTAAGTCCTGTATTTAACTGATTGAGACGCTCCAAGATAAAGACCCTCAGCAGCAAATTTGCCTTCTTTTTACTGCAGAAACTTTCTAAAATACAGGTTTTTGTGTGGGAAATAAAAAAGCCTAGCATTTGGCACACAAAAGGCAGTATTTCAATAAAATGGATTAAAAATAGAATGAAGCCCTTCCACTACCCAGTCTCTCCTTCCTGAAGTAGAAAGCTAAGAGACAAAATATATGCCTAGTGGAATACACATTGCATAGTGTATTCTTGGGATGTGTTCCAGAGCCGTGAAGCGTGAGCAAAACAGATGAAAAAAAACCCCAACACTGCCATCATTATTTCACATACAGAAAACTGTTTACTTCCAAATTACTTCCTTAAGCCTTTTCCTCTTTTACAGAATCTCGCAATATTGAATAAAAGGTACAGGTTTGCAAAACAGCAGCAAAGAATACATATATCGTATGTGGGCAATTTTTATGCCTGTGCAATAGAGAATGAAATCCATATACTTTCTGTTTCCTCAAATTGTATTTTCACCTTGCAAAGTGTTTCTTTCTCTTGAAGTACAACTGGAAACTGTGCACTGAAAGCACATTTTTCATATCTGCAAATCCTTTATTTAAGACTTTTTCAGAGTTATGATTTTTCTTATCGTAAGTTGTTCCTAATAACTATCAGGGCCACTCAAACATCTATTACATGATTGCCTTTTGAACAGCATTTTCAGCTGTGCAAAACAAGAAAAATCCCCTTTTAGTTAGTCATGCTCCCTCAAATATGCAAGTTATATCTGTGAGGAGTAACACAGTGCTTCTGCTAGGAGAATGAACTATCTTACTCGAGTTTAATACAGCATATTTTAATGGTGAGGTTTTCATACCTCAGGAAAACATGCTCCAACATGTCCATTGAAAAAATCCAAGACTGACTTCGGCTTCTCCTCTGCCCTCTGCTGGCTTTGGAACGGAAAACTCCTACTACCAACAGCAGCGGCACCGTTTTGTAATTGAAGGCTCTGCTTTCCCAAAACTTAATCGAATCTGACATGCTGCTACATTAAATAATCTCTATTTTAAGTGTCCTTTCTAACTAGACATTGAAAAATCTCTATTTATGGCTTGTAACACCACTTAATGAAGAACTCATGTCCCACACAGTCCCTGTAAAACAAGGACAAACAAATCAAACTTGTAGCAGGAGAATTTTGCTGTCCCTCTAGTCTAACTGCTGAGTGTTACATAGCCTTTACCAATAAGGGGCCCAAACCTGCCTTCAGATTACAGATTACTGAGTGATGGGCCAGGTAACTGCACATCTATGGAAGACTGCTTGAGAGTTTTTACCAAACATTCAAATTAGGTGAAAGGGTGAAGGTGATTTCAACTTGACTGTAGTTTTTGCCCCTCATCAGCTCCTTGGGAATTTCCTCAGTTTTAGAGCAACTCCTTTAAAACTGTGGATGTGGGAGGTCTAGATGGGCAAGATTATGATGTCCAGATGTTTGTTTGCAAAACACAATTATTTGAATTGTGGAATTCTAGGCACAACTTAGAGCAGCTTTTAGACAGTTGTAATTTAGGCTAACAGTTGTGCTAGCTCCTGAACAATCCCTGTTGGGTCAAGCTTGCCCCACTTACGGACTTCTAACTTGAATGTGTTTTATGAAGATGCATATATTAAGCCTCTACAGTAATGGCAGGAAGCAGTGAAGTTATTTTTTTTTCCTATGAAGTGTGTAGTTACTTTATCGGTTTTCAAAAAACTTCTTGAACCTTGAAATCCAACCTCTTACCTGCAAGGTGAAAGCTGAAATGCACTTCTCAAAATGGTATTTAAAAGTAGTATTTGTAAGGCACGCTTTAAAGCTTCAGGACCACATTTTCTTCTCAAGCTGCTTATCGTTTCCTCAAACTGGAATAATGTTGTGAAACCTCTCCCTGTTGGCCTGTTTTTAGCAACCCACAGGGTTGTACCCGCACACTCATCAATGACATGCTTTGCTTTGTAACCAAACACTAAGTGGCTGGGTTCCATACACTGGTTGTGCAGAGGAAACAGTTCATTGCCTACAAAACATAGATTGTTCAAAAGGGTTTTCAAGGCCACAACTGCTCTTGTAACTAACCTGCAACTCCCAGCTGGTGGGTGGCATATCCTGGCAGCCTGCTGGGCCCTTCTCCTAGCCAGAGGGTCAAGGTAGATGAGCCCTGCTCGGCATGGTGGAAAGCAAAGCCTTGTGAAGCAGCCACCGCCACAAAGCTGCTCTGGTGGATGGGGACGTGGAGCCAGACAGCAATGCGGCCTTCCTCTCGCCACTGGGCCACAGCGCCTGCAAGAGACAGCAGGGTGAGCAGGGGGAAGGACGCTGCCACCCCCTTGCCCTTTCTCTTTCTGTTTTTAAACCTTATTCTGCACAACAGGTGGGATTAACATGTCAAAGTCTGTATTTTTACCTCATTTAGCAGAAGGTCAAACAACCACCGCTGTGAGGAATGTGTCAGTGGCAAGAGGCGGTGCCACCATCTTGGCATTTTACCTGGCACCATTTGGTGTTTGCGTGCAAAATGATGGCTCCTATGTTAGGATCTGCCACAAGGAAATGGATCTTTGTGCGCTTCTGCCGCCTCTGCCAATACCCTTCTCCACACGGCATCCGTGTCTCTAGAGGAGGTCGACGACCACCGTCCTCCCAGGGCAGCAATAAAGGCGGCTCAAGCTTCCCCAGCGAGATCCGCCACCCCTCATCCCGTCCGCCCCCGCTGCCCTGGGGGTCTCCACCCAGCACTTGCCCCGCAGCCACCGCCCGAAGGCGGCCCGCTCCAGGCGCAGGGGACGGCGCAGCTCCGCCAGATCCACGCTCACCCCCCCGAACTTGTCGGTCCGCGCCCGCAGCCCGCTCAGGGCCCCCCAGCCCCGAGTTCGCTGCAGCGTCCAGCCCAGCCTCACCATGACGCTGCGCAAAGAGCGGGAAGCACAGGGGGGCGGGAAGGGGCCGCCGCCGGGGCGGTGCCGGCCTCTGCCCCCGGAACTGTTCGGCGGCAGCCGGCGAGGCGGCATGTCTGCCTCCGCTAGAAAGAAAAGCAAGGGACGGCCGCTCCCGGGCGGCGGTGGTGGCAGCTCTCCGCGGGCTGCCGCCAACCCTGGCACCGTCGCCGAAGGCGGACTGCTAGCGTTGGGCGTTACCGACGCCGTGGAGGCAGGTACGGGGGTGCGGGACGGGGGCGGACGCCTGCTCGGGGGCTGGAGCGCGGTTCGTTTGAAAATGAGCCCTGCGAACCCGCGTTCCCGCTCCGCGCGGCTGCCGCGTCCCCTCGGGAAGACGAGATCTCTGTAGGACCTTAGTGGGGCTGAGAGAGGACCGCGAGAAATACTGAACTTGTCTGATAGGTAGGGAAAAATTATGTTTGCCTTTTTTTTTTTTTCCCCCTGAAAATAATAGGAGATGACAAAGTTCCCAAAATGCTGCGAAAAACCCTTGCCCAGCTATCACTGAACAGCATGAAGTCTGCAAACCTATGCATAGGTCGTCCGGCATTGCTTACCTCTGTTGATGGACGACAGGAGGTGAGACTCTTTCTTGTTCCTCCAAGTGCTTTACAAGAGTGTTTCTTGTGCCTTCAGTGTGTTCTTGTATACCATAGGGACCCAAATGGAACATGCCCTGAGAAAGAAAGTGAATGTGCTCTTCTGTGTTTTCTGCACTGTAGTTCCATGTGTATTCCCAGTACTGAAAAAAAAAAAAAATCCATGCTGCTACTTTATTTCAAGAAATTTATAAGTCATGTATGCAAATATATGTGTTATATGTGTTATATTGCACACATCTATGCTTTATTTGCAAAGAAAGAGTACAGGTCTTTAGTCTTACTTCTTTGCTGATTTCTAGCATTTCCTAGTCAGCACACTGCATGCTTTTGTGGCATCTGTAGAACGTGCAGAGTCCTGGTGGAATTTGTCTCCCAAAATATAACCCTTTCCTTCCTGAAAAGTGTCTTGGATCATACTTGAGAACTTGGTGCTACTTTCATCTTATTCTGTGGCACCAATCTTTCTTCCTCGGCTCATGTTTTTCATAACAAAACACTGGTTACTTTCAGGGCTGGAAATAGGGGAGAGAAACCTCAACTGACAAGTGTTTGTGTTGAAACTCTTCCCAGGTCTGTACTGCTTGGCCCACTGCAGGCTTTCCGGGTGGGAAAGTTGGACTGAATGAAACCACACAGAAGAACCTGAAAGTAAATCTAGGTGATGCTGTCACTGTGCAGCCTGTGACTGGTGCAGTTATCCAGGCAGAGGAAGTCGATATAAAGTTGAGGTATGGGACTTGTTATAACCCAGTGACATACCACGAGGTGTCCTATTTGCATTGCAGACTCTTACCTCCTAGAAGATGCTCTTTTTCTCTCTTGCTTTGGTGGAGTTAGTACTTGCACAAAGGCAACTGTGCAAGAAGCCTCTTGTGTTACAACCTGAACTGCAAGCCCCGTGGTGCTTTGCTCTCCATCTGGCACTCTCGTTTTGAAGCTGGTATGACAGCAGCATGGTATTAGCAGCAGCAGCTTCAACTCAACCCATGACAGCAATGCTTCCTTTCTTTAAAGCTGTGGCTTTTACTGAAATAATAAACTAAGGGTGAGTTCAGATGAACTTCTGAAGTATTTATGATTGCTGTAATGTTTTTGGAAGCTGTTCTACAGTCAATTTTCATTCCCTGTCAGGAGTCAGACTCCTAGGATTGTGGAAGATTAAAAGTACCACTGGATTAAAACAGAGAAAACACGAAACCTGTAAATTACCCTTTTTATGCCTGTTAATTTACTACAAACCACAGTGCTATCCTCTCATGTGAGAATATAAATTATTAAAAGTAGAGATACTATTATTGGAGTACTCCCTAGGGCTCTAGACACTTTACAGATGTATTCATTCTCTGCAAACTAACACTTCTGAGGACTTGCTGGATGCATAATCAAGCTTTTTCTTTCAGTCAATCCCTAACCTCAGACCCCAGCAACATAACTGAATTTACTTGTTGGGAAGGATTGTGATATTTTGAGTGTTCTCTTTTAAGTTGGCATAGTTTGCCTCAAGTTGCTTTCTTTTTCAGTAGGAGAATCAGGCTTTTATTTGTAGGTTTAGAGCTCCCCCAGTTGATCTTACTTTTACTTTCAGCAGCTGCTCCTGCTTCACAGGCCTTTGGTGGTGCTGTTCAGCTCTTCAGTGTAATAATGCTTTTCATCATACAGGTTGTGGACGCTTACACAGGTTGTGGAAGTTTGTCTGCAAAATGGATATAGTGAAGCTTTTGTTGTGAAAACAGAAGGGATAATGTGTGAGGCTCATACAGATTGGCTGAGGGGATAAATCTGAAGGAGTTAAAAAACAGAAACAGTTTAATGGGCTTTAGTAAAAGGTAAAGCTGCAAATGAAACAGGATAAAAGTTTTATGGATAAATCATCACTGAAATATAATTGAATCAGTACAGCCTTATTCATTGCAGTTTATCTGAAGAGCAGGGAGAGTAAGTGGTGTCTGTGGCATTAGTAAGTTGTAAATGTGGTAAAATGTAAATGTTTTAATGTAAGCACCAGAGAAAGACATTCATACAAGCCACCTTTTATCTTTCATTAGCTTAGGACATGCTTGGCTTTGTGAGTGGTCAAGGCACTGGTTTAATCAGTCACAGGTGGTAGATGTGTTTACAGGGCTAACACAGACCAATCTTATCTATGTTTTTTTCTAATTCAGTAAAAGGGTAGCAATGGCCATTCTGCCTGATGGGGTGAGAAACATGTACTCCATATTTGTAACCTTACAAAATGATAAATAGAACTTGTGATACTGTTTATGGCAGCATTTTGTATGGAAAAAATAACCCCAAATTAAATCTGTGCTTCTTTTGGTACTACATGTGGGGTTGGACTAGATGATCTCTAGACGTCCCTTCCAACCCCTAACGTTGTGAGATTCTATGATTTTCAGAGTTAAGATGTATGATCTAAAAACTGTGAAGTGCTCATCCATCTTTTCTGTTTGTAGGGTTACATTATATACTGTAAAACACGTGATATTCATCATCCTGTTACCTTAGTGATGTGAACTCTGGTTTGGTTTTGATGTAGTTATTGACTGGAAATTTTGTTTTTTCTTTTTTTCCTGTCACAGGGACAAAGATGCCACCATTAATGCTGAGGAAATGTCTGTCTGTCTACTGAGAAACCTAGGTATAAGTTGTATTGCTTCTCTTTTGACTGCTTTCGTAGTAGATCATCAAATTTTGGATGGAAAATCAATTCCATAATCTCCAGTTGTATGCTTTATGATATTTTAAATGCTCAAGTTAGTTAGATTACGAATGATACTGATTGATGTTTATCCAGTACAGTCTGCTTATGTACAAAAGGATCATTTAAATTGCCTGAAATAACTTTGAAATCACCTAATACCCTTTTGCTATGTTAATTTATAGCACTATCTGGGCTTCATGATAAAGTTTGTGATGCAAGACTGTCTGAATGTTATTGCTGCCAAGTAGGCTGAAATTTCTTCTTTGTATTTTGTTGTTTTTTTTCTTTTTTAACCTTCTCACAGATGGGAAAATAATTTTACCAGGAAACCTCTTGGCTTTCACTTTCTATGGCAAACTTTGTAACTTCGTGGTGATGAAAGTGAAGGGAACTGATGGTGCAGAGCTGAGTGCCCAGGGCAGTGCCCTCTCCAGTGATGTGCAGGAGCCAGACCTTGAAAGATCAGATTTGGAGACAAGTGCATTAGATTTGTCCTTACAGCTTGGCAAGATGGACATTGATGATAGTCTGGAGGTGGCACCTGTGAGCACACCAAACAAACCATCAGATCCAGGTTCTCCAGTTACACCCAGTTCTGCTGTGGCAGCCAGCGATCAAGATTCTGGTCAGGGGGATAAAGCCTACAGTGAAAGAGATGGTGCAGACCTCCCCAAAGAGTTGGAGTTGACTGGGAAAGGAGGTAGTGAGGAACTCCCACTCACTGGCAAAGCTGGAGCAGTAAGCAATACAGATGCTTTTTATTTCATTTCTTCAAGAACTAAAATCAATTTTATTGAAACAAGGACCAGTGTGACAGAAGATAGTGACTGTGAATCCCGAGTCACCTATGATATGATAGGAGGCTTGAGCAGCCAGCTCCAAACTATTAGAGAAACAGTTGAACTGCCCTTGAAGCAAGCTGAACTGTTCAAGAGTTACGGTATGGTGCCTAAGAGTTGGCTTTCTTCATGTCAGACTAGTTTTCTTCTTTAACATGGCTTTTTTTTTTTTTTTATTGAAATGGGTTATTCAAGGAATAAGCACTGAATTTTATGTTAGCATTGCTATACCGTTGTGTCCCAAAAGTGAAAAACTGCTTTATAATTATCTTGTATGGATGCTCTGAGGATGTTCAAGTCTGCTGGTGTGAAAACATAATTGAATAGGAAAGGTAATATTGGTCCCCAGAAAAATTCAGTTATGCTGAAGTACATTTATAGCAAATAGGAAAAAATTCTATACTTGGGCATTTGAAAGGTGCAGATGTTTGTGTCATCATAAGGTTTTTAATTTGTTTTGGTAGAGTCAACAATTTTTTTTTTTCTGGTTGAGAAAAGCTTAACTTAAAGAAGTCAGACGAATTCTTCTGCTGTTTGTATGCCTGTGTGTTACAGGATTTCTGCAGAATTTTAAGGAATTGTTTGGGGCTGTTCTGCTCAAACTGTTCAGTGTGTTCAGTATGGAATTACAGGGTGAAAAAAACTAGTATGATTACTGTTGCCATATATGAAGTTATATCTAATATATGTATGACCTCAGGATTTTTGTGACAAAAGTAAAACTGTACTGTGTATGCATCACCCAGAGGCAGGCTTCTCACCTATAAATATTTCTTTACTGTCATGTTTTTGAGGCTTTTTATTTCTCTTGCCTCACATACACTTTAGCAGGAAGGTGATTTCAGTGATCACTGGGGCCATTTCCATAAGGCATAGGTGGCTCTCTTGCTGTGTATTGCACGCCATTGGCAGGAGTCAGTCCAAAAATGCTTGATCAGGTTCTCTACTAACCACATGAGAGAGTATGATGGTTCCTCACCAGTTACAAACCCTTAGGAACCATCCAAACGTTGAGAGTTGTTTGCTTGCTCACAGGGAGTGATGCTGTGAGCTGAGGGTGAGATCTTTGGTTGAAGAGCTGTGTTTCTTGCCAGTATCAGAAACACCACGAGGGAGCAGCATGTGCCTTAATGGACTGTTGTGAGGCAACCTGTCTGTTAAGTCCTCTCTCAGTTAGCAGATTAGTATATTAGTTCCCAAGGCTGTAGTATTCTCTGTCACAACTGGGTTGTCACCTGCCCTTCACGTGTCATTCCTTGCCTGGTGCTGCAGTACCCAACCAGTGTTTCTTCTTTGGTTGTGTTCCAGCAATGCCTTTTGTGACGGGGTCACTCCTTTTGTCAAACATTTGTCTCTCCTTTTAGCTTTCTAATGTCTCACCTTCTCTTTTTGGCTTTGTGACCATTTAATTTGTCTTTGCTGGTCTGAAACTTGCTTTTTGTCTCGTTACTACTTTGTGGAGTTACCTGTAGCTTGTGTCCAGTTGTAACTACACAGTAGTATGTTGTTTTTCCGGTGTGCCTTGTTTTCTGTTCCTGAATGTTTCTGGCTATTTTGGCTCTTAACACTTAGTGTTAAGGAGGCAAATTAATCCTTTTGGTGTGTATTTTTCATGTTTCTGTAAGTACTCTTGAATTGAACCTCACAGTATTCCTGAAATTTTGGAGTGTTGAAGAGAAGTGATTTTCTGATGTGGGAAACTTGTAGTAATGGCATTGTTAGAACCATGAATAACTCAGTGCAGTCACTGGTAGATGTTAGGTACTCAGTCCAATAGCTTTTTGGAAGACTTCCCAAACAAACACCACAATGTGTAGGGAGAGTTAATATTAATCTGCTGAAACATACAATGATGTAAATAGTTGCTTTTTATTCGTACTTTAAAAAATGTAGATGTATATCAGATGTAAGAGGGCTCTTCCCACTGAAAGCCTACAACTCTATCACAATGAGGCATCTACTACTATTGCAGTGGGCGAGAACTGGGGCAGTGACATGTCCAAGTGCAGGCTGTTCATTTAGCATTATCACAAATCCCTTTCTTCTCTGTTTGTGTGCTTGTGTAAAGGAATCCCTCCTCCTAGAGGAGTGCTGTTGTATGGCCCTCCGGGTACTGGGAAGACTATGATTGCCAAAGCCATTGCAAACGAGGTTGGCGCTCATGTTACTGTTATTAATGGCCCTGAAATAATTAGCAAGTAAGTCCAACTAATTTATTTTCTTTAATTCTATAAATACACTAGGCCAAAATCTGTCCTGGCATTTATCCATTGCGGATAGATGTAAATGCAGAATTGGCTGTGGGCTGTCTGCCTGAGAGAGTTGAAACCAAATGGGAAAGGGTTCTCTCAAGCAGGGCTTATGTTTCCTCTTGTCATAAAAGAGGTTTATTGGATTTGGCCAAGAAATTGGTGTAAGGCATGGACTAAATTAACGAGGGGACTAAAACTGCATCTGCAGTTGCGTGTTAGTTCTGCAACAAGCACAGTGACTTGTTGAAGCATATTGAAATTAAGTTGACACTGCATAGATTAATGATTCCAGGGAACTTTTTTTCTTTGAAGACACAGATAAAATTATTTCTAACACAGAAGAGAGAAGCTTTTCCCTTTTGATATTGTTTTTCTAGTTAGAAATGGTTATATTCTTGCCTGTGTCCCATTTTGCCCTAATTTCTTATCCTTGTGGAAATAAAGATTATTGTGGGATTGCATAAACTTTGTGACTTTGAAAGGGGTGCACTATGGCTTTTTGGAACGTACCAGCAGTAATTTTCCAAGTTGCCTGGAAAAGCCCAAAAAATGTTTTTCATTAAAATATTTTAATTATTACAGGTTTTATGGGGAGTCTGAATCAAGGTTACGTCAGATATTTGCTGAAGCTTCCCTGCGGTATGTTCTTTTGGATCGCTTTATTCACCCTCACTTATTTGTGGTATTGGTTCCAGCATTAATGCTCTTAAAAGAAAAACATTTGCAAGAATCTTTGAATTGTATTTTTTTTCCTGCAGTGGTTTCTTTTAAAGGAAATAGGTTTGTTTATATAGAGCTTAGCTAGAAGGAAAGCAGTGAAATTCTAGCATGCCTATTAAATGCTTTTGGACACTACTCTTTTTAAGGGGCTGTTACTGACGGTGCCAAATCACTTGATCTGTATCATTAATGTATTGTGCACTTCTTTCAACAGATGGAAGCGCAAGCCAGAGTGGCACCTGGATCCAAATTTTTCTGTATAGCTTATCTTTGGAGACCATTGTAACACCAGGCTGAGACACTGGAAGCCAGCATTAAACCAGTGTTGGTGCTGGATATGTGTCTCTGGATTAGAGTGTCATTCTGCCCAATAATTTCTTAGATCTGGTTAAGGCAGACTTTAGATTTCCAGAGGACTGACGTTCATAATACATTAGCAAAAGACTGACCCATACTGTATTTGTAGAAGTGACAAATAAAACACTGTGCATTTATGATGAAGTTGGTTTATTTAGTGTTTTGGGAGGAGTCACAGAGAAGTAGATTGGTGGATAGTCCTGAAGGTATTACTTGTCTAATATATTACTTTATCTCATTGAGTAACAGCATGTTCAAGGTTGAATCTTTCAGTTGCCTTAAGGAATGAGGTGCTTGTTAACTTTTGCAGGAACTGGATGTTTTCCATAAGCAGCTTTGCACTTCTCTGCCTTAGTCTTTTAAATCTTCCTGAGCACCTTAACATTTTTGTTTCCCTTTTCTTGTCAGTCGTCCCTCCATTATATTTATAGATGAGTTGGATGCACTCTGCCCAAAGAGAGAAGGGGCTCAGAATGAGGTTGAGAAGAGAGTTGTTGCTTCATTGCTGACATTAATGGATGGCATTGGCTCAGTAAGTAGACTGTATTGAGACAGGTATGTGGTGACCAGCTGAACAAATACTGCTTCTATAATAAAGAGGGCATCTTGGAGTAAAGTTTCTCCTGTATTACCTCTGTGTGCATGCAGCCTATAGCATTGCTGATCTGCAGTTTGGGATAGGTTGGGTGGTATCCCCTGTAGGGGATATATTCTGAAAATGGTGCTTTGCTCCTTTAGAGCTGGCATGTCAGTGTGTGTAATAGCTGGGAAAAATAAGCAGGAAATATCTTTATAAGCTGTGTGACACTTAATTGTGTTTTTAAATTAACATTTTGCACCGTTTGCCTTTAGGAAGACAGTGAAGGGCAGCTCTTGGTACTTGGGGCGACGAATCGCCCCCACGCGCTGGACGCAGCGCTGCGCAGGCCTGGGCGTTTCGACAAAGAGATAGAAATCGGAATTCCCAATGCCCGAGACCGACTGGACATACTCCAAAAGCTCCTCAGGAAAGTTCCCCATTCGCTCACAGCAGCAGAGTTGGTGCAGCTGGCTGACAGTGCACATGGTTATGTGGGTGCAGATCTAGCAGCCTTGTGCAAGGAAGCAGGTGAGACTTATTTAGGATCTCACTTTATGTATAGGATCTCATTTTCTTTGTTTAAGAAAATACAAAAGTCTGTACTGATAGCTTTTAAACCAGTGAGATGGATTAATTTTTGTATCCAAAAAATTGACACAATTGACACATATTCCATACTCAAGCAAGGAATATGAGGAACACCAGTCTGCTTCTGAGGAGATCAGAAATACTCTGAGTATCAATAGATTTTAAAATGAAATGTTAAGATTAACACTAAGAAATCCCCTGCATGATTTCATAGAATCATATCATGGTTTGGGTTAGAAGGGACCTTAAAGGTCAGCTAGATTCAACCCCTACCATGGACAGGGACACCTTCCACTACATCAGGCCCTGAACACTTTCAGGGAGGGGGCATCTACAACTTCCCTGGGCAACCTGTTGCAGTGTCTCACCACCGTCGCTGAAAAGAATTCATTCCTAGAATCCATTCCAAATCTACCCTCTTCCATCTTATGTCTTCTTGCATGTCTAGCATATTAGCTAGCTAGCTGTTTCACAGTAAACCACTGGTCTAATGAGTTAACTGACATATCCTTAAGGCTGGACAGCTTGTCTTGCAGGTCTTTATTCCCAAGTTGTAGAGACTGTGGGCCTGAGTTGTATTTGCTGTGGCTCCCTTTTGTGTTTTGTGCCTGTGTTTTATTTGCCTGCAGATGAGGAGTTTGTGACAGGGTCTGTATGAGAGTGGGTTGTGCATGTCCCTAGCTGGGGGCTGTCCCTTGGCCTCTGGTACAGGCATAGCCCTGAAGAATTATCCATGCATCATGTGGGCAGGGTTCAGTATGTTCCAGGGAATACTTAACCACGAGCTGACTTCTGTTTTCATTGGATGAAATATTAGAAGTACACTCTACCAATTCGTACGTTTTGCTAGAGTGCATCTGTGTGGTTTAAGTGTTGGACTTTAAATCTACCCTTCATCAGCCTTTTAAAACAGAGTAGTCAAAATATGACTCTTCAGCTCTGCTTATGCCTATTTCCTCCCTTGTAGCTCACGAATATTTCTGCTGTATTCACTGTTTCCTTTGGCACGGGGACAGCTTCCTCTGGCAGTGGCAGAATGCATGGCTAATTCTTACATCAGCAATAACTATGAAGATGACAGAAGTTGTTATAGGGGTTATGGCACCTGGAACAGCAAGTTGCCAGTTTTTAAGGGATAATTCTCAAATACGATTTTGTGGACTTTACAGATCAAGAAGAAAAGAACCATGTATGGGAACAGACTATTCTATTGACAGTGCTCTTCTGTTGGCTTCAGTTGTGTTTTAAACTCTGTTTTAAGGTAGCAAACATTCTTTTAAAAAACTAATATATACAAACAACAAGAGAAGATAAACTCCCTTTTTGTTTTCCTTATTTTTTTTTTTTCTGGGGAAGACTGTCAGTCTGCCTATGTCACAGTCCTCACAGAGTTAAAAACTTATGCAATCTAAAGTTTTCAGTGGAAAGCGTTGTGGTTTCAATTCCAAACATGACCCAGCTATAGGCTTTACTTGTCCATGGGCACATGGATTCTGGGCACTGCATGATCCAGCTGCAAATAGGTGCCGTTTACCCACTTCAGGAGGGAATATTGTGCAAATTGAAGGTTGTGTGCTGCATTGATCCAAAACTTCTGCCATCTACCTGTGACTGACTACAGGACACGCTGTTGTCTGGAGGCTTTGCATACAAAGCCAGTGCTGGGGCTGATCTTTCCTGAAGTTTGAGTCCCTGCTGTTCAATTTCCTTGTCGTTTGTTAACTTGGAGTGACCTCTGCTGGGGAGAACACAGCCCAGCGCCCTTAACTCTTTGCAACCCATGTGTATTTTTCCTTTTCAGTGAGTTGCAGAAGCATTATTTGATCCAAGTATTACATAAACTGAATGTAAGTTGCTTGTGGCTAAGGAATGTTCTTAGTTGGATTCTTTTTTTGTGATTAAACTCCTGATACAGATTTTTATATTCAAATTTCAACAGGTTCTGAAGTATTACTGGAGTTAAACTTAAAAACTAGTGTTTATGAGTTAGTACTTCTCCTTAGCACAGCAAGGTTATTCCATATGGAAATTTTTCCAGTGTTTTGTCTTGTCTTGTTTGTTGTTCCAAGTAATAGGCTTCTATTGCTTTACTTGAGCTGTGCTCTGGGCCAAGACAGCTTGCTGTCCAGGAATGCTCTCTGATATTCAGCCCAAGTTTTCCTTGTTTAGTTTTATCCCATTTTATTCTATTTACATCCTTGTATAACACGTTCGCTCTCCCTCCTTAGTGTTTACACCCTTCAGATATCTCTAGGCTGTTCTCATGTCCCCTACCTCCTCATTCATTACTGAGCCAAACTGTAAATATTTAGCTCTTTTAATCTTTCCTCATAAATAAGTCCTTCCTGCCTTCTGAGAAATTCTGGTGACTTTCTCTGAACTCCCTCCAGTTTGTCAATAACCTTTTCGTAAAGCAGGGCTCAGAACTGAACATAATATTTTGTATGTATTACCACATAAATCATGACATAAACATGTAGTTTAAGACTGCTGGGGTGCAGTTCTAAATAATCAAGATGTTTGGCCTTCAGGTATATCTGAGCTATGAGTTTTTTCACAAATGTTAAGGTTTTGTACCATTTTCACATGTAATATATGTGTAAGTACAGGTGATATGGAAACTACTTCAGAAGCAGAAATTCTGCCCTCAGAAATCTGTGTTCAGTTTTTGATACAAGATTATTATCACTTGCTCATTGTATTGCAGTAATGGTCTTGGGGAGACTCTTGAGTCCTGGTTACCCTGTTTATATCTTTAGGTACTTCATTTGTGGTTGGAAAGCCTGAAAATTTACAAGCTAAATATGTTTATATTCTTCATGCAACATTTTGGGCATGTCCAAAGGACTCTTTCCTTACCTTTATATTTCAACTCTGTTCTTTTAATACGTGTATAACATTGTGTGTATACCACTTACATAAGTCAAGGGTATGCAGTAGTTAATGTAACATGGTAACTGCAGTAACTGTAGGGCTATGATAAGCAAACCTTTAACTTCTGCATCTCTAGTGAGGTTTCCTAAGATACTCCATTATAAAAGCTTTGCTGTTTGTCTCTATATCTTCTGAAGAACATGTGTTAATGGAAAGTGAATGACTATTGTAGAGTTAAATGTATTCTGTTTTCTTGGCAGAAGTTGTTTGTTCTCCAGTGCAAGAGTTGCTTAGTGGTGCTTCTGGACTCAGACAGGCCAGTTTTCTGCTCTGTTCAGCAGCACTGTGCATCTTCATGGAAGTCATGAAGAAGTTTTAGGAGCCTTTAGTGTTCAGCTTGTGTTGAATGCTTGCAGGCCCCTCTGTTTACGGTGCGTAAAAAAAATTGCAATCTTGTGTGTGCTGGAATGGGCAAGAAGAGGAAAGGCTGTCAAGAAATCTGGAGAACTGTGCAGTGTGTTCTGGACTTTTCTAAGCAGGGTATTATGACCAAACACCTTTTGAAGTATTTATACATAGATGGAAAAATTACTTAATTAAGAGGACTTTTATTTAATCTGAGTTTTTAAAATATTACTGTCTTTTGTTTATTTTTTTTCTTCTGATACCACCGTGTGTTCTACTGAACATCCAGTTCTAGCTTCTCCCAAAATAAAACCTCAACATTTCATGACTTTGTAGGGAAAATGCTAGCTATCATGAAAGTTACGGAAGTATGGAAAACCTGCAAGTACCTTGATGGGTGCTGGACCACATCCTGTGGACATCAGCTTGCAATGAGCACCTTGCGGTAGACTCTTGAGGACTTGAGCACCCTCTGAGGGATTCGCATATACAGAATTCTTGATAAGAAAGGGGCTCAGTTATGTGTGCAGATGAGAAAGACTGGGAGAGGTCTACTGCATCTTAAATTATTTAGTAGCCTACCTTTCAATGTGAACAGCTGCCTTCTGAATTGTTTTAACTCAAGCAGAGGCAGTGTCTAGCAGATAGATTCTTCCCGATCTTTGCATACAGTGTCAGTGTTTGAACACCAATGAGATCTTGTTGCTTCTGCTTGATTTAATTGGCCACACAGTCTTTTATTAATTGCCTAAAAAATGGCAATGATTTAAATTTAATAGCAGAGATAAGCACTGCACTTGTAGATTTTTTTTTTTTAAACAAATGAAATATTAATTATGTAGCAGGGACATGAATGGTATAAACTGTACTGAATGTTAGAAGATGCTTAGCAACAAAGGTTTCCAAATATAGCAATTTATTATAAACTAAGCCTTCTATGGCTCCCTGTAGCATTTGAAGAGGGTGAATATAAATATAGCTTGATTTCTTCAAGAAGTGGCTTCAATCATACTGTTTACAGAGAAAGGAAGTATTTGCTTTGTAACTCTTAGGATTTATCTTGAACATCCTTGTTCATTACACATAATTTCAGCGTGCTGATATAAAACACTTGGACTGTGATAAGATAGCATCACGAGGAGAGGAAGAACAAATGTCTTTGTTTAAATAGTGGCCTCTCTTGCAGTAACAGCTATTTGGTTCCAGTGAGGATGCTGCATTGCAACCACTGAAATTCTGAGACTTTTCTGA
This sequence comes from Indicator indicator, assembly GCF_027791375.1. Classification (NCBI taxonomy): domain Eukaryota; kingdom Metazoa; phylum Chordata; class Aves; order Piciformes; family Indicatoridae; genus Indicator; species Indicator indicator. Next base: position 6,765,149 of record NC_072034.1, read on the forward strand.
AAGAAGCACTGATTGCTTTTTGCATCACTAATTGGTAGTACAGTTAAAGGTGTCACCTTGTTTGGTCTTTGGGATTATGAAGTGTCATGTGTTAAGGGTTCACTGGCTTGAGTTGGCTGTTATGAAAAAGAAATTGCTACATCTTTGGTCAGCATGAATCAACATAACTCCTGAATCTGTGAAGCCTGCTGCATGGACATAGGATATGGTCTGTTGTCTTAAGCTCTTAAGGGTCTTGTTTGGGGATCTTACTGTCTGCAGTATTCATTTGGTCCTTTTATTACCCTTCCATTCTGGTGAATATTACAGCTGGGATGGAGTCTTTATGCAGTTTAATTGATAGCTGTATATTGATGTAGATTTTAGATCAGTAAAAGTATAAGTTACCTAGGGGGATACTGTACTTGGATTTTGTTGGAGCTGAGAAAATTCCTGCTGTATCTTTCAAGACCCAAAATAGAGTTTCTACAATCTACTTGCATTAAAAAGACAAACTAAAAGAAATAGGCAACTGACAGGCTAGATCCTGGTTTTTATGTTTTTCCCTGTAACTGATGGGGAATTAAATTCCCCTGAAACCCTGGACTGTCTCTTTGTTAGATCTGTGTGTTGTTTTATTTTTTTTTTCCCCAGCTTCTGCAGTATTGGTAGCCTGGCCACCTGCAGGAAATGTGAGCTGTTTGGGCTAATGTGATTAACAGTGAGTCTCTGTGCACCCCCAGTACTGGCCTCTGACTGCTCTTTCAATTAGACAAATGCCTTGTTCAATACATGGCTTCTCAGCCTTGTGTCTTAAATCTGGGCTCTTCATTTCAGCTGAAAGTCTTGATGAAACAAGCCAGTGTGAGGGCATCAAGAGGATCCTTTCTTTAAGCCATGAAGGTCCAATCCAAATCTTTCCTAACAGAATTTGGAGCTGAATTCTGCTGGGGACACACACACAAATGTAAATATTTCCCTGAGATTATAATCTTGAATGTAGGAACGTGATCTGAGACTGCTGAAAGTGTAAATTTTGATGAAAGCAGTTAAGGACCAAGGCAATGGGACTAATTGTTTTGCAGAGTGTTTTTAGGTTGTTTTTCAAATTAGCTGATTGCAGTTACGGATTTTAAAGGGAAAGCACTGCTTGACATGCTATAGTTATTTCATTCCCTTACAGAAATTTGTCAAAAATATGGGTATGTTTATGTGGTTGTTTAATTATTTTTTTTCTACAGCAGGGAGAAAGGTTGAAACTATGCTCTTGCAAATGGTCTGCTGTTGCATTCTCTAACTGAATACTGGTTCCCATGGGATGTTCAAAACGAGGTGGGAAAGGCCTCTTGCCTTTTATAAAAGGGTCATGTAGAAAAGGTAGGGAGTATTAATAACATGTGTAGCCAGATGGTCAATACCAAGAAATGTAAAACTGAGACATTGTGCAGAAATGGCAGAATACTACATTTTGAAATGCACTGGAGAGTCCAGACACGGTACAGAAGTAGAGCCACAAATCAATTTTTGGCCTGGAACAATTGAGTTTTCTGACACTTGTATTCCATTGTGCTAATTTATGGTTTAAGAAGACTAAGAAAATCCGATTCCCATCTCCAGCATCTGTGAATCTTAAGTTAGTGCTGTGTTCTGTAATCTCAAAGTTGGGCGCTTGATGCGGAAGCTGTTTTTAAACAAAACAATTGTCCTAAGTTGCCTCCTAACAGGTTATGAACAAATGTGTCCTCGCTTGCACACACAGCAGTGCAGTGTGGCTTTCCATGTGTTTTTTGGTTCTTTCTCTGAGCACTAACTCAGAATGATTGCTTTTGTGCAGAAGTGGCTACATCTGGATGCTGCTGAGCAGCCTGAAGAACATGGTTGAGGCTGGGCAGAGTGTGTTGACCTTATTCTTGCCTGTGGGATCCCTTGCCCTCTTTCCTTAGGATTTCTTTGCCTCAACATCTTGTGGGGCAAAGACAAAATCAGAACTGGATTTAGAATTGCTGCCGTAAACGTTTAAAACAGTTCAGTTCTTTTCCTAGAATACCACAAAGATTGTGTTATTTTAGCAGCACAGGGCTAGGTTCTCACCCTTTTACTTCTGTTTGCTGTCATTCTGATATGATTGCAAAATTTCTGAATCTTTTTATTTTTTAATGTTATTTTCCCCTGTGTCCTTGCATATGCTGAGTCCACAGGTGTTTCCTTAGTGGGACTATCTGTATCCAGTGGGAAAGACTCTTACTTTGCATCCCTCTCTAAAGAGATGCTGGTACAGGTTGCTTTTTGTAGTTATTTTTTCTTATAACTTATTTTCTTATAAAGCTGTTGGCCTTTTTTGGTTGGTTTTTTTTTTGGTTTGTAATTGTGCTTGATTTTTGGTTTTGTTTGGAGACTGTTGCACTTTCTGCAGTCAGGGCATGTGAACTTTTGGGTTTCATCATAACTAAGTGTGTTTCCATCTGAAACTGGCTTGCTTTTAATTGGATGATGGGTTTGCTGACTTCACCTACATAGTTCTGGGTTGAGTACTTGATACTCTGTTTAAAGCACATCCCATTCTGTCTGCTAGTATAAATATAAGCAGGAAATAGTATTTTCAAAAGAGCTGATCAATCTGTCATTACTATTTTAAGTTAACCTTAAGATACCTACCATGCTCTTAGCATCTTCAGCCCAAGTGGTGCAGAAGAAATGATATTTTTCACGTGTGGCAAGGCATGTAGAAACTTCAGCCTTTGAATGGGTTGGAGGGTCAGCCCCCAAACAAATTGTTTGGTTTGAAGGATGGGGGGATGCAGGATGTGCAGAGCATCAGTCCTCTGCGTGCAGATCCTGAAAATGGAGCATGATGTCATTTTGCTTAAGAATGGAATAAATACAGGGCAGATACTGCCTTAGACTGGGTCATTGGCTGAGCTATGGTGGGAACAGTTCTGTGTGGTCCATGTTTATTTTTCTAACCCTGGGAATCAACACAGTGTCAGTAACCCAGCTCTGAGTCACACTGACAGGGGAGATGTGCTGGTCACTATTCTGCTTACTGAGTTTTGTGTCCTGTAGGGGCTTCAGTTCCTAGATGCGAAGCTGGGTGAGAGCTGTGCCAGGCAGTGTTACTTCTGTAACACAGAAGAAATTCTCTGCTGTGTATAGCACCTTGGCATGAATGAAAATCATTTAACCAAGATTAAACTGATTATTGAAGATATTCTGCAGTTCATGATCTTTTAAATTACCCTCTAGGTTTGTTTTGTTTTGTTTTGTTTTTTTTTTCTGCAATGATCTGAACTCCTTGCTCCCCTTTGTTAACTTTTAAAGGTTTTGCAGGTGTAAGGACTGAAGAAAACTTCCTGACCTTTAATCTCTGAGAACTCTTGGTAATGCAACCTGCTGTACAGAGTCGTTCATCTTAGCTGGCATTTTGCTAACTGCAAGGTATTCTGCAGACTTCCACACTTCCTTCTTCCTCTGCTGTCCTGTCTCCTAATTTCCCACCTCCTACCAGCTGAAGTAGGATAACCAAGGTTGCTGACCGGTGCCCAAGGAGCACTAGCCACTCCCTGTGACTTCTTGTCATTCTGCCCTTTGCTGTTCTAGTCCTTACTTTCCTTCTAACACAGGTAAGACTAACCATAGTTAGGTACATTTATGTATAAGGGCAGGCTAGAAACAGGCAGTCTGGAATTCCCTTATTTCCCTCTGTTGTCACTGTCTTAGGATAAATGATGTGTGTACCTGACCTGTGAATGAAGTGTTTCCTGTAAGAAAGTAGTTTTGAAAATACAGTTCCTCCTTCCTTCCTTCCTTTTGCTCTCTGGTTGTACCTCTCAGCAACTTTTAGTCAGCTCCATAGATATGTTCCAGCAAAGGCTGGGGCTCCTCACGGAGGTCTATAAATTGTGTGCTCATAATCCCTACGGTAGATTAGTGCTCAGGTTAGCAGAGTGAATTTGCAGTGTTATGGTTACAAGGGATTTAAGGGCATTATCCTTCCTGTGCAAACAATATATGAAAGTCTTTGGGGATTTTTCCCATATAGCTCTGGCAGCAAAAGGCAGACTGCAGAATATGGTTTCAAGAGCAAAAGTAGGAGTTTCTGCTTCATGAATTGTTTTCTAAAGAGGCGTGCATTGAATATAGATTAAATAAAAAAGAACTAAGTTCTTTTTGTATATATGTATGTATAGGAGTGTGGTCCATGGGTTTTTATTTTTTTTTTTTATTACTTGGTAAGTTTGTTGGTGTTTGGCTCTATACATACATACATGGGGGGGGTGGGGGGTGGGGGGAAGACAAACCCAAGTCAGCTAAACAAACAAAAAAACCCAAACCATGTCAAAGCCACCTCTGAATTGAGGAAGATTCTTAGGGTGCAAATAGAAGAACACACTGGATTTTTCAGCTTTTATCAATGGTCATTTCTATCCTCAGGTGAGGGGAAAATTTGCTAGTAGTCCACAGACATCAGATGCTTGCATGGTGCTGTCGTTCCATTATCTGGGGATTAAAGAGAAGAAGAGCCTGTGCCTAGACACATCAGTGCTGTCCCACAGTGTTCTTGGCAGCTGCTGCTGTTCTTGCTTAGTGCTGTCTGACTGTGATGGGTAGGAGAGCTGGTTTGCTGGGTCAGCACAGGATGGAAAGTTGACTTGAGAGGGTGAGGATGTGTTTATGGGACATTCTCAATGGAGCAGTGGCTCTTCCCAGATGATGGTGAGGCTTAGGTCTGCTAGGCAGCCAGGCTTTCTCTGTGCTACTGTATATTTGTGCAAACAACATACATATCCATGTCCTCTGTTTGGTGTTTTTCCATGGATTTGGCTATCCAATATCTTGATGTGAAGTGTGGGGTTATGATATATTCAAGAATACATGTGATCTGTAGTATATGATACCTGAATATCTGTGAAAGTTTTCCCAATATAGTTTTGGGGTTGTTGTCATTGAGTGCAGAAAGCCATGCTGATTAAAAATTGCCAGATATAAAGCAGAAAAGCTCCTTACCTCAAAAATATTGAACACTGGAATAACCTCTGTTATATCCATTGCCTGTGAAGTCAGGTATGCACCTCTTAGAGTTTCTCAAGTTCAAAACTGATTTTAAGTTATGTGAAATGCTTTTTCTGTGCATAAAACTGTTAAGTTTTGAAGTATAGTATGTAAAGAATCTAGGAATAGAGGAAGATGCTCCATCAAGAGCCATTAGGAAGCTGAAATCTTTCCACATTATGTTGAACATTCCAATTCCAGCCGTGTATCCTGTTGGATCTGACAGCTGTCAGAAGGGAGAAGTGGTGTGTGTCTTCTGGGTTTGCCATAATAATTTGAGGAAAATGCCAGATTAGTGGGAAAAGAAGAACCATTTCCTTCTATAAACAGTCTTACAGAAAGATTACAATTTCTTTGAAGCTACTTACAAATTCTGGTGTTAGGATTCTGAATGAGTAAGTCCAGACAAGGTGGATTTGCAGAAAAAAGCAGCTGATGGGCAGTGAAAGATGCATGATTAACAACTCCATTTTGTTCAGTTTGTTTCCTCAAGTGCTGTGTATATTCTGATTTTGACATCTAAGGTATATATGTTCCTCATTTTGAGTGCATGTTTTGTGTTATTAACAGCAGTGTATAATTACAGAGTCTGACAAATACAGCAGTGTCATAGAGTCTATTTTTAGACTCAGACATTTGTGATTATGATCAAATAAGCCAACACTTAGCCAAGCTATGAGCAAGACAATCTTAGAGGGAAACAATGCTGTCGATCTCAAGCATAGCCTGGTACCAAAGAAGGATCATCTGTACCAGGACAGGGCGTTCTGCTGGGGTTTTTTCCCTTCTGTCCACTTAGTTTCCTCTGTTCTGGACAGACAGGATGAGTTGGTGAGGTAGAGCACACAGTTGCTGGGCTGGAACAAATTGTTTACTTTCCATTGTTTGTAATCGTGCATGACTTACTATGCTTGTGTCTTTTTGTTTTTTTCTTTTCACTGGGATTTTCCATTTCTAATCTGCTGAGAATCAGTGTTGTTAACTATGTCAAGGCTGCCTTCTGAATTGAGTTTCTACTCTGCACAGGGCAGTCCTAGGACCCAGTCATGGATCCCTTTAGCAATAGCCCATCCCTTTAAAAACAGCCAATGCCCATGCAAGCAGTCCCACTGCCCATAACTCTGTGTCCTTCTTCCCTTCTTGTTGGAATAAAACAGCAGAAACCTACTTGCTCGCTTCTGAGTGCCTGAGCAATTGATACTCATCCCAAAAAATGAAGTACCATCAGCAAAGGAGGAAGCAGAGCTGAAGCAAATGCTGTGCTCAGCTTGTTCACAGCAATGACATACACTCCAAACATTCCATTGTGAAAGAGGCCCAGCAGCGAAGCTGAGGTGCTCAATGTTTTCTGAGGTGCTCAATGTTTTCTGAGGTGCCATGTCTGAATCTTCAGTTTATCTGCGTTATAACTTCTGTGGTCATAAACTTGGGTTTGCTGCAGTGTTTCACATTCTCTACCTCTGTGCTGCTTCTAGCAGCATATTTTGCACCCTGCCTTGCATTTCCCTACATTAAATACATCTTGTCTTGAGACAAGGATGTGTTTTTCTGCCTCCGGCAAGTCACTGGCTGTATCCTTCTCCTGTTAATAGGACTTTCCCCCTCCTCTGGTTAGAGGTCAATCTGAAGTACAGGAAAGAATGATTACGATAACAGGAGGAAACAGGAAGAATCATGCTTTCTTTTTCAATCTGTTTTTTATTATTGTTTTAATGTAAAACATTGTTTCAATTAAATGGTGACCCGAGCAGCGGCGTGTGCGTGCACAAGTTGAAATGAATCCTGGCTTTGTTTGGAAAGCTGTGACCTCCTGATTCCTGTTCTGGATCAAGGCTGCTGCATTTCTAACCTGCTGCTGAGGATTAAATTCCACTTGTACTCCTAGTAGCACCAGTAGTAACGATCCTTAAGAGCCATATTCTCCTTGCACACTTTGATGTGCTGTTCTCTCTGGTTTTTAAATGAACTTGTTTGTTTTTAGTAATTCCTCATGTCATGAAATAACCACAACATGATTACAGGGGAGCAAACTGGTACCTGATGGAGCAGAGATGTATAGAAATGAAGGCCAGAGATTTGTTTTCTGTATGACTTAACTTCGTGCCATGTTATTTATTCTTTCTTTCTTTCTTTTTTTTTTTTTTTAATGAGACTGCTGTGTGTGAATTGCCTTCTACCAAAAAGAAAATGCATGGCTCAATCCCAGTACTTGCTCCCACCCCTCAATGGTGGGATCTGCAATGACACTAGAATAAGATGTCGACTTTATTTGCTTGGCTGTAAATATTTAAACCTCAGGGGTGAATCTATATCATCTTACTGAAGAGTTTTTCTGCTTAAAATGAACTGTTTCAGAGGAAGGAAGGAATTGGGGAGGAATAACATGAAGATTGTCTGGGTTGTTAAAATAAGTCAGTGATATTTTATACTTGTCCTCTGGTGATTAGATTTTCATTTTTCTTCTTGGCCTCATGAAATGTTTTTATTTATATATCTTATTAGTTCTGGGTGTTCTGTGCAAGGGGAAACCTGAATTACAAACTTTTTTTTTTTCATTATTGTGTTAAGAGCTGGGTATTGAATGCAGGTGCTCAGACCCTGCTGTAATTGGCAGTTTATAGAAAGACACCAGCTGTACTGCTTCACAGGGGAGATATTGGATCTCTTCACACATTGTATATATTGTAGGAAATGCAGAATTCCTGCCATTGTCAGAAACTTGCACGTCCATATCTACCAGTGCAGAAAAGAGACAACAGTCTGCTGGCAGTTAAAACCATGTCTATTTTCAGAAAGGGCTTATCCTTTTTATTGTCCTTTCATGTGGCACTAATTGATGTTTTGTTTGGTTAAATATAGAAAACGTGTAATATATTTGTCTTTTTATGGCCACGCAAGTCAAACTGGTGTCATACTACACCCCTCATGTTTTTGGTAGCACATGACAACAGATACTACATCTCTGCATGTGTGGTACTTGTGCACCTGCATAAAATCATTCAGGTTGGAAAAGACCCTTGAGATAGTCAGGCCCAACCATTAACCCTACTCTACCAAACCATATTGCTAAGAGCCACATCTAAATGACCTTTATCACATCCAGGGATGGTGATTCCACCACCTCCCTGGGCAGCTTGTTCCAATGCTTGACTACTCTCTCTTCAGCCATTCCTCATTCTCTGGGCCCTTCACCAGCTTAGTTGCTTTTCTTTGCACCTGCTTCAGCACCTCAATGTCTTTCCTGTATTGAGGTGCTGAAAACTGAACACAGTACTCAAGTTGTGGCCTCACCAATGCTGAATGTAGGGGCACAATCACTTCTTTACTGCTGTTTGTCACACTATTGCTGAGACAAGCCACAATGCCATTGGTTTTCTTTGCCACCTGTATAAGACTATACTGTAATAATACACAATGTGATCAATTTTACAGTTTCACAGAAGCAATAGAATTCTAAATTAGACGTTAAAAGCCATAATTATGTAGTGGGAAAACCATGTTGCTTCTGGGCATTTTGTGGCTCATCTCACTGGGGAATACCTGGGAGCTGCAGATGGTACTGCTCAGTCCTGCCTGAGGAGTATTGATATATTTATGTGTGGGTGGGTTGGACTTTTGTGGCTTTTGAAGGCTTGAATTATAGCAGGAAGCTAGGAATTAGTATTGAAATTTATAGGTATTGTGTGTGAGTGATTTGTCCAAACAAAGGAGAAGGTGAAAGCTATGCCTGTGTTTGAAAAGTGTGATTGCTGAAGGGCATCAGAATCACAGAATGGTAGGAATTGGAGAGGACCTTCAGAGATCATCCAGTCCAACCCCCTCTCCTTAGGGCAGGCTTCACAGGAACACATCCAGGCAGGTTTTGAAAGTCTTCAGAGGAGACTCCACAAGCTCTCTGGGCATCCTGTTCTGGTGTTCTGTCACCCTCACCATAAAGTGCCTCCTCATGTTGAGGTGGAACATCCTGTGTCCTAGCTTGTACCTATTGTTCCTTGTCCTGTCACTGGGTACCACCTAAAGGAGACCATCCTCTTCATCCTGACACCCGCTCCTCGGGTATTTATAGATGTTGATAAGATCCCCTTTCAGCCTTCTCTTCTCCAGACTAAACAGCCCTGGGGCTATTGAGTGGTGTAGGGAAAGTTTGTTGTGTATAAAGATATCAAGATAGGCTTCCAATGAAAGGAAATCTCATCAGTTTGGTTTTGAGAGCTGCTTGGAAGTCACAGTCCCAGTAATAGAGGAATGGACAGGCTTGCAGATAGCTTATGGAGCTAATTTAACATTTGCCTAGAATATTATCCCTCTTCCTCTGTGGTTTAGAAATGTGTTTGGATCATCGTATGGACTTTAGGAGGTTCTTCCCTGTTAACTTCATCTCCAGGAACACATCAGCAAAGCTGTTTTGTTCTGTCTTTTGGGCCAGATGTAGTTTGTATGCTGTTTCTGGTCATTAAATCCCCTTTTCCTCTCTCTCTCATCAGAAATGTCTTGCACGTTCTTTGACCTATTAAAGGCCCAGCGTTGAGACGTTATTTTGAACATTGTTTCCTTTCCAGTGCTGTTGTGTGTTTGTGTTGTACCCTTGATGTTTGTAAGAACCAGGAGGAAGTCTACATGTTTTATGTTTTTATTTTTAATAGGTTTGTACGCATTGCGGAGAGCACTGGGGAAAAGACCTAACCTAGCAGACAACGATGTGGCTGGGTCAGTGATGATTGCTTTCAATGACTTCCTGCAGGGGATGAATGATGTCAGGCCCAGTGCCATGAGGGAGGTGGCAGTTGATGTGCCAAAAGTAAGTTATTTTTTTGCTGGCAACGTTGTTAGAGCCACGTTAAGAGTTGCAGTTGGGTGTTGAAATGCTTTACCAAAAGAGAGGAAGTTTCCCAAGTGGAAGCCTCGAGCTACCAGTATATGTTGTGCAGACTTTTTTGTTTGCATATTTAAGTATAATTTTGAAGACCCAAGTACAGAAACGTAAGTTTCTAATCCTTTAGGAAAAGTTGGTATTACAGGTTGGTCTGTTTTATATTCTGAGTGGGTAAGTGGAATAAAAGTGGAATAAAATAGAAGGAAAATCTAATCCGTTAGGAGAAGTTGATAGTGCAGGTTGGTCTGTTGTTTTATATTCTGAGTGGGTAAGTGGAATAAAAGTGGAATAAAATAGAAGGAAAATCTAATCCTTTAGGAGAAGTTGATAGTGCAGGTTGGTCTGTTGTTTTATATCCTGAGTGGGTAAATAGAATAAAAATGGAAGAAAAATCCTCAGGATCTGCTCTAAGCAGACAACAGCCATGAGAGCTGGAGCCTTATAGCAGCCTCAAACTTAAGCAGAAGCCAACTATTAGCATTTGTAAGCAAAGGTATTGAAACAAAGCTGTGTAGGGATTGATTGCTGGGCTTTAGGTAACGCTGTGGACTCATTGTGCATGCAGTTTATGCAGCTGTGACCTGAATGTGTTCAGTGACATTACATGGTTTTAACTGGGGGCAAAATTAGATGCTGTATGTAGGTTGTCACTGCCAAGCGATTATCCCTCAGGGGCTGTTGTTATATGAACATTACATTATATTTTGTGGTGGTGCCAGGTTCAACTTGACCCCACTCATTGCCCTCTCAGTTACATGTTATAGTGGTTCGGTAGCAGACACAATATAAATTGGGCTGGGGATCTGATTTGGTTTAATGAGACTCTGATATGGATTATGAAGATTCAGCAAAATGAAAATACTGTATTTAATCTTGCAAAGCCTTAACTCTGTGAGCAGTTGTGCTGGTGTTTCTCAGCAGCTCCCCTAGCTCTAGAAGAAAACATTTATGTCTCATTACATGAAGATGAGTCGTCTGGGAATTAGATTGCACAACTGCAGACCCTTATTCCCAAACTGTAGGAATGGGAAATAAAATCTGCCAACCGGATGCTGCACGCAGCCAGCTCGGATGTCACACTTGGCTTGTTAAGAGTCCACGCTGTGCAGTGCACTGCTGGGTGGAAATGCCTGGGCTGGCCCCAGGCAGCTTTTCCGGGACGTGCTGTGGTGGCATCAATATCCGCACTGCTGCTGAGAACCAGTCACTAATACTCTGGTTGCTTATTGTGCTACTGGCTCGTGGGCTCACGTCACTGTGCTGTGCCTTTCAGACATACCAACTGCTTTGGAGTCAGATGCAGTGCTACTAGACAGTGCACAACAAGGACAGATAGAAGCAAAGTCTTGAGGTACTGCAGGAAATCTCTTCTGGACCCAGGTTAACCTACTAATGTAGTCCATTAAACCATCCAAAACACAAACTTTTGGTTTTGTTTTTCCTGGTCAATGAATCTTTGTTCAGTCCTTGATTAATCTCCAGATACTTCCTGTCTGTAAGGATAGGCTTTTCTTCCCCTGCTGTCCTTGCTCCAGAAGTCATCAAGCTAATTGTATGGGTAAATTTGTTAGAAAACCAGGGGTTACATTCCTCAATGTTTTGAAGTCTGACCATAACACTGTCATCTAAAAATCCTTGCTGAAAATAACTTCAAACATTTAGTAAATCAGCTATGAGACTTCTTTTTTCCTCCAAAGAGAAGACAGAAGTCTGAGCTACATTAATAATATCCAGTTTTTTTGCTGGTTATTGTAAATGTATCACTCACTTTCCATCCACACCAGGGTGGCTGCCACTTTTGGGCTATGCAGTTAGTTTCAAATAAAACCGTTGAAGTACATGCTAAATGGAACTGAGACTTGTGTGGTTTTTAACTTGTTTGGGTTTTTTTTCAGATTTTTTTTTTTAATGTTTCATTGCTTTGCAATAGCCATGTGTCAATTGAATGAAAAGAGTTTAAAAAAACTCCTAAATAAAGCCAAAAGTAAATGAATTTTATTGAAGGGCTCCTTTCATTATAGCTTTGACACCTTGATGTTTTTGAAGCTGGTATCACCTCTGACACTGAATGAAAATGTCTTGTTATGAAATGCAAATTGTTTCATCAAGACAGAGCTTCTTCTCTGAAATCTGCAGAGCTTTGGGTAGGCTGTACAGAAAAGTTTTCAAATCAGTCTTAGTTTTTTAGATCCTGGAATTGAGCACTGATTGCTTGGCTGTTTAGAAGGCTGCTAGGCTAACTTGCTCACTTGCAGTGTGTTGCATTTAAAACCTGGACAAACCTCTTGTTATGTATATACGTGGGGTAACAACTAAAGAATAAGGAGATATATTAGAATTGACTTGAGTGGCTTCAAGTAGGTCACTTCTTGGTGTCTGAAGATATCTGATAACCTTCATGGAATGCTTTGCAGTCTGCTTCTGAAGAGTGCTCCATGACAAGCTAGTTATTAGCAGGGGTTGGCACTGACTACTTAGGGCTCTCAATTTTTTTAAACTTAAAAAAAAGAAGTATTCAAAGCATTCAGAATTTCTGGTGGGAGAAACAGCCAACACGAGGTGAGTTTGGGGCAGTAGACAGAAAGTGAGGTGGTGCTGGAGACAAAGGTGCCACCATGTGCTTTTTTTTTTTTTTTTTTTTTTTTTGGTGTTCCCCTTTTTCTTTTGTCCTTCCAATTGTGCCCAGATTGCTGTATGTGTGTTAGCTGTGACCAAGGCAAATATAAAATACTTGCTGTCTGCTGCCACGTAGCATCTTATTTTCCATTTTTACAGAACCTTTCTTGAACTTAGCTATGTGTTACCACCGCTTTAGCAGGATGCTTTTTCTGCAGCAGGGATTTAGGAGAGAAAGGATGCACATTATAAATCAGGAAATTAATACTTTGGTTCTTTGGAGACTTGCACTATAGTTGTTGTTCCTCCCTGTCCTGTGGGCCTTTCTGAAATTTTTGTGGACTGCTATAGTTCATGCTTGTCTGTTTCATTCCCTTTACTGTAATTTAACACTTAGATTTTGTCTTTGCAGCCAAAAGGTTCTGTGTGAGACATCCTTTCCACATCTGCTTTATTTCTTTATTGCTGCTGCTTAACAACCTCTGGGGAATTGCTGCTCTGCATCCTATTCTCAGCTCTGTTGACCTGAGGAGAGCTAAAGATTAGGGTAGTAATGAAATCTTGGTGTCTTAGAGACTGTGGAGCACTGTCTCTGTATGTGTAAATTCAGCCCCAAGGCTAGTCTTCAAAATAATTTCCACAGTGAGAGAGCATCACACTTCATTGCCTGTGTTACAAGACCTTTCCTCTGGGTTGGTGCGCAGGTACAAGAGGTGTAGCTGGCTGTCCACAAACTGGAGTTTGTGTTAATTGCAGCCAGGAGGTTGCTGAGGATTCATGTGCAAAACCAATCCACCTAGTTCTTCCAAGCTAAGCTGAATCTAGAAAAATTCTTACTTCAGAGTGGGTTTTCTTGTTGTTGTATCGTGGGATTTTTACCCCAACTTATCTCTACCCTATTGAAATGAGGGGTGTGGGGGGGAAGTTTTGTTTAGGACAAGACTGGAGTGTGAAGATAGTGTTTCATTAGCTGTTTTTCTTTTAATACTATTGCTGCTTGAATTCCACATATTATAGAAATTCTGAGTAAGTGAATTTGTGATTGGTTAACTATTTTAAACTCATAAGCTCCCATTTAGTAGCCTTGTTTGTATGTCCTAACCTAGTTATTTCCTTTATTTTTTTCTTCCTGATTTTAAATGTAAAATGAAAAATAATTTGAATTATGCCTCAGAAGACTTGTCCCCTTGCTCTAAGAGCCTTCTCAGTAGGTTGTGGTGATCAGCTCTTTTCCAGGCTTACAAAGTAATTTAAGAACCAGAAGTGGTTGGTTACTAAGAAAAAGAAAGAAGGTTGTTTGGTAGTTTTTGGTTTTTTTCTTTTTTTTTTTTTTTCCTTAAAGTTCCTGTCACATATTCCTGGTGTGAGGGAGATGATGTTCTGCAGGCAGCAGATCGACAGCTCCTCACCTTCCAGTTAGCTTTTAAACTCAGAATATTTTTGAGGGGTTGGCCCTTGCATCTTGGGCTCTGCTGTTTGCTCTTTCCTGTCTTTGTAATTTTCTTCTGGGTCAAAGTCTGACAATCGAGAAATTTTATTTGTTTTGCAGTTTGCTTGGACTTAAACAAAAGTGCTTGCCCCATTATAAATACTCTTTTTCTTCCACTGTGGTTGTAGACTGAATTGCCTCTGTCAGGGTCTTTTTACTTATAGTTTCCACTCTGTGCACCAACATCTCGATTATAGCAACCAGGTCAAGCCAGGAATGACACCAGTCTTTAAGTCAAGATGCATTGCCTGTCAGGAATACTCTGGTTGCCTTTCAGGGGTAGCTGACTTACCAGAGCTGAAGGGTGATTTATGTCTAGTAAATTTTTGGAAGAGTGTTTTGAGTCAGAAGATCATTTGATTTAGGTGCATCTTGACATGTTTAATATTTGAAGTGGACAGGAATGGATGGTGACAGGACAAAGAACAAGCTAGGGGATATGGGAAAAAGTCTCAGACTTGTTGACAGCGAAGTGGGGAGAAATGTGGCAGGTTTTAGATCCATCTGCTGTTTTGGGTAGGGTGTATTAGTTCTGTCCCAATGTGCACCTGATGAGCCTGTCTTGTGACATCAGCAGAGCAAATGTAGCTGCAGTTGGGTTTCGGTGTTGCTTTGTTCTGTGTGATTTTTCTTTCCTGGAGGTACTTATCTCTTGGGAGAATTGTTTGTTCTCAAGTTGGTAGTAAAATCTCCAGTGCCTGAGTCCCATAAGGGAGTGATAGTGCTGGCAAGTGGAGAACCCCCCCTAAAATTTTGACCCTCAGACCTATTCAGCTTTAGCAGGATAGCACAGCTAGCATCAAGGCCTTACTCTGCAGCTATGAGTAAAACCAGCTTGAGCTCATACAGTCCTTCCTGTCAGGGAAGACATATAAGTAATTTATGAATTCATCATCAGCATCACATTAAAAAACAAGGAAACTGAGTTGTAACTTTGCTGGTCATCCCATAAAGTGTTGCTGCTTGTCGTTTTGTTGTTCTTCTGTGTTTTGTTATTAATGTTTGAAGTAGATGCAAAATATTTTACCCATATCTTCCAACATAAAGCAAATCTAATCTCCTTGTACTTTGTGTGACTTTATTAATAATTGATTCATATTTAAAGAAAGCTTTTTGAAGTGACTTTTTAGAATCAGCTACATTAGATTACCAGTGTAAATTCTACAAAGCATTTTGGTTCAGTTTTCATATTTTGTAGTTCTGTTCCATTGTGTGAATTCAGCAAAATGGTCTGCTTTGCAGGTATCTTGGTCAGACATAGGAGGACTAGAAGATGTCAAGCTGAAATTGAAGCAGGCAGTTGAATGGCCTCTCAAACATCCTGACTCCTTCATCCGAATGGGGATCCAGCCTCCAAAAGGTGTGCTGCTTTACGGACCTCCTGGGTGCTCAAAAACAATGATAGCCAAAGCTTTGGCTCATGAAAGTGGTCTCAACTTCTTGGCAGTGAAGGTAGGTCATGTAGGCTTACACTTTAACTCCTGCATAACGATTGATTACCAATTTCCAGTGCTAGCATACAGTGGCTGTTAGTGTTTCTGATTGTGTTACATGCTACAGCAAACATCTTGTAAATATCAAGTGAGGTTTGTGTTCTCTTATGGAAAGGCCTAGTGCTTTCTTGAAGGCTTCAAAAAAATATTTTATCACAGCATAGAAATGATACATTGGGTAAGCTGTGTAGTGACACCTTAGTTATTGATATGATTTAAAATATTTTTTTTAAGAAACAATTTTAAAGCAGTATAAATGATAATGGATAGCTCTTCTTACTGTAATAAATACTTGCCTGGAAATATTATCATCTCATCTTTTGCATTCCTTTTCACTCAGGAAAGTCACTTTCTTTTTCTTACTGTTCATGTTTCATTACAGGCTTTTCTTGCCCTATTTGTCTTTCTTTTCCATGGGAAATATTAGAAAGTTTGAAAAATCAGGTGTATCTGTGTACTCTTGGATAAGTGGAATATTCTCTCAGTGTTAAACACTTTAAGTATAGAAGAATGTTGGATTTCATTGCCTGTGAATCAGTGTAACTGACTACTGTGGGTTATATGGAAAATGCATGAGTGGAAGTTTATTTAGTAACAACACTGAGCTTCAACACATAGGGAGAAAAAAAAAAGATAGCAGAGTGATCCCACATGGAGTAGTCATGCAGCTGTGTCAGAATGCTAATGAAGAGCAAGAAAAAACATTTAAGTATTTTAAAAGTATCTCCTCTCAGCAGTGAGATCACGTACCCTTGTCAGTTGACCATCTCTTCACTCACAAAGCCTTCTGTGTTGTTGGTTTCTACACTGCTTCCTCCTCTGCCTCTCCTTTCAGACACTCTGTAGCTATGCATCCTGTCCTCTCTGAGAGCAGAGGCTGTGGCACTGATCCTGCAGCCAGCAGCCCTTCACTGCCTGTACTGCCAGGTATTGCAGACAGGTCCCTGGGTCACAGTCACATCAACAAGAGCAGCCTTGGAAACCTCAGCCCTTAGGAAACACTACCCTTACTGCCTCTTCCTTAAAGACAAAGTCATCCTTTGTACTCCAGAGTTATTGGTAAATAAAGTAACCTTTCCCTCCTTCACTGCTTCACTACTTTGTCTTGCCCAAAGCACTGACTGATGCTTGAGAGGCTGGAGAGAAATGGTATCAGTCTGAAAGAAAACTCGGTTAAAATTGCTCAAGATTGCTGTTCCGTATTCACCATTCATAGCTACGTCAGGCATTTTTAGTGTTGCATTTAATTATCCAAAGGAAAAAGATGGCTCATGTTGAGTAGGAGGCATCCAAAGGTGCACTGATATGAAATGCTGTTCTGCAGTAAGACACCATCTCTTCATGGTGGAGTTGTGACAG
Source organism: Indicator indicator (assembly GCF_027791375.1). NCBI lineage: Eukaryota > Metazoa > Chordata > Aves > Piciformes > Indicatoridae > Indicator > Indicator indicator. Next base: position 6,782,007 of record NC_072034.1, read on the forward strand.
GGCAAACCCCCTCCCATTGACAAGCCATAGCCTAAGCGGCTGGCCTGGGGAAGCAGCCTTTTATTCCTTGTTGGTTTAATTCACTTGGCCTGGAATTGGTTGAATATTCAATGTACAGATGTCTCAGGAAGCACATCTCTGGAGTATGGCCAGCCTCGGATATGCTGATTCCAGGAAGGGAACATAGCCCACTTTCTCTAACTTCACATTTGCTTCCTGGACAGAAAAAGCAACATCCATCATATACTAAATGTGTTAAACATCATTTGTCTGTAGCCCTTCTTAAAGCACAACAGGCATGAATTAATTGCCACTGCATGTGTTCATGTAGTCTGTCCAAAGGAGATGAATATGTGGGCTTTTTGGGTTTTGAGGTGGTTTTTTTGAGTGAGGGGATTTTTCTTTTCTTGCCTTTAGTTCTGCTAATTTTCCTGTTCTCTCTGTTATGTCTCAAATATCTGTCCCTGGAACTGATATCAGGCTTTTTGAAAGGGAAGTGTGTTTCTTGATAATTTATTTTTCAGGCTTGCATTTTCTTTCCAGTCTCTCCTGCCCCAAATAAGTAATTTTGATGAAAAGTGTCTGCTGTGCAGTCTGGGATATGTGTACTCTTTCAGGATAGCTTGGGTGTCTCAGGTTTTTGGGTCGTTCTTGAGAACTGACTGCAGACAGAAGGCATAGCTCATGCTATGGGAGCCTGCTGGATTTTGTCTCTCCCCATGTCTGAAACCTGAGAGGCAATCAAACACTTACTTGGTCCAGTGATTTTTGGAAGGTGGGCCGATGATGTCTGCGTGCTGCATTTAAGAGACATGGGCACAGCAAGCCCAACTCTCAAAATGCTAAATGTTCTCTACTTGTCTAAGCCTGGTGGTCCTGCGTGGGTGCAACAGGTATCACTCGTGCCCCAGCCTTGCCCTGGGAAGGCTTTGCACTGTTTTCCAGATGTGCCTATGCAATTCTGTGCAGTTTGGACAGCTGACTGTTAATTGAGATATTTCAGCTGCATTCTATTTAAGCTGTTAAAATGGGCCATTTCCATGTGACTTGGCCATGGCTGGTGGTCATCATACTGTGCGAGGCATGGTCAAAACAACACAGCCTCCAGCCGATGCCTGGCTGGCCTCTAATAAGGTTTGGAAGATGGGCAAATCTAGGTGTAATTTCTGGGCAGTGGAGCTGAAGAAAATAACATGATATCAGATGTTTGACGTTGCTTCCTGTTCTCTCCTGAAGTCTATTGTGAGGTTTGAATGGTTGGTGTCACAATGAATGTGGCCCTTTTGTAAACATGCTCTTTGATATTTGGCCAGAACTTTTTATAGCTGTATTTTCGCCAAGATTGGTGACCTTTCGCATTTCCAGAAGAAAGCAGTTGGTTGGTTTGTTCTACAAAGCAATCCTGCATATGATTCCTAAGGGGAACAGTTTATTTTTATGCCTTCTCTTGACTTTCTTTGTCTCTAATACAATATATCTGCTAAATTTACTGGGGAGGCAGCTGTCAACTCATTTCCAGGGGATGGTTCTTTCCGCTCCCTCCCTCAACCCCTTTTTCTAAAAACTCTTGAGGTTTTTCAAGGTTTTTAGTGGTCATCTTGATTATTCCCCCCTGCCAAACCTCTGTTACAAAAAGACAGCTGAATTATTCTCGACTTCTTGGAGAGTTTTTGGTGTTTTGTGGATACAAGCAAGCGTAAGACTGTGTGAAGGAATCAATTGGAGTAATTTTTCATTCTTCAGGATTGAACATCAGCCTTGACTTATAAATGTTTTCTTACCTAGTTCAATTCCTATTTCAGTTGGCCTTCTATGCACCTTTGTATGTCTTTATGCTCCTTTTGTGCTTGCTCCAAAGATGGTAGTTTTCTTCTGGAGTGTATTTTATGCATTTCTTTTACTAAAAAGAAAAAGTATGCAGATATTGGACCTATCAATATTAATAGGGTAGGGGATATAATTTTCAGCTTCTGCCAGGCTGCTGACATCTCTCCGTTATATACAACTGGCTCAGTGACATTTTTTGCTGTAGATGTCATCTAGCTTTCTGAAATTGAACATGCAGAAAATGAAACCCTTTGTCACTGTGATATTTCTGTGGGATTTTTTTCTCCTCTTACGACTGTTTGGGGTGGGTATCTCTGGACTGTTTTGACAGATCCTGCACTTAAAGTCAGCTTTCAGTGGCATTTCTTTTTGAGATATATGTTGAAAAGATCACTAAGGTTTTGTGGTGATATTACCAGAGTGTTTTTAGAGAAAAAAAATGTGTATCTTTTTGTATGGCATAGCTAATTATAGCTACATTTGGCTTGCATCTTAGTTTATTTAGATTTGTTATGACTGCCCTCTTGGATTATTATTTTTTAAATTTTTAGTTTGAGTAAATCCTGATTATTATTTTTTAAAATGTTATTTTTAGTAAATGATTTATCGTTGTGTTGTGCTGAGAATCTAATGAATATTACTTTTATTCATGGATATTCTGTTGCTTTTCTGGGAAGCAACTTGCAGAGAAGCCCTGTGGATTTTTTTTTTATTCTCTTTCATTGTGACATGTAGGTAATTAATGTTAGTACCAAATAAGAAAACCACTCTGTTTTTTTTTTTTCCTTAACTTATTTCAGAATGAGCACAGAAGTTTGCTCTGGTATTTTCAGGCTGGGAAGTGCCATCATGGTCCCTATCCAGATCTGCTCCATCACCAAGTTCCAACGCTTTCCTTAGCTGACAGTCCCATAAGGGCCACAGGGATTAAAAAATCCTTTTGCCCCATGAAGTAAGCCCAGAATGCTGCATACAGAGGGGCTCTATGTTACTGATGATATCCTGCATTCTGTTACCTGTATTACTTACTCAGCCTGCTAAAACCAGAGGGAGACTTTCTGCCAATTTCAGAAGGCTTTTGCTCAGGATTGTATCAACATGAGACTTTGAGTTTTGTTTTCTGTCCAATAAGATTACCTGAGTTTACACAATAAACAGCACAAAAAAAAAAAAAAAGTAACTTCTATATGCTTGTAATGGTTTTGGAAGCATAATTTTTCCTCTTGCTGCTTAGAGCTTTTTAATATTTGCTTGTTTAAAAGCAAGACTAAGGCAAAAAACTCACTTAGAGGCAGAAGTCAGTTTAAGTTTTCAGAAAATTTAGACCTCCAAAAATTAAACCTCTTGGAATTCACCAAAGTGAGACAGACTAGTTGTTGCAATACTTACAACCCCCCCTCCAAACAACCCAAAGTCATCCTTGACAGTAAAGCTTAGGGATGTTAACACTGAGCAAACCAAGGGTACAGATTGTGCCATACTGCTCTATAATATTACTTGCATTGGAGCTCCAACTATGATGGGTGGGGAAAGAAAAAAGGTTAGCCAATTTTCCTGACATTTTATTTGCTGTTGCCTAAGAGCTTGGGCTGAAAGACTCTTTCATTTTTATTTTCTTTTATTTTCAATTAGCAGTAATTACAAATATTTACAGTGTTCTGACAGCTCTGATTTCACCTTGGCTTGATTTAACTCTGTCTCACCCTGTCGATGCTTTTGTACCAGTCCCTGAGCCTGACATGTGCTTAAGCTTAGTTTGTCATCTGGATCAATGATGTCAAAATATTTTCCAATTGACTTTTCCTCTGCTTTTCCTTTCAGCTCTTGGCTGTGGCAGCTCAAACAGATTAATGAGGCTTGGAAAGGCTGACTGCTTTGCTTTGAGAAGTGTCACTGAATTTTGGGGAGATGGTTTAACCTTTTGAGGGGGATTTTAGCAGGCAGAAGCATGAAATAAGAGAGCTTGGTGCCTGTAACTAGTTAGGCAAAGCATTTAAGATGACAAATGAAGAAGCATTGTGTTTTTATGAGAAACTCTGGCAAATGTGTAACAAAATTTCCAAAATGATCCATAGTACCACGTTTAACTTGTTAGTTAATTAGCAGATAGTGAAGTGAGCTGCATTTGAAAAATTTGCTGAACATTTTTTACAAGGGATAACAATTTGAGATATTGTAATGAGTTTCTTTAATCCCGAGGACATCTGCATGCTTTACTTAACTAAAAATAAAATAGGGCATTCGTCTATGCTTACTATAAGCTTCCTAAAAGTGAGCAGGCAGGCAGAAAATGATTTAAAGATAATCCCCTGTCTCTGTTTCCTTGTCTGTTCTCAATTACTTTGCAAGATTAGTTTTTATTAGCATTTGATTTCTCTCTGCATCTTCACGTTACCAAGAGTTTGTCAGGAATCAGGTGAAAGTAGCAATTGTGGAATGGGTTGTTGCTGGAGGGTTGTCTTGTCAGCAGCTAAACATTTTATCTCATCTTGCTGTATGATTTTTGATCTCACATAGACGCTGCCCTGATAGAGCCAAGCCTGGTGATAGACAGAGTAGTGGATGGCAGCTCTTTAGCCTGTAGTTAAAAATGGTAACAAATAGGAACAGGTGCTGAAAAATCTGTGATGAACCGGAGTGACCTGCGAAGGGATTTCTCCATGGATGGGGCAGGTGAGCAGGATGGGTTACTCTTAGATCTACTTCAACTCAGTCACACTAGAATGTCACCTCTGACTTGATACTGCTGTGCCTGGTGCAGCACTTTGTAAGCATGAAAAATCCTGGTAAATTGGAGTGGCAGCTATGCCTGAGTGCTGAAGAGGGCTGCCTCTGAAGGCACTGGTGCATACAGTGGATTTAACTCAATGTTTCCAGTCACTTCACTCCACACTGCACAATACAAGGCAATACTGATTCTGTATTGTGGAAAGAAGCCTCCAAAGGTTGTAATTGAAGTTTGGTAGTCATGGCAAACACATGAATTCTGAGGCAAGCCAATAAAGAGACTCGAGTGTTGTATTGTACAGTTTGATTATGCTGCTTTTAGCAACTTCACTGCAAGGACTGGGGATGGTTATTTTTTGTCAGCCTTCTCCCTTAGAGATTTTGGAACTCAGAAGCACCTGTTGAAACTAGAGTTGCTAAAACATCAGACATATCAACAAGCTTTGAAAGTCATCTGGAATGCAGGGCAGAGGGAGAGTAAGCAATTAAAAGCGTGCACAGCGCCCTACCTGGAGCTCACTTGTGCTGTGAAGCTGGGAGCCGTGCAGATGAGATGCTTGAGCAGCACTGAGAAGGAAGCAGAGGCTTTGTTCTTAACAATGCGTTTTCTGAGCAAATATTTTTCTATGTAGCATAACCAATTACCAACCAAAGCAGACATGTACAGCCCTTGCACTGGAAACAGCCCTGCTGTTCACGCCAAGGAAGTCTCACCACTGATCTTGTTAACTCTCTTTCCTGCAGCCAGCCTGACTCGGGTTGCTTTGGCCTGACTGTGGTAGGGATGGGACAGCATTTTGCTGTTGAAATTGCAGTAGCAAAAGATTAAGTGACTAACTTTTGAGTCTCTTCCAAATTAGTTAATGTTGTTATAGTACTTTGCCTGGTTTTGAAGTCAGTGTGCACTTAGCCAGAAGGAAAGGTTTTATTTCTTTGTGTACCTTCTTATGGAAGGTGATTTTTTTTTTTTTTTTGCAGAATAGAATAAAGCTGTGCATTATTGAACTGGACCATTTGTTACTAGCACCTCTTGGCTGGTAGATCAACAACTGTAAACAGCTTTTAAAGGAAAGGCATTGGGACCAGTGCTTTGTTGGTGACGTAGGTGGTGAGATTGAGAGCACCCTCAGTGAGTCTGCTGATGACAACAAGCTGTGTGGTGTGGCTTGTGCTGGAGAGAGGGATGCCATCCAGAGGAACCTTGACAGGCTTGAGAGGTGTGCCTGTACAAACCTCATAAAGTTCAACAAGGCTGTGTGCAAGGTCTTGCACATGAGTTAGAGCAATTCCTAACACAAATAAGGGCTGGGCAATGAGTGGGCTGAGAGCAGCCCTGTGCAGAAAGACTTGGAATAGTAGAATAGAACAATAGCATCATTATAGGTCTGAAAAGACATTTAATGTTGAGTCCAGCCATTAACCCAGCACTGCTAGTTCACCATGAAACCATACCACTAAGTACTGCATCTACTTTTGGATATTTCTGGGTAGCCTGTTCCAGTGCTTGACAACCCTTTCAGTGAACACGTCTTTCCTAATATCCAATCTAAGCCTCCCCTGGTTCAACGTTTTACAAGGGTACGTAGTGATAGGACAAAGAGTAATGGCTTTAAACTGAAGGAAAGGAGATTTAGATGAGATGTGAGGAAGACCTTCATGGTGAGGGTGGTGAGATTCTGGAAGAGGTTGCTCAGAAATTTTGTGGATGCCCCATCCCAGAAAGTTTTCAAGGCCAGGATGGGTGGGACTTTAAGCAACCTGATCTGATGGAAAGTGTCCTTGCCCATGTCAGGGGGTTGGAAGTAGGTGATCTTTAAGATCCTTTCCAACATGAAGTATTCTATGAATCACTGTGCTTACCTCTCAGACAGAAATGATGCTTCAACAAATGTCAGCTTGATGACTAAGTTTGGCTTATGTAATTTTATTTTTAAAGCATTAGAAAAGTAGTGAAAACAAAACAAAACAATCTCTTGGTATTTCTTGAGTGTCCTCCAACTTTCAAGCAACCTTCCTAAAAAGAGAAGGTGAACTTTGTGAAAATTTGAAACGTGTCAGCGGGTGACTTTGCGGTGGCCTGTAGATACACAGATCTATCTTGGGAAGAACTGCCATCAATCTCAGATGAAGGACAGCCCATTTGCAGACAAGGTGAGGCAGAAGTTCAGCTCAGGTAGGGCCAGAACTGAGCTTCTACATCCAGCTTCTTTGAACTTTGTTATTTTTTGGGTCGTGGTTTTAAGTGTTTGCATGAGGTAAAATGTACACCAGTTCTTCCTCTTCTGTGCTGTCTCTTACTTTGGAGTCTTTTCCTTTGTTGACACGTATAATGAGAGTTCTGAAGTGCTTACAATAAAAACCATGATTCTCAACTGCAGTTTTGGTGTTGTTCCTGAGTGATGAACTAAGAGACCTTCAAACCAATTTTCATGAAAATTCTCCATGATGAGGCATAGGTCATTAATACACAGTGGTCTTTCTCCTGGAATTGCTGCTTAATGAAGAGAAAAATGGAGGAAAAACTCCATGACAAAGCTTACAGCAAAACCATACGTTCAAAATAATTCTGTTTGGAAACATTTTAAACAGTATTTATTGCTTTGATGTTGCCTTGATCATATTTTAATGCTTAATTAAAAATAAAACTCCAAGCATCTGAAGTTATATTGTACCTTAAAGCTCAAAGAGAGTAGTTTTGGTTTTAAGAATGTTTTTTTGCTCAGACAAAAGAAAATGTCAGGTTATTTGATGTTGTGTCATACTAGAGGAGTACACTCTTGGCACTGATGGCTTTGATGTTGGTTTCCATGAGAATACTGATGTGAATGAAGATTACTTATGAGAATAAGGCCATGAAAGAGAACATCCACAGGCTCCAAGAAGAAGTTAGTTAAAAAAAAAAAAATCTGTAGTTGTGGGTAGAATCTTCAGAGGTTTCTCAGTGTATCAGTTCAATTTAACAGCAAGCTAGACAGAAAGAGTAGTCTGTGCTCTTGTTCCTTAAGGATTTGTTAGGCCTGTGCTATCAGATTCCTCATCTGCACTGAACATGATGAATGGCAAAGGCCTGGAGCAGCTGGGTGCTGTCACTTGGAGCTGCAGGCCTGTTCTGCACAAACTGCTGCATGCTCTTCATGTTCAGTGTCAGCAGCGAACAGTGGGAAAAGGCTTGCTTTTTCCCTCTCTGGCCTTGTTTCTTCCTTCTGTCTTTCTTTCCTGCATTCTTCAATTATGTGTTCAAATAATTCTGATTCTGCGAAAGTATCTAACAGGATCTGAAGTTGTTGCATACCTGTAGGTGACGCTTCAGCTCCTGCAGTGGTTGCTCTGAGGGTGGGTGTTGAGGAAAGGAAGGAATGCTAGCTGTATCATTTACATTTCCTGTGGGCGCTGCATGCGGTGCTCTACTTCCAGTCATCACTTGATGGCTTTTACCTGTGTGGTGCGCTAAATTTGGCTACTGCAGTATCTCATTTGGTCCTTTGGATCATAAACAACTCTTTCATGTTGTTTTTTTCATACATATGGGCAGGTAATATCCAGTGGAGCCAGTGTCAAAATGAAGTCAGTGCGTTAAACTGTTATTGCAAGAGTGAAAATTAGTGTGGAGAGGGGAGACTGCAAAAAACGTTGTGCTGCATTTTTAGAGTGACAAATCTGTTTTCTACCAACCTGGGTACAAAGTCCAGATGGCCCCATTCAAAACGGGGTTGTAACAGAAGCTCTGTCACTGCCAGTGTATAAATGTGTCTGCCACACATTCTCAGCTCTAACACACCTGCTGCTCTGAGCCCACCATCACCTGAAGGCACTCACAGCTGTGAAGTGTAGGAAGCTGGTTAGGTTTTCTGACTGGGAAGAAAGATGTCAGTTCTTCTGGTGAGATTATGAGGACACCTGTTCCCTGGAAAATGGATGGCTCTTTTCATCCAGGGCAGAGGATAATCATTGTTAGTTGTGGCTGCAGGTCATTGTTGATGCAAACCAGGCTGTAGTCAATGAGTCATTACCAGTCCCATGAGAATCTTAGTCCCATTAGGAAGCATTATTTAAGGGTATAGCAGAACAGAAAATACTCTGAGAATTCTCTATTGTTTTACTTTTTATAATTGTAAGTACTTGTTCAAGCCTTGAATGCTGACCCTGCACTCTCCAGTCTGTTCCTAGTGGACAGGGCTGTGAGGCTAAACAGGCACCACAGCAGCTGGCACTAATAATTGTGCTTGGCAGCCTCTGCAGAGAGGAGAAGGAATGTGAATGAGCTAAGACACTGAACAGCTCTTTCACTGGGGATAGAGCACCTTGTGGATGGGTTTCAGGTGTGCTGCTGTGGCAGCTGCTTCTTTCTGGACCTGCAAACTGTCAGGTTCAAAGAAATGCTGTCAAATATTGGTTTAAGTCACTGCTTTGGTGCTTGGCTGGGCAGGATGCATGTTGAGAGCGCAAGTAAATGCTTTTCTATAATTCATCTCTGGCTAATTTGCAGCCCCTTGTTGATCTTGTTGGGCCAACACCCCAATGTGGTTTTTTGTTTGTTTGTTAATTCAATTTCTTATGAAAGTACTAGGAATGTGTTATGATGAGAGAACTGCCTGCATGCATAGTTAAATGTATGCACAAGGCTATAACAAATGGAGGAAAACTTGATACAGGTAGAAGGTGAGTCTGAAAATGCAGAAATAAGACTTTCAAGTAACAAATTACCACAATTCCTTGTAACAGAGCATCAGTAACATAGCACTGGCAGTTTCTCAGACGTTTTGTATGCAAACATATTGTGCTTTTTAAACTTTTATTTTTTTAATTTATTTTACAGGGCCCCGAGCTGATGAATAAATATGTTGGTGAGTCAGAACGAGCAGTGAGAGAGGTGAGAAGGGGCAAGCTGTATATAATTTTATATGTTAAGCTTTCTTGGCAGTTAAATTCTTCTCTACTTATAAAGGTTACCCTTAAACTTTCCAAAAAAACCCTCAATCATAGAATCATTCAGATTGGAAAAGACCCTTGAGATCATCAAATCCAACTATTAGCCCTGCTCTACTAAGTTCACCATTAAATCATATCATTAAGCACCACATCTAAGCAATCTTTAAACACATCCTCCTCCTAAGTTTTTTAAAAAAGCAAAGGAAAAAGAACCAACAAAACAAGATCAGAAGGAATGTTATATTGTTTAAATTCCTCCTGCACCAGCCTAGTGATATATGTCAAATTTAGCATCCAGTAGTAGCTTTCACTATAATACTGTATTGCACAGCATAATGAATGAAAAGTCTGTGTTTTTTTTTTTTTTTTTTTTTTTAAAGGAGAATAGCACTTAGATATGTTCTTTGGTGCTGTAGCTGTTGTGGTGTGCAGGGTGTGACAGCATTCTGTAAAAATTTTCCATCCCTTAAAACTGAGTGTTTTGTTATTGTTTTTCTAGATCTTCAGGAAAGCCAGAGCGGTGTCTCCTTCAATTCTTTTCTTTGATGAAATAGATGCTTTGGCAGTTGAAAGGGGAAAGTAAGTACTCCTGTTACAAAAATCAGATGTTATTTTCTGATAAATTACACCTATGTTGTGCAATCATAAGTTTATTACCTTTCTAGAATTATTTTATTAAACATAATTCCACATGCAGAAGGATAGCGTTTGTGACTTCTACTCAAATATATTTAACTTGGCACAAACAGGTATGCTGGTAGAGTTCCTCCTTTCTCATCTCATTAGCAGGAATGATTCTACTGGTTCTCATGCCCTTTGGCTCTTTTCTGTGGTTTTAGCTCTCATTTATTTCCAGTAACTAACTCCTTTCTTTTCCCAGGGTTATTGCAGTGGCCTTAATATAGTGTCTTCATCAAGTAAATGATATGATCATATGCTATGTAACATGAATTTCCGAGGAGACTACTCATATGCCTAAATTTGCTTTTACATTAAAACATTTCTCCAGACTGGGAAAAACTTGGTCAAAAAGTTTGGGAACACTTACATCCTTTCATGTGTGACATTATAAAGGGATTATGGTGCAAGCAGCTAATGATGTCTTTTTTTAATATCCTGCTTTGTGATGATTTTGAGAAATCTTTAGCTGTTGTCCAAAGGTGGATTATAGCAGGTTTTAGTTGTTACTACAGCATTTCAAATTTGACAGGCTCTTGAAGTGGTCTTTTTTTAAAATGCTGCTGCCTGCTGTGAATAAATACTTTCTCTGTTTTATTTTGTGTGAACAATCATGAAATACGTGCATGTAGAAAGTATTTGTCCAGTTCAAAGGTGAGTCACAGCTTCATCATTCTTCTGGAAAAGAAGCTGGCTTGCCATCAGTAAAGATTCCTTTGGATTGCCAAGGGGCCATTTGTGTCTACAGGAAAGGATAAAAGGTGTGATTGTGGCATTTCAGCGACACAAATAAATTGTTTATGTAAGAGGAGGTGGAATCACATGCAGTAGGGAGCTGTTTGTGAAAGAAATGAACACATTTTCTGTTGAAAATGCAAGACCTGATAGATGTCACCAGCATCATTCTCGTATGCAATGCCTGCAACTGTGAAATGTGTAACCTTCTTAGAAGTGCCAGCCACCCTGTGAAACACCTGCCTGCTTATCACAATTGAGAAGTTGCAAAAGTTGTGTGCTGAAATCAAGCCAAGGGAGGGGAGGGTAGAAATACTTCCCCCCTGCTGCAGTGCTGTGTGTTGAAAGTTCAGAAGATAAAACCTTGTGGAAAAGTAAGCCGTACTACATTTTAATCAGCCTGTTCATACAGGGCCCTAGAGGTGTTGAGTTTGTTTGTTTGTTTGCTTTATTCTTTTAAGGAGTAAACAGTTTTTACCTTACCTGAAACTGTCTGTTGGGGGGAGTAGACCTGGCACAGCTTGCTGAAGAATGTGGTATGACCTGCTGCAGTTGTGTTGTGTTTTAGACATCTGGTTTTGGGGCTTTAAAAAGAACAGGGTGGGACACACAAATATTTCATTGTCAAATGTGAACCAGATGGGAGGTAAAGTATGTAGCAGAGTTCTCATAAAATTCATCTGAAATGAAATGGTGTAGGAAACCAGACAAGGCACTTACTAGAAATGGCCTTTTTTTTTTTTTTTTTTTACAGGCTGACTTTGCACAGTAGGAATTTGCAAATGCATTAGAGATGCTAACGATTTGTGGCCTCTGGAGATCCATTTCCTGTGCTATTAGTAACCATGCTGAACTTTTCGAGGAAACACCTGTTGATATTGTCTCCCTATTCCCTCTGTTGGTTGAATTAGTTTTCTCTGCTTTGGCAGTGAAAAACACTCTGTGATAGAGCTTTGTAAAAGTTTCTCCTCTCAGTTTAAGTCCTTGTTAGGTTGCTGTGGGCTGTGAGCTCTATGCAGTGTGCTGCATCCCAAATCTCCCAGGAAGGTAACTTCTGATCCTAACAGGACATGTCCAGAGGTACAGAGAAACCTAAATTGTTAAGTTGTGAGAGTAGTTTTAAGCTTAGTTCAGATCTGAAATACAAATGTGAAATAGCATGAATTGCTTAATGCTTTTGCTCTTCAAAGCACTTTGCTAAGCATTCATTAACCCATTGTTACTTGTTTAGATTGGAATAAAGCTTGTGGATTTAAAACATAAATATTTTGCTAGCAGCCTCCTGTAGAGATCACTGAACAATCCCTTCTCATCAGCTGGCACATACAAACTCATAGACTTTGTAATTAATTCTAATACAGCTAGATGAAGAAAGCTTGGGAATTTTCTTCTTTGCAACATTCAGAGTAATGTCTCCTTTGCATCATGTAGTGGAGTGTGTCACTGCGCAAGCAGTGACTCCATGGCAAACACTGTGGCTGTGTTCAGATATGCCACAGTGTTTTTGAAGACATTCTTCACCACGAGGATAGTGAGGCACTGGAACAGGTTGCCCAGATAAGCTGTGGAGGCTTCAGCCCTGGAAGCATTCAAAGCCAGGTCGGATGGGGCAATAAACAACCTGATCTGGTGCCTGTGCTAGGAGGGTTGGAGCTAGATGATCTTTAAGGTCCCTTCCAACCCCAAACCATTCTGTGATTCTATGTTTATTAGTTAAATAATACTTTGGAGCCAACAAAATTTATATTAGTTCATACTGTTCAGTGCCAAATGTATTATTTCTGAAAAGAGGTTTTCTTATCCAGCCTGCTTAGAGGTTCCGTATGTTTCATCTACATGAAATAAGCTCCTGGATTTTGATTCTTGTCTGTCCACACCTTTCTCCCAATTTTGCATGCAGGCAACAAATTAATTAAAAATGTGAGCTGGATACGTACTAGTCTTGAAGAGAAATTACTAAAATTCAATCCTCACCTCTAAAGAAAAATTGTTTAGTGTAAGGATCAGTTGCTCAATGGGAAAGTCTGGAGATCCTTGATGATCTGGTGATTTTGAATAGATTGAGTTTCCAGTGTGGTAGTGAAGACAGATAATTTGTTCTGTATTAATTTCTGCATTTTATTCTGTTATACTATGCTTCCAGCACTCCTGGAAGATTTTTTTCCCTCTCAGTCTAGTTTATGTTGAAATGTTAGAGAAAGTTTGGAGAGAACTGAAAATAGAAAACCAGGGCTGACTGAAGTGACTATAAAGATAAAAGGAGGAGTTCACTATAAGTGGGTCTAGAGAATAGATGATAAACCTGCAGAAGATAAGGCAGTAGAAGGCTAGAAGTGACACAATGAGTTTTAAGTAGGAAAAATGTTTGAGATAGGAAGAAAACTTCTGCACATCAGGCTTCTGGTAGAGAAATCTCCATAAACCGAGTTTGTTATATGGGAGAAGCTCCATCAAGCCACCACTGAACAGCTGACATTTCACAGATGAACATGCAGCATGGAGCAGTCATGCACCAGGAGAGGTGAACTACATGATGCACAGAGCTTTTTCCACTGCTATGTGGTTCTAATTAGCTTTTGCTTCCACAAGCAGGTCACAGTTGGTTTTTTTTTTCTTTCTTTCTCCTTCCTTTTAAAGATGATGTTATGACTTTTTGTAGGAGGGATTGCGCTGAAGCGAGACCCGAAGGACTGGTCCAGATACAGCAGCACATGAGGAGGAAAGTTTGCCTTGCAGTAATCTCTTGCCTGGACAAAGCTTGAGAGGCTTTACAAATTGCACAGCTGCAAAGAGTTATGGGTATTTGTTATCCCTTGGTATCCTGACCATGTAAAACCTAATTCTTTTGGCCATCAGAGGTTGCCAAGAGGGAAATGGCTTGGTAATTAAACTTGAAAGTGATGAATGAACAAGGCTCTGTGTAAATGCAGCACAGACAGTCTGTTTGCTGAACTTAAGAAATCTCTGTGCTTTGGAAATGGGACATTGTTTATATAAGTAGGATTTTTAGAATTTTTGGGCAAGAGACATATTTGTTCCTTTTCTTGTTTTTCAGAAGCAAAGCATTTCCCCCTGTAACTGCAAATCTTTGTAATGTAAGATGGGAAATGTTGTAGACTGATGTGAAAGACACTGATGAAATCCATTTTGAAAGGGAGCAACGAAAGACAAGGAATGAAACTGGTATTTAGCATTGGACTTGTGGAGGCCAAAACAAGTTGGTAGATGAATAATGCTAACCTTGTCAGAGGAGGGTAGAGCTGACAAAGTGAAGGGACTTGGGTACCAATCTCTGAAACTACAATATTATGATGCTTTTCCTGGGAGGTGTTACCCTGTATGCTGGGAGGGAGGATAGATAGGTTCCCAAGCCACGTTTTAACATGCTCACAACCTCTAAAAGGTGAACTGTTTTCACTTTAGATATTCAAATATTTGCAGTCTTTACTTCTGAGGCCCTCAGGCTTCTACATGAAGCTGTGAAGAGCAGCAGCTTCTCTTCTATACTGTGCCACCTTTGCTTTTAACAGAGACTGTGATAAGTCTTCTGTTCTTGTTGTATGTGCTTCTTGGGGTATTTTAGCCCGTATTTGTACTGTACACTTTAGCACATGCTACACTGTATATTGAACAGGTCATGTTTTTGTGTCTATACAAATTCCCTGGTGTAACAAGCAGCCTCTGTCATGAAGCAGGTCAGTGTATTTTATCTCAGCAGAGGAACCTATGGGCTGGACCCTGTAGGAACAGGGGCATGAGGCAGAATAAAGGTTCTCAGCAGAAAACCAGCCTGCACAGTGTAAATTACCACTGAGCTGAAGGAGCTATTGCCACCCTAACATTACTCATGCAAAGGCAAAAATCACAGAATGGTAGAGGTTGGAAGGGAGCTCTGGAGATCATGTAGTCCTACTCTTCTGCTAAGGCACATTCACCTAGAGCAGGTTGTGCAGCATCATGATCTAGTGTGAGATCTCCCTGCCCATGGCAGGGGGCTTGGAACTAGATGATCCTTGAGGTCCCTTCCAACCCTAACAATTCTATGATCATGTCCAGGTGAGATGATTCCACAACTTCTCTGGGCAGCCTGGTCCAGGGCTCCATCATCCTCACAGGAAAGAAGTTTTTCCTTGTGTTCAGATGGAACTTCCTGTCTTCCAGTTTGTGCCTGTTGCCCCTTGTCCTGTTGCTGGGCACCACTGCAAAGTCCCTGACCCTATCTTTGTGACATCTGCTTTTTAGATATTCATAAGCATTGATAAGATCCCCTCTCAGTTGTTTATTTCCAGGCTGAAGTGAAAAAAAGAAGAAATGGAGTTTTCCTTGTGCCATGCTTGTGTTGTGAGGGACTTGATTCTAGCAGTAGGCTCAGTCAGGCAAGGAGCTTTGCGTTTGTGGCTTGTGTTGGCACTGGCTGTCCCTGAATTGGGGGGCATCAGCTGATCCCTCGCAGTATCTGAGCTGTGTTTGGTTGTTACAGAGTTGAGGCATACCAAACTATTGTGGTGGCTGTCTGAATTCTTTAAAGTGTCAGAATTTGATATCCAAATAGAAATATTTTGTGCAAAAAAAAAAAAAAAACAAACCACAAAAGGGCTGCATGTCCTATGCCAGCTTTCCATTTTAGGCTTAGCAAGGAATGGTGGAAAGGTAAGGATTTGACACAATTGTACAGTAAAGCTTGTGATTTGCTTTGGAAGAGCAGTTTTAACCAATAGCATTACCCATAGGTTGTAGGTGATATGACAAATACCTGCAATCTCTTTAATTTTAAAACAAATTGTTGTCTAGCAAGAAACCTTTATCATGATGTGTTTTAAATGTTTCTTCCTTTTAAAATGGGATGCAAGGGGAACAGAATTGCAATTAAAACTTATAAATGAAGCTTCTTTGAGGTAAAAGTGAACCTGTTATACTTAAGTCTTGTTGTACTGAAATGAAATCCAGTCTTGTTAGTTACTTCTAGGTCTGTAATACTTCCAACTTAAACTGCACATGCTTCCCTGGCAGGCATGATTGATTACAGTTTTCAACTTGATTAACTCCCGGGAATGCACAGAAGAGAAATGCTGAGGAAAACAGAAAGAAAGGAAATGGGAAATTTACTGTGCATCAGGTGTATGTTTGGTGGTTTGGGTTTTTTTTTTTTTGTGTTTTGTTTTAATGCAAGCTCAGTGTTAACAGAGCTTGCATTAAAATATGAAGAATTCTTGATGTTAGCATCCTTCCCATTTCAGCTACACAGTGTCAGGGCCAAGTGAAAGCAAGATCTAATGTCCATCTTTCACGGATGTGTGTCTGGAATTAATTGCAGGCAGATGGAAATGGACAATGGGTCACCACCTGGGTTTGGAAATGTACCTGAGGAAAGGCTTCTGGAAGAAAGCCTGTTGATTCCAAACTCATCTCAGACTGGCTCCTTTCCTCCTTTTCTCTCATTTTGTTGCATTTCAGTTTTCTGGGCCTGCTTCATTAACTTCTGGAAACTGCAATAAGAAGGAATTTAGGCACATGGAAGATCCTGGTTGTATAACTGTGGAGGACAGTTAGGTTTCTGCAACATTCTATAGGCCATTTGTTTCTAAGTCACCTGCTGACAGCTGAGCACCATTTCCTGTTTTCACAAAGCTCTTTTTAGGAAGCTTGCATAGAAGCTGGATGCCACTCAAGGTGTAGCAGAAGTTCTTTTATTTTTCTGGGCTTTTCTGATGTCTTAAAGACTGAATGGCATGAACTGCACTTGGTGCATCAACAGTTGGCAAAACACCATTTTAGCCTGGAGATGACCATAGAGCTAAACATTCTACCCAGCTGCTGAACTTCTCAGACTTGCCCAGGTTTTCTCTGGAGATTTCACTTCTGCACTATGTGAACTTTGCTCTTGAGGAAGCAGGGAAGATGTGAGACAATGTAGTGTATAATAGCTGATACAGGTGCATACAGTATACGACAGTATCTAATTATACTGTGTTGATGGAGGGAAGGGCTCAGGATTATCTCCTTTTGGAGTTTTTTCTGATGACACAGGTAGGAAAATTCCCTGCTGTGGGGAGTGTTTCTTATCTTAGCACTGAAGATTTGTTTTATGATTTTAATGGATAGCCAAAATATTTAAGTGATAGCATACAGGATTTGTATGCTGTACATCTCTCCTAGGCTTTTTAATAACATCCAAGCCTGGAGTATCTGAAGTGGTCTGAATTAATAATGTACATATAAATTGTGCCATAAATGTGCCAGTTGCTTAGGCCTAGCTCGCTGTGTTCTTATGAAATACCTCTTCTATTGTGAGTGTGTGTACGTAGAGGAATCAGTAATTGTGGGTGACAGTTTTGCAGCTCTACAAGGGATTCGTGCTTGTAAGCAGAAATAATAGGTGATGTAAAAGGTGGTGTGGTTTTGAGGGGGAGAAAGAAAACTGCTCAAGGGGAAACACCAGTGATATTGTGCTGCTGATGTAAACATGCATGTCGCTGAAAGACTTGTGTTTTTAGTAATGTGTGGATTTTGGAAGATATTGCAAGGGAAATAAAGTTCATAGATTCCTAGAGTGGTTTACGTTGGAAAGGACCTTAAAGATCATCTAGTTCCAACCCCCTGCTGTAGGCAGGTTCGCTCCACTAGACCAGGTTGCTCAAGGCCCAGTCCAGACCTGCTCTGCCATCTTCTATTCGGTCAGAATATTCTTGTATCTGATGTTTCAATAGAGTGTATCTGTGTGGAAGAGCCTGCTTTTTCGAACTGGCATGGCAATGCCTGTTTTGCTGGACACAGTGTCCCACTGACAGGATTTGTTGCTGAAATTTGATAGCTTGGAAGATGCTACAATTATTATTTTTCTTACAATGGTATTGGAGTAGATGTTTTGTGTTTTGTTTTTTTTTTTTTTCCTACTGCTGTGGAAAACCTTGACCTGCCAAAGCTGTATTTCACCAGAGTTTGTGAGGGAAGGAAATAAAACAGTGTGACAGTTAATTATGATCACGGCAGCTGGGCTGAAAAGATGGACTTGGCAGGTGCTCCTTGCTGACAGGTTAGCCCTGCAAAGCCCTGACAGAAATGTCAGACTCAATAAAAATCCTTCAGACAGTGCGAGCGAGGCGGCTCTCACGTGGGAGCGTGCTGGCAGGGGGCTTCGGTATTTCAGGAACCTTTTACCTCAGTGCTCTGTGGAGAAGCAGAGAGTCCTGCCAGAAAGGTCTGTTTCAAACCTGTATTAATTTTTTTATACCAACTGTTTTGTCGTGTCAATGAGTTTTACATTTGTTTTGATAGGAAATAATTTCCAGGGATTTCAGTAAAACAATTATTTGTGATGATACTGTGTCCACAAGTGTTTTAAGTGTTTTGGTTATGATTGCAACTCTTTTGTTAGGGGAAAATAATAATAAACCTGGCATTTGTCTCTGTGTAAATCTTGCCTGATAGGACATGTTGGAAGCAGAGGGCTGCACTCCCCTCTCACGAAACCTGCATTATAGATTTCAGCTGTGTGGAGATTAATCCCTCTGCAGTAGTTTATCCTGGATACTTCTCCTGGGGACTGCCTCTTTGACCCCATGGATCTTCCTGAGGTAGGGTCATCTGTGCAGAAGTGGTGCTTTTCAGGAGAGGGGCTCTCCCAGACTTCCTTCTGGTTTTGTAGCTTCATAGTTACTGTGAATTTAAGAGTGCTTGAAGTGTTACTGGGTGAATATTTCTTGCATTTCCACATCTGGGAATGTAGAAGGTCAGCAATGGAATAGCTAAATTAAGGTCCTGATTCTGAAGCTAAGCTGTTCAGACAGGCTTCAATGCCGCTGAAGTCAGTGGTGGGATGGAGAGTCACTTGTTCTCCTTTAGAGGATTAATTGGTGATTGAGACTGAAATATGTTTTCCACTGGTTATGACATATAGAGTTCAGAAGAAACATTGATTCCTTTTACTTCAGAAGTGTTCTAGGTTGTCAGATGATGCAAGTGTACATTTGAATGAGCTCACAGTAGTGATGCTTACCAGATTTCACAATGGGGACCATAGTCACTGCGTTTTCAACTGTTTTGTTTTCAAATATTAAAAAATATATAAGGGGGAGGAAGAAAAGAAAAGGAAGTTAAATAAATAAAAATATACAAAATGAAGTCAGTTGCTGTTTTGCTTATAGGAAGAGGAGTAACAGATTTGTTATCTGGTGACTTCATACATCTGGTTGTGTCTGGAAACAAAATCTTGGCTTGAAGAACTATATGAGCTAGTGAACTGTGTGTACTTCTTCATGCAGTGATAGAATTGGGCTGCAATTACTTCTATATCCCCAGGAAGAAGTATGAGAGTAGCTTAAGATGTTCAAGGAGAAATATCAGTGCCTACTGAGATCTGAATCCAGCTGGTTAGAACATTCATTGGATAAGGTCAAAGCAGATTAGAAAAGGTGCTATGGAGAGACCTCACCTGCTGTACTGATTTTGGAGCTGGGGTTCATAATTTCTCAGATCCATCAGACAAGATCAGAATTAATTCAGATTCAATGTGAAGCTCTGGTACGCTTCAGCATGCATGTTTTATTCTGTCAAAATGTTAATTGGAGGTGCCTTTAGCTAAAATAAAATACCAAACCTGGGTTTTGTTTTCTATATTCACCTTCAATAGTCTACTTTGGTAGTCTTACCTGACAGGCTTTTCACTGTTGAGGAAGTTTCTCTGATGGTCAGGTCAAGTGTCTGTGCAGGAATGCATGTGTGCTTGATCTGCAACTAGGTAACTTGCAGGTTTAGCTGAAATAGCACATAGAGGAGGATATGTGGCTCTAACAAATGAAATAAACTGGTAAGCAAAGACCTTTTTTGCATTTAAAGCTCCTTCATTGAGGATTTTCAAGGAAGAGGGGTTGTCAGAAAAGATTAAAATACTACGCAGCCTACAGACTGATGTATTTCATTAGGGAAACACAGGTGATTACTTGAAATTCTCAGGCCCTTGTGGAGCAGCCAGGCTCCTCTCCTCACACGTTTTTTATTTTGATGTTCAAGGTATTTCTGGTTGGGACATGGCTCCTGCATAGGCACACCCCTGCACACATGGCCCTGCCTGGATTGTGTGTGGGGCTTAATTCTGACTGCCTGGATTTGCAGGCGGCGTGTTGACAGGAAATTAGTTTGTACCAGGACGTGCCTTTGGAGGACTATTTCCATGCGGTTGTGATGATGACATCAACGTGTGGAGGTCAGGTGGAGGGGGGAGCCAAGCCAGCCCGTTGGCTGGAAGTTGGTTTTGGCAGTGCCTCCGTGGGACTGGAGGGTTAATCATAATTTGTTTCTCTGGCTGCTGTTTGCGTCAAGAGCCTGGGCAGCCTTAATGAATGTTGCCTGTGTTAATTTGAAACCTTTGCTGGGAAATCATGGGAAAATGGAAAGACACATACTTGTGTGTCACCCTTCAGATTAACAGCTTGGGCAGCACTGGAGCTCTTGGAGCACATGGTGTGGCTCTGATGCAGCTGCGAAAGAGATCTTTCCCTGTAAACCTGTGCCTGCCTGAGCTGCTCATAGGCTGTCCTGGGTAAGCCAACAGCTAATTTGCTGCAGACTGTGCTAAAAATGGTGCAGCGTATGACACCTTAGTGAACTGTGTAAATAAAAACACTGAAACTGGAAATTCCTGGTGTTGTAGGTCCCAGACACCTCTTCATTTGACACTGTTTTTATTACTCATGTTTTTTTGCCTGCATGGTTTTAAAAGTTCTTTGCTTCACTTTTAGCAGATAAGAATAGTGCCCCTAGTAGTGTAGTTGCACCTCCCCGCATTGTTTGAGCAGTATCACGCTGTCAGTCATTACTTAACTTCAGTTTTCTGATTATGCCCTGATTGCATGAAAGTCTTTGCAGTGTACATTCCCCTGTAACACTGTGGACGTTCTTTAGAATAAACACTTTAACGTTTTTAAATTTATTTTTTAGTCTAAAGCTTTAAAGAGAAATGCTTATATTGAGGAAAGATGGAATATCCATACTAGCCACCTCACTTCAAAACCCAACACTTCCTTACTTCTTTAAAACCAACAGCTTAGCATGTCCCCCAAAGACTTCTCATTTCAGATCATCTCATATAATGCTAGTATTTTGGTTCCACCTTTACAGTTTTTTTTTTTCACTTTGCTTAGCTTTTTCTTCTATGTAGTCTATTTGGTATAAAGCTGAATAAATGTGAAACTTTTGCAAGATGGGAGGCCCGAATCCCTGCTGAGACTAGCTTAGGTTACAAAGTTGATTTTAATTTCCTTTAAGCTCTGTGTCCTTCAGAAAGCATTTGTACAACACTTGTACAACACCTGAAGTGTTTTATCATGTTCAGCCCTCTGTAAGTCACTGGGACCGTGACCCACGGGTATGTTGGAAACACTCTTATATTGCTTGGGAATTTCTAACATGGCTGCAGCAAAGCATAAAGCTGACGGCTGGCTAACCCAAATCCCTTCTCTAATATTTCTTAGCAAACTAAATATTCTGTTAGCCAACATTTATTATAGTTTCTCAAAGATATTTCCCAGATCAGGTCTGATAAGTTAACTGCTTCACACTGGAAAATTAGAGAACCTGTTGCAGCATAGGAAAGTTTGCAGAATTTTTGGAGGAATTCTGTGCAACAGGGTTGGGATTATTACTGTTGCTCTGGGACATGTAGGAAGCACTATGTTTGCAGCAGTGATGGTGGTGAATGGCAGTACTGCAACAACGTATGTGCCTAATTATGCAATTATATGTGTGTATTCTCTATCTCCAGGGACGGTGACTCCACCACCTCCCTGGGCAGCACGTTCCAATGGCTGATCAATCTTTCTTTGAAGATCTTTCTCGTCACCTTGAGCCTAAACTTCCCCTGGTGCAGCTTGAGACTGTGTCCTCTTGTTCTGGTGCTGGTTGCCTGGGAGAAGAGACAAAACCCCTCCTGGCTACAACCTCCCTTCAGGTAGTTGTAGACAGCAATGAGGTCTGCCCTGAGCCTCCTCTTCTCCAGGCTAAACAATCCCAGCTCCCTCAGCCTCTCCTCATAGGGCTTGTGCTCAAGGCCTCTCACCAGCCTCGTTGCCCTTCTCTGGACACATTCGAGTGTCTCAAAATCCTTCTTAAATTGAGGAGCCCAGAACTGGACACAGTACTCAAGGTGTGGCCTAACCAGAGCTGAGTACAGGGGCAGAATGACTTCCCTGCTCCTGCTGGCCACACTATTTCTGATACAGGCCAGGATGCCATTGGCCTTCTTGGCCACCTGGGCACACTGCTGGCTCATGTTCAGCTGGCTGTCTTGTTGGAAACGAATATTCATCAGGATAATCATACAGCATTTGTGTATGGAGGTGCCTGTATGTCTGTGTAGACGTTTAAGAGTACTTTTGGAAAAGGACATTCAAATAATAAGGGATTAAAATAATTATCTTAATCCGATGTAGATTTATTTTTCAAATCATATTTAAAAATGCCTCTTTAAGGGTAGAGAAATGAAGTTCTCCCATGTGCAGCAGTGGGAGGAATAGCTCTGGAAGAGCAGCCCTGTTGGTGAAGGAAGTTCTTAAATTAATAGAATGGTTTAGATTGAAAGGGACCTTAAAGATCATCTAGTTCCAACCCCCCTGCTATGGGCAGGGACACCTTCTGCTAGTCCAGGTTGCTGAAGGCCTCATCCAGCCTGGCTCCCTGACCTCCGTGGGCAACCTGTTGCAGTGTCTCAGCACCTTCACTGTAATTTCTTCGTAATATCCAATCTAAATCTACCTTCCTCAAGCTTAAAGGCATTCCCTCTTGTCCTATCCCTGCCAGCCCTTGCAAAAAGTCCCTTCCTGGATTTCTTGTAGGCCCCTCTCAGGTACTGGATTGTAGGTGTGTGTGTAGCATCTGCAAGTGAAGGTTGTGTTGGAAACAGCAGGGCTTTTGGTGTGTGCTAAGAGCAGGAATCCTAATTTTTGGCAAGGAGGATAAATCCTGTATTTTCAGTACTATTTGGCAATCCACATCTTGCTTCTCTGCTCCTGCTCAGGAGAGGGAACTTGAGGGACAAGCTGCTGCCTGTGCATGCCCTGGCCCACCCTCTTTATATAGAGCTGAATGGTACAAAGAACATAAATACATACATCATTTGTGTAGTGCATCCACCAACATAGGAGTGTGTAGAGTTACCTGTGTATGGTCCTAGTATCTACTGGGTCTAGTGGCTTTAAAAAATAATGATAGAGTGAGCAGTCAGCTGTTTTTATGAAGTTTCAGAAATAAACCTCTTTATGCAAAATTAGGGTATTATGAAGAGCACAGCTGTTCACAAGATGTCTTATTTATCACAAAGTATGTAATTGGTCTCTTGATTTGATTTAGGCAATAGCTTTCTCTTCTGTATTTTCTTACACATGTGAATATATGCGCACATCTATGTATGTGCACACATTTTTGTCTCAAAGAATTGATTAGGAAGAAGGTAGTACTTAATTTGGTTATTCTTCTTAAAATATTAAAAGCCTTAATGAAAATAATTAATTTCTATATTTTATTATAGTATTGAGATAGTTTATGATGTTTTTGTTACATATAGCTCAACAATCTGAGCAAATTTTCTCTAAACGTCATGGTTACCAGTGTTAATTCCAAACTGAAACTCTTAAATGCCTAGAATTGTTTATGCCATGTCTGTTTAGGTTTTTCATGTATTGGTGGTTGCAAAACTGGAGGTTTTCTGGTTTTCAGTCTTGTGTTTTTTCCCTTGGTATCTGGAAAACCATCTGAGTTAAAGGGCTGACAATGCTATTATGAGGCAGTTGGTCAACACTCAATTTATTCTCATTTGAAGGGGAGAACATAAAACTGTAGAGCAACTCTGCAAAACACATAACTACCTAATTTGTTTAATGCTGCCTAGGGTGGTCTAAGCACTCACTTGGATGCTGCTAAAAATGAAGGTTTGTCTAGCTAGTAAAGAGGCTGCATGGATTCAGTTATCTTAAAAATGTTTCTTCCAGACATCCACATTGCGTTAATGCTTTACAACCAGTGTAGCAGGGCAGTAAGTTAAAAAAACCTTCAATTGCTTTATTGCCACTTAGTCCTCCTTTTGAAGGACTAATTCTCTGATTTGCTTTTACTGACTTCATATGGCTGATGCTGCTTCAGGGATTGAAGGTGAAAATAAAAATCAGAAAGAATTAAGATGAAAGATTAACCTAATGCTGTGACGGTTTGTTTTTTTTTCTTTCTTTCTTTTTCCTTTCTTTAAATCAGCTCTTCAGGTGCTGGAAATGTAGCAGACCGAGTTTTGGCTCAGTTGCTAACGGAAATGGATGGGATAGAACAGCTGAAGGATGTGACAGTTTTGGCAGCTACAAACAGACCGGACATGATAGACAAGGTACGAATAGATGCACTGTCGTAGATATCCTGTTCTCTTCAGAAGACCAGATTTTGGTATAATTCCATTTTCTTTTACTTTCCAAACTGTTGTCTAATCAATTTGATGTTTAAGAGTTGAAATTTGAAAATGAAGACAAGGCAAAGGATCCTATTGCTTGGTTTCCCACCCCTCCCCACCCCCATGTACAGTATTTTTAAGAGAAACAAAATGTTTTGTGATAGCCTTAAGTATCTGTTTCCTAGAATAAATTTTCCTTAAATCAAGCTCATTGAACTTGTGCAACAACACTTCTGTCAAACAGCTTCTGTGGTTTTTGCTTCTGTTGTGTTTGTTTATGCAGGATTTTGCTGGAGTTTGTTGGTTTCATTAGTTACTTCCTCTCAAAAGATTAAATATCTCCTCAGTGCCATTAGGCTTCTGCCAGCACTGGGGTTTCCAACTGTAAACAGTGCAGTTCCTCCTTAGATCCTGCGGCAGCTCTGCTGGAGCAACAAGAACATTTGAAGTGTGTGAAAACTGGGAGGGTTGTAACAGAAAAACTCCAAACACAAAACCAACCCAGCAACCCTCTAGAAAATCCACTTTCAAACTGTCTACCACGGCTGTCTCACAGCTAAGTGCAGTACATGGACCAGTCTGAAGTGATTTCCTTTAAGATACGTTTTGTGGTGCTGGTAAGGTTCTTTATTCCACAACTTTTCACATTCGCAACATTCATGAATTTGATGACAAATTAATGAACTTTATTTTTCCTGGTCTTTTTCCTAGGGTTTCTTGAAAGTTTCTTACATATTTTAATGTTAACAAATTCTCCCATTTTAATCTATTTCTGGAACAGTCTTTTCTGTTTGTCTTGGAGTATTCAGGCACACATGAAATGCACACTTTTAAGTAAAGCTTGTATAGACATGATGTCTTGAGAAAAAACCCTTGTATTTTGGCCCCAGAACATAGCCTGTTCCCTTTTGAACTGAAGGAAGCCACCCAGCTGATGGTGTCCTGGCAAAGTCTTACTTACAGCTTACTGTGTGCCTGCTTAGGCAAGGAGGGCTAGCGAAGAGTTTTCAGTAGAGGGTGATAAAACTCATCAGTGAAAAATATACCTGCCCAAAATGGAAATTTTCAAGATTCTGCTTTTGTCACATTGTTTTCAGTTTCCCTATTCTTTGGGCTCAGACTAAGCTGAATTTAAAAAAAAAATCTGTTTGTGGAATGGAAGGAGAATTTCCTTTGAAGTCAGTTAAGCATTCCCCTGTGACCCTTCCATCACCACCTGGGAATTCAGTTTTTTGTCAGTCACCCTTTTGCTGGATTTCTCACGGGCTTGCAGTGAATGCTGTTTTCTTGTATTTTGGATCTTTACTTGAATTACTGGCAATACTGGGACAATAATACTACAAGTTAAATGTGTCACTCTGCAAAACAGAACCTGGAGACAGAACCTAAGTTATGAGATAAATGCCAGCTGTATCTACATCACTGATGCAAATCCAGACCTCTTAGCCTGGAACTGAAAGCTTTCATTTGAATAGGATGGGTAAAAATTTGAGATCTTTTGTGCTTCTGAATTTTATTGGAGTGGTGAACTTTTAAGAACTAACAGAACAGTTGTGTTTAGTTGATAACATATCTCAGGTGTTAAGCTGAGGGCCTTGACTATAAATGTAAAGGAAAGGAAAACATTGCACAAATCAGTGTCCCCCGTAGTAGCAACTTGTGTGATTCTTTCCCTTCACTCTGCTCTTGTGAGACCCCCACCTCAAATACAGCATCCAGTTCTGGTGTCCCTAGCATAAGAAGGACAGAGAGCTGTTAGAGTGAGTCCAGAGGAGGGCCACAAATGTAATCCAAGAACTGGAACACCTCTGCTATGAGGATAGGCTGAAGGGAGTTGAGGTTGCTCAACCTAGAGAAGACTTAAGGGAAACCTTCTATCTGCCTTTTAATACCTGAAGGGATCCTACAGGAATGCTGGAGAGGACTTTTCATAAGGATGTCTAGCAAGAGGACAAGGGGGAATTTTATGTGCTTACAAAATCATTCAGCAACTTCGTTTACGTGACTGCTTCTGAAGTGACAAATATGTAAAGATGAACCTTTTGTAAATTGTAAACAGCACATTGGACTATCAGGTGTAAGGGTATTCCCCTGAGCATCCCTGCACACACTGTGGTGTGTTGCTTTTGGGTCATGAGTAGTTTCTGAGTCAGACTTTTTATAAAGTTATGTTTAATGGTGAACTTGTTTTGACTTGTTACAAATATCTGTTAATAAGATAATTTCTCTTGTGATGTCAAAATTTTATTGAAATATTATTCCAAATTTGTGTCCCGTGTTTTTACCATTTCACTACTTTGCATCTCATTCATGTGATGCTGGAAGTACATTGGGGTAGTTTCTGTTTTTCATAAGAAAACAGAACCAGAACGTACTGTTTTCAGCCATGTGTGATACAGAAAGTGAGATTTCTCTTGGAAGGGAAATAACCTGGAACAAGATGTTCTGAACATTCTTTGAAAGTGATGCAGAAGCAAAACACTGAGTCAGTAATCATAGTAAAATCTTCCCTTCTATTCTTCATTCTAGAAGAAGAATTGATGAGCAGTAATAGTAAAAATGCTTTTTGGTTTTGGTGACTTACTCAGGAGTGATTTTTTCACACCTAAAATATTTTGCTGTAACTTTATGGAGCTGCTGACACCTCTATATTTTCCCATGTATCACCTGGCCTCATGAGAGACCGCTCACCTCCACAAACCTCACATAAAATATTGTGAATATTGTGTACCATTTGCTTAGCTTGAAATAAATGTTCTGTTCAGACGAATATGTGGACAAGTTTTCCAGGTGTAG
Source organism: Indicator indicator (assembly GCF_027791375.1). Lineage (NCBI taxonomy): Eukaryota > Metazoa > Chordata > Aves > Piciformes > Indicatoridae > Indicator > Indicator indicator. The sequence goes on from NC_072034.1 coordinate 6,809,125, forward strand.
TCTGACAGATTTCCATGGAAGAAAACCTAGACCAACTCATCAGGGTTTAGGTGTTCTTTTTCTCTTTTTCAGTGGAACCTGTTTTCCTAGCGTTTGAGTACCAGCCTCGTTTCTTGGGTGAGGAGGGTAAATTGCTATCATTACCTGCCCATGCAGATAGCTTTTTCCATTCTTAAGCAGTGTTTCAATCTCCATTAACAAGGGTACAGTGAAGGCAGAGAGCCTGTCAGATCCCCAGGGACCTCAGTGAATGTTTTAGCACAGGAAGCAAGATGCTGTTGCTGTGGCATCAGATAGTTTTACCTCCTGCTGGGTCACATTTGAATGTCAAACACATTAGCTGTGATGTAAAACACAAGGTGCTGAGTGAAGTGATGGCCTGTGGTATAGGATGACATCCTGGTGCTCCTGACAGCTTCGCTTCTCCTTATCGAGGGGTGCAGAAAAGACGTATCCTCAAGTATGCTGTTTGCGTAAGAATGACAGGATGTGATAGGACAAATGAAGATTAATGAGATGCTGCGCTGTCAGCGTTGCCCATTGTCTCTAGATTGATGATGGTCTGGATTTTGTCTGTGTTCAGGGGCTTCAGTGTAGTTTAAACCAGAAACTATCCTGGTGCATCGAATACTGAGAGGCTGAACTCTCATGCATGCTTTGTTAGTACAGGAGGGCTTGACTCCCAGTTTTGCAGCATCTTGTGTGTTGGTATAAGAGCATCTGCTCTCTGTATTGTGCCAGTGCAGAGGATTTTTCTGCCTCCTTTTGCACATCTGTTTTGCTTTTTTATAAACCATTTTCCTCCTTAGTCTTCCTCCTTGCTTTCTCCCACCTTCTCTTCCTTCACCTGCAAGTTTTGCTGTTCCTTAGATAAGCTCTGTTGGCTTCAATGTATTAACCACTACTCAGTTTAGAACCATGTGGATACAACTGGCTTGTCCTACTTACCTAAATAAAATAAAACTGCAGCATGTATTCTTCCTAGCAACTGCCAAGCATGAGGAAAGGGAGTAAAACCCCCTTCCTACATGGTTCATTTGGATTTGGAGGAGTCTTTTGGACAGAGAAGTCAAACAGAGGTTTATCAAGTTGATCTGACCCTCAGCATATTGATTACTGTGTCATTATGGGACAACCTTCAAGTCTCTTGTTTTGACAAGAATAAAAGATGTGTGATAGAGCTATTTGGCAGAATCAGTAAGGAAATTTTAAATTTTTTGCCTGCAGCAAAATTAAATAATCTTTCCTCTTTGAAAACATCAAGGTTCTGTCTTTCTGAAGGCTTGTGGAAAAAATTCAAATATTTAGATTTGCAATTTTACAAGTTAAAAGGATTAGAAAAGAATCTTGTGTATTTATTCATTATTGTCTGGAAATGTACATATGCTGTTATAAAGCAGGTGATGCTACAAGCACATTTAGCAGTCAGAAGCAGCAATACAAACTGAACTCACTACCACTTAATATATTTTCCTGTTTACATATTTGCCCATTCGTAACTTCTACTTTGGTCAGATATATCTTACTAAAGGTTCTTCCTATGTTACAGCTTTGACTTGGCAGGATTTCAGTTTTCCCAAATACAGTTCAGGATTGTAGTGTTACAAGCCACATAATCCATCAGTCATGAGCTGTGTTTCCCTCTATGACACCTTCCACCTCCGTTTGATCAAAGATTGTAAAATACTCTCCGTTGGTAGAGGCTCTGGGGGTCTTCTGGCCTCCTGCAGAGCCAAATTCAGTGTTAGGTGAGGTCAGTCAAGATCGGTCCGGGAGAGCTTTGAGTGTCTCCAAGGATGGAGATTTCACAGCCTGGGTACCTGCTGTGCTGTTTGACCACCTCCATCGGGAAGATTTTGGGGGGGCGGGGGTTTGTTGTTTTTTTGTTTTCTTTTTTTTCCTTGTATCTGACAGTCTAGCTTGCTGTAACTTGTGACTGCTGTCTACCTCTGAGAAGTGCCTGGCTCTGTCTTCTCACCAAACCACTCCCTTCTGCTTTAGGTATGTGAACATAGATAGAGTTGTACATGGAATTGTGAAGAACTTTTGATTCTATTTTTTCTTTTTTTTGTCCCTAGTACTGAGGTGGGAAACTCCCTAATCAAGCTGTGCCTGAAAGAAGTTCCCACCTCTGCTAAACTGCTTTAGAACTCTGGAAGAAGAAATATAAATACGTTGCTTTTCGTTCTGCTCTGTATTGGATTTGGCTCAGGGATGAGCAGGCAAGTTTCCCTTGGCCTTCCAGTGACAGACTATGATTAAAGGAAGGGGGATATTCTTCTGGCTGTCATTTCTTGGCCTTGCTTCTGTGTAAATTTCGTCCAGATATAGAAGATGAGACACAAGGCTAGGTGATTTTTAGAAGGAGACGGTTTTGGGGCACTTACTGCTTGGCACAGTGTTGTGTGACAGTTGAATAAATTAGTACTGAGTAAATACTAGTTAGAGTGAAGTCTTTGTACATACTTAATTTGGCACTACTTGGTTACTGGATAATGAAGTCCAGCCTTGGGACTGGTAGAGGTAATTAACAAATAAGTTGCTGAACTGCTCTTCCTTCCTGATGATGTAAGACTGAAATCGGTCTTCATTTGTGGATAGGCTTTGTAGGTATCGCAAGAATAGAACAGATGAGAAAGATTTCAGAATAACAATTGAAGTACATAAATGCCTTTGCCATGTCTCTCCACATTGCTGAACTGTTACTAGTTTTTTTTTACTTTAAATGCTGAAATGACCTGAGATTAAAAATGAGGAGTGAGAGTTTGTGGGGGTCTGTTTTAGTCAGCCAGCACCTAGAGTACTTACATCATTTTGCCAGGTGTGAATAACAGGAGATGTGGGATTTCTTTTGAAGACAAGATTGTTCTGGAGCATAGAATAAATTTTCAGAAAATGAAGCTTTAGGGGGAAAATGGTATCACACTGCATGCCACTGAGAAGAGGATCTGATAGTCTAAAATAGTTTCACAGTCTTGGCACCATCACATTTTCCATTAGCTGGTTTTCTCTGCTATGTGTTTGTGTTTTTACCCTTAATCTTGCTAAGTCTGCAACTTTGACTAGGGCAAAGAGGTGCTCTGGAAAGTAACTGTTCCTCAGAGGTCTAATTTTGCCTTTATTAATATTGGATGCTTACACATTAGAGTGATTAAGAGCTTACTGAGTTTATTAAAAAAAAATAGAAAAAGCGAGAGAGTGAATGAACTGATTTCAAAGTTCTCACACATTCTTTTCGCTTGCCAAACTGAAATCACTGAATAGACCTAGTTGATGAGCGCTGCTCAGTGTTTACTGGCCAAGACTTCCAGGTTGGTGATTTAAGGCTGAATCACACAGTGAATCCATGGTCCCTCAAGAGTCTGAACGCTCCAAATGTAGAGGTGGTTTTGGTGCTCATGTACATATGTATGAAGTTTCTCTTTATGTCAGGAACTTCTAAGATTCACCTGAATATCTCTCTCCCTCCCTTCCCCCTCCTCCTTCCTCACTGATGAAAGCTTTGTTTTCTCATGAGTACAGCAAATAAAATATTTCCAGGTGTGCAATAGTGATTTTTGTCTCCAACTATTCAATTGTCAGAGTGTGGAGGTCTGAGTAGTAAATCAGCCTTAAGGCTGCTACAGTTGTAAAAAACAAAATCTTAGTGGTGACAGCTGAAGAGCACAGTAACTTTTTCACTCAAGATTTATTACTTGCCTGAAAAGAAGGGTTGGAGGGAAAACTTGCTGGGCTGCATATTTTCTCCTTTAACAGATATGCTATAGGGCTAGAGTAAGTTGGCTTTATTTTATCTGTGAAAGCATACCTCCAAACAATGTATGGAAAAATCTTTTTACTTCAAATAGAACAGGAAAGCAAATGTGCCTGCTCTTACTCCTTGTAACGGAAAGCATTCCCTACATCAGCTCAGTCAGGTATGTCAGTGTCACTGGCACCTTTATGAACTTCCCTGTAACAGATGCCAGAAAACTTCCTTGAAAGTATCAAAGTGTATTTATTTCGTTTGGCAAGGTACAAAAATGGGAAAATGAAGGGCAGGGGCCAAAATTTATTCTTACTTACACCTCCTAGACTCACAAAGTCCAGATGAGGAACACAGCGTTGGAAAGCCTGCAGATGATCGACGAAGCGAGGAATTCAGAAGGCTGTCAGGTTCATATTTGTTGTGTAAATACCATCCCTCAGTTCAGCGAGTCTGTAACTGTAGTATCAGGTGGGCTTTTCTGTTTTGTTTTTAACAGTAAGAGGGACATGACACTGTATTTGTTAGATAACAGGGGAATATATGGGCTTAAAATGAATTGTGCCTCTCAAAATGAGGTGCATTTTGAGCAGTACTTGTAGACTGAGTATACATTTCCAGGTGTTTGGTTAGATCAGCTCTACTCTTCATGGGGGTTTAGTGAGCAAGGCAAGTAACTTCAGAGAAATAACACTGATTTTATGACAAAGTTTCACATACCTTTGCTGCAAGTTTGATCTGCTAAAACTCCTGTGTGCTTTAATAGTACAAGGTTTCACTTCCTACTCGAGTTACTTGAGAACAGTCTGTGTGATGATGAACTTTTCCTTCTAAATCCTCTCAATTTGCTCCTTTCATTTTGTGTCAGTGTTTGGGTTGTGCAGGGAGGGTGCAGCTGAGCAGCTCTTCAAAGATGTGTGGCTTGGCTTGGTTGCCATGGAAGCATCCTCTGGAACTATCAGGGCCTTGGTGGCTTTTAAGTGGGAATGCTGGGCTTTCTGGCAGATAAGCAAAGCACAGCAAAGCATGTTCCACACACTGCGTGGTGTATGGCATGAGTTGTCTTATGTCTAGTAAGCTTCATGAGGGTAGTGATTACTGGTAAGGAAATCCCGGGTTTTAAATAATTCTGGGAGTGACTCTGGAAGGGTGTTAGTGTAGTTTTGTGAGCTGCAGAAGCTAGAGAAACAGCTGCAATTATGGCACTTGGGCTGTAGCCATAGACACATTTAGGGCTTGCTTTACAATTGGTCTTCTGCTTGGCTTCCCTGCTTGTGGGTGCACAAGGCACAGCTCCTGTGTAGTTCTTTGTGTACACCATATCAAAACAACATTATAGACAAAGTTGTATTTGGTGAGTACCCATGAGTCAGGGACTGCCATAGGTGAGATATTGTGTGCAATCTTAATTCGTTCTTTGTGCATGTGCATCATAATCCAATCTTTAATTACGTTAATTAAAGAGGAATTCATTGTGCATGATTAATTAAATTGCATTAACTTAGAAAATTGTTTTTACAAGTCATTATGATCGCCTTCAATTTAATTACATGAATACTCACATTTCCTTACTTTTGAGGGCTTTGATTTACACTGTTTAAAATCAGATTGGACACTTACTAGATTCAGGGGGAAGCATTCAGATTGCATCCTGTAGTGTCATACTGTGATCTTCCTGGTCATCAGCAGTACAGGACCCTCTAGATCTGCCAGAGAAAACTTGTTTGCTTGGAATAACTGCTACATTGTCAATTATGTGTTTCTTCCTTGCTCTTCTTTATGGGGTCTACTATGCAGGATATGCAGGATATTTTCTAACAACACAGGAATGGGTAGATAAATGACTTTTTCAGTACTAGCATTTCTTCCCATAAGAATAACTCCTTTATATTCTTTCCTTGATGTTTCTCCCTATTTAATTAGGCTTCTCTGTTGTTATGCAGCATCTTCTTGGTCTATATTTCCTATGTCTTCATCTGATATTTACCTAACCTCAGTATCTAGTCTTTGTGCTCAGTTAGCATCAGCTCTTTTTCCCTATGCTTGGACTTCTCACTGGCTGTATTTCTGCCCAGCCAGGGCTCCCCAGTCCTCTTTTTCCTCCCAGGCTCCTACATGTAGAGTCCTTTCTTAATGAGCATCAGTTTTTCCCAGCTCCTAGACTCTTAGTTTTCAGTGTCCACTCCTCATCAGGCTTTTTCATGGAATGGTGGGGGTTGGAAGGGACCTCTGGAGATCTTCTAGTCCAATGCCCCTGCTAATACAGGTAAGCCTTGAGCAGGTTTCACAGGAACATGTCCAGGTGGGTTTTGAGTACTTTCAGAGAAGATTCCACAACCTCTCTGGGCAGTCTCTTCCAGTGCTCCACCACCTTCAGAGTAAAGAAAAGTCTCCTTGTGGAGTAATTTCTGGTGTCCTCTTCCTCCTGCTTGGCTAGATTCAAGTCACTTAGATAAGGGGAGAGGTAATTCTCCTGCTGTCATTTTGGGAACCTAGAACCAGCATGGCCTGCAGATTTCTTGAGCCTTGCTAGGATCAGTCTTTCATTGGTAAAAACTTGGAAAACAAAATGTCAAGAAACCTCAAAATGTTTTTTCAAATTGAGGTGTTTCTAGTCCTTTTAATGTGGCCAGATCTCAAGACCTTCCTCCAAAGGTTAGGGTGAAATAATTTTATTTTTATTAATTTTTTTTTCAATTGTAAATAGTGACATTTTTCCTGGTCTCCTTCTCATGCAACAGCTGAGATGTTTTGACTGGAACGTTACAAAACAAATTAGTGGAAGGCAGCCAGCCAGCTTGGAAAGGACAAGGAGGTCAGAGCTCAGAGAACCATAAGCTACTAAATGCATGATCTTATAATGTAAAATGTTGAGTGACTTCTGAATTAAGTGTTGATGCTTATCCTTTCCCCTGATAAGGTAGAATCTGTTTAAGTAGGAATGGAAGTCATGGTGAAAGAGAAAGCCCAGCATTGTACCACTTGTTTAGCATCGCTCATAATGGAGTGCAGCTTGGGAGGGTGAGGTGGCTGGTGTACAGTTTCACTGTTTGGTTGTACACTTGAAGGTGATGACCTCTTCACTTTTAGATTTAGGCTTAAAAAACTTCTGAACCGCAGAGCTTTATAATGAGCAAGTTGGAATGGGATCAAGCTCTCTGCATTAGTAAAGGTCTCTGAAGAGCTGTTGAATTTCGAGATTAGCTGATATGTCCTTATTTCTGAGTAAGGATATTAGTAATAATTTAAGGTTCTTAAGGATATTAGATGCTGTCATTAGTCCATTCAGGTGACTAAGACCACAATTTGTGAGATCTCCATGGGGAGAAGGAAAAATAGGATATCACACGCAGAATTTCTGCTAGTTGTTTTTTTGTGTATGTGTTGGAGGAGACCTAACTTTACATTTTATTTGCTCCATAAGTGCTGAAAAACTGAATGGTAGAAATACCATTACTGTGCAGTACATTCAACTACGAAAGATAATAACTTTGTTCAGGAAAAACAGGTTCCTTCTACAAGATGTTAGTTATTAAAAAAAACATATTCCTCAACATCAGTCCTCAAGGCAGTCCTATAATAATGTGGCATAAAAAGGGTCAGTCTGGAGGTCATTCATTCATAACATGTAATTTCCATAAGTTATGTGGAAGGATTGTTATGCAGGAGCAACAAGCTAGAGCTCTCCATTCATGTCCAAATGAGACATTACCATCTCTGAACAATGGAAACTAGGTGGATGACTATTTAGGTCGTTGGAGTACCTCAGGGTTCCATGTGCCAATGTAATTTAATAACAGAAACTTGTTTGAAGCTATGAATGATTTGATGTCTATACAATTGTAAGAGCTGGCTCAGAATCACAACAGTTTGCTCGATTTTTGGGATAACCTAGAAAAACATGTAGCCTACGAGGTATTTCAAGTTGATTGGGAGAGAAGGGTCTGAAAATCTAGTGTTTTGATTGAGTGGTACCAGACAAAGGCTGGCAGGACTCAGAAGTTCTAGAGATCTCGTGACTGCTGCTTTTGGGGGTTATGCCTGTTAAATGTTTTTATTTGAGGAATTTAATTAAACAGGGTGTAGTTAATTCTTCCTTTGTTTTAAGTGTATTCCCTCCATGGCAAATAAAGCTTTGTGCTACAAAGAAGCATGTACCAGATGTACAGGAAAGATTTGGAAAAAGCCTGCTCTTAATTGTGCTTTTTTACATGCTTTATAACTATTTTGGTTGCTGCCTACAGCATCTTCTGAAATTACCTTTCCCTGTCAGGTGCTGACAAATGTGATTTCAGGAACTGTCCTTCAATTCTGGGCATCACATGAAACTGACAATTCTTGCTTTGTATTACCCCTTTTAAACTTAAAAATGAGCTTCTCTGATTTTGCTAGGTACTATTTCAGATAGGATGTGTGTTCCATTTTGCCATTAATAGCTTCACTCAAAGTTAAAATTCCAGCATAAAAAAAAATAGATTTAGGAAACAGAAAAATCTGTTACGAAATCAATAATGTCTGTCCAAGTTAGGCTGATACTACCGATGTCTTTTCCCTATAACCTCACATCAATAGCTGTAACTCTGTGTAACAACCTGTTCCATCCCTGTCTCCTTTATGGTTTTTTCCCCCTCATCCTCATCCACTTCATTATTTCCTGTACACCGAGTTTTGCTTTTTTAGAACTCTTTGGGATCTGGGTTGTCAGGATGATAGAAAGAGATGTCAGTACTTGCATCAATGACACTGTACTTTTTCTTGGGTGGAGGCACAATGACTGAGAACTAATGCAGTACGAAGGTAAATAAACCTCTTGGAACATTGTGCTATTTATGCTGCAGTCATTGCTGACTTATGCATTGTGACCTGTGAGAACTTCTGTGTCACCTGTTGTCACCTGTGTCACCTGTTGTGGTACCTTCTCAAACACTGCTGAGAGGAGGGAAGGCAAATTCAGTAGCTGTCACTTCACAGATAGAAGAGGATGAAGTACAACACCCCTGTGACTTTCTCATTTGTATTTCATGGAAAAGCCAAAACCCCAAACAACTTTGTAGGCACTTCAGAACCTGTTTCTGAACAGAGCTGATGATAGTTTTTCACATCCTCTCAGGAATTAAACAAGAATGATGCTTTTTGTGCCAAATCATGCCTTTGTGCCCCCATTCCATATTTCTGTGCTCTGTTTTCTGGCAAAACAGCTGGTTCTAAAACCAGTTGATGTTTAAATCTGATACTTCTCTGGTTCACTCCTTTCTACTTTGCTGCAATATTATGTATTTTTTTTCTTTAAAATAATAAAATATTGGCTTCTTAATAACCAGAGCAGGTGAACAAGGTGGCTCTATGCAGAATGAAAGGAGAACCAACTGTTCCTTAAACAGAAACTGGTTTATGCCTTTGCTCATCGTTGCTGCCCTTCTCTGAACCTTTTCCAGATCTATTATATCCTTTCTGAGAGAAAGGGACCAATCAGTACTGCATACAGTAGCCAAGGTGTGGGTGCAACCTGGGTTTGCATGGGTGCATAATGATGCTTTCTGTTTTGATCTTTACTCTTTTATTAGTGGTTCTGAATTTTTAACACTTGATCTGCTTTTTTGACTGCTGCCAAGAACGGAGCTGAAGTTTTCATCACTGTCTATTAAAACAAGAAGTGGCAGTGATTCATCTCATGACCCATTCGTTTGTGTATGAAGTTTGAATTTCCCATGTTCATTGCTTTGTGTTTACTGACACTGAATATTATCCAATTGCTAAGTCTCCTGAGAGTCTTGAAGTGTTCTTTACCCTCAGTCTCCATCCTTGTTGCTTTGAATAACTATCATCAGAAATTATGGCTCCTGTATGACATCATTTCTTTGGTATTAGGCCTCATAAAGGAGATGCAAATTTTATACAGGAAAAATAGCTGAGATGAAGGGGTCTGTATTGTGTCGCAATAGAAAGGTAACACAGGAAAGGCCCATACCCTGCCAGTACATGCTGTTATCTATAGACAGATCCTGACAAGCACAGTTGGACTCTTATTGAAAACAGAAGAATGAGAGATAAAGCATCACACAATATAATGAGCTTAGGAGAATTTGAATTCGTTTGCACTGTGGTACATTGGTTCTGAAAAGGAAAGGCAGAGGAACAATAAGCATGGCACTGGTTTTACTATGTCTTGCCATAAATGACCATGATAGGTCCTGGTCTTGTGGAATTAAGTCCTATGAGTAAGGGAAAAAAAAAAAAAAAACAAACCAAACCAAAAAAACCCCAAACAAACAAAAACCCCCAAAACCCAACCAGCCAAAAAACCACCACCACCAAAAATATCACAGATTGGCTTCCAGTAGGCTGAGCAATCTATTGTTTTGTACAAAGCTTGCCTTGCTGTTAGAGCTGTTGTGCGCTAGTCAGCATTTATTCAAAATAAGAAGTAGAAGCAAGTCTAAAGGAAAAAAAAGTTACTTATTTTTTTAAAGAGAGCACTCATTCCTAAAAGAAGGTCATCTCCATACCAGACTCTATTTTCTCATTGTATGGAGAGGATTAACATGCCTATCTTGTTATAAAGCAGAAGGCAACGAAACAGGCAGTTACTGGGTGTAACTGGCTAGTATGGACAAAGCCACCTGTGTGGAGGACTGTGCCTTTACAGCAGGCAGCAGTGCATGCAGAAAAGTGCTGAATGCAACCCAGTCTGGGGGAGAACACATGCCTGACAGTGGTACATAAAATGGGGGTTATCACAGAGTTGGGTCTTGCAGACTGAGAGGGTGAAGTTAAGATTGCAAATAGCTTAACTCTTGGTTCAGAAGTTGTTTTTCTTAGCAGTGTATATTTTCTGCAGAAGCCACTGAGCAAGAAGGGGCAGCATTAGCTGCTTTGCAAGGCAAGTCTTATTCCATGACTTAACAGGGAGGCACGTGAGATATGTAAGCAAGAACACATGCCAGGATGTATGTGTGTTCATCAGTCAGCAGATGAGGTGTGTGTAACTGGCAAACAAACCTTGGAACATGTTACTGCACTTATAAAATGGCCATTTATTTCAGTTTTATTAAGGAATGTAAGTGCTAGCTTATAAAATTATCTTTTTTTTAATGTAAAATGGGAACATCAGTCTTTCATACATTTAAAACTGAAGTGTGTAAAAGTCTTTAATTACCTGTTTTAGTGCTTGAAGTACCATTTAGATCTGATATCTGAGCTCCTCTGTTGTCTTCATGTGCTAATAATGCTTATTGAGTGGGTGTGAGGAAATGTAACTGGCTTCATCCTAGATTTCTTCATTGATTACAATTCCTTGTGCTCCTCTGAGTCTCCATGCTTGTAATTAGTGCGTTTCTCAGAAGAGTTAGAGGACAAAACTTATCCTTCACCCAGAAACACTGGCTACAGAGGGTATTTACTCTTAACTAAAGGGTTGGTTCTGTGCAACAGAAATCAAGATAAGCAGTTAACTTTTTAAAATTGAAGGTATGTCTTAGCTAGATTGAGCACTATTGGTGTGTGCTGAGTAATATGCGCTTATTGTTTGGAAAATAACTAGTAGAGTTTTTTTGTCTTGCCCATGTGTGCATTTTGCAATCAGAATGTAGACTTGACACACCAACAGGGAGGTGTTTAGGATATTGCTTCAGCTGTCTGCCTTCTCTCCAGACGGAGTGTTGGCAAGGGGTGGAAGAGTGCCAAGAGTCAGTGTGAAGTGAAAATAGGTTGTGCTTCTTGATGCAATTATCACTGGTGTAGTCCCTGTAGAAGAGTGGCCCCTGCTTCTTGAAGACATCTGTGCATCATGAAGAAGAGTGCTTGTAATAGTCATGGAAACTAAGAAAAATAACTTTAAGTGCTGTAGGCACTGTAACTGAGGCTGTTCTGTCACTGCCTCTCAAGAAAATTGCTCATTAACATTCGCAGAGGACAAAATTCTTCCCTTTGCTATGACTGTGCAACTCCACTGTGTCTGAGAGGTTTCAGAATTACAACTGAAGGGGAAGTCTTGTATTTACTCTTTTTGTGTTACCTTTATTCAGAGCAGACAGCAAGAAAATGAAGAAAGCCACCACTGAAGGTCCTAGATCATTTGCAGGATTTGTACAGAGTCATTTACAGGTGTTGCAGAGAACAGGAATGTGTCTTTGTTGTGCATGTGAAAATAGAGTGTTTCACAAAAGATGCCACATCACAAATAAAGCAACTGTTTAAGCAGACACATTTCCACAACAAAGGCATATATTGACGTAATCTGCCAGCAGTGCTGTGACAGAACACAAATAATGTAAGTTCTTGGAAAAGGAAAACTATTAATTGGAACCATTAACCTTCTGAGACACTGAATATATTTTAAAATAAATGATTTTAATTAGTGCTGTTCTGAGAGAAATAGAAGTTGTGGTTTGATTCAGATTGCCTGAATTTGTGTACCTGGCATGCCACCTGAAGTTCTAGGCTTGTGGAAAAATCCAAACTCATTATTCAAGTGGTAGCCTGTTGTTGGTTGGTTGCTTGGTTTGTTTGTGTTTTTTTTTGTGGTAAGATTTCTATGGGTTTAGTTTTTTGTTTTTTTTTTTTTTTATTCATGTGGATTTTAGTCTCATGAAATACTGATACAATACATCCTAACCTGGAACTTTGGTAGGTTTGCTGGAACTCCTTCAGTCCGTGCTCAGGCCTTTGTAACTGTGTTCTTTTCCTGTAAGCCAAAGACTGCTTTTGTTTCCAATGCTACAATCATTTATGCATAAGCTTTACTTTAAAGATGAGCATGTGTTTGGATGTTTGCAGAACTGGAATTCTAGCAACTAGAAAAAAGTCACTGAAGTTAGTATCTGATTATGCAGAAATATACCATGGATACAAACTGGCCTGAAACAGTCATTGTTTTGAAAATTCTAACCCCTCTGGGTTTTAACATTGTCTGCTTATATAAGTATTTTATATAATACATTTATATAATAATTATATAAATATAATGACTTCTTTTTTTCCCTGTTTTTTCTTATGTAATGAATGAAAGAACTACAGCTTTGTTGAAGGAGCAAATTGAGAAGGAGAAAGTGAGGTATAAGAGATCCCCAGCCTCATCAAAGATGAGGGAGGGAGAAGTAGAAATAAACCAGGTATTTTCTCAACCATATGGTCCTGATGCCCTGAGATGATAACTTTCTGCACATGAACAGGCTGCTCAGTCACCTATTGTGACTCACACAAGCTAAAGCTGTTTTTACCAGGACAGATATTTCTATATGGAACAGGAGATTAAATCACTTTATGTTCTGTCCTCATCCATGGTATGGTCACTTCCAAAAAAACAGTATTCATACCTTGATTCCATCATTTCTGTCCTTCGTGAAGTATATGCTATCTTGAGGGAAAGAAAGCAGCAAAATGTGAGGGTCCTGAAAGTGAATGTGATTTCTTTTGTGTGTGTGTTCGTTCATCTGGGCTGCATTGAAACAAAGACTTTACACAGTATGAAATATTTTCGTGGCAAAATGGGTCGGTCATGATGTCCTCCCTTGTCTAGGGGTATAAAGATTGTCTATTACTATTTTATATTTTCCTTGTTTTTGTAAGTAGTTGCTTCAGATGTGCTTCACTTTTCTGTAAGGAGTAGCTGTTGTACCTGGTTCTCTGTTTCTCACTGTTACAACGGTCCTGTGTTTTACACACATATTATGCACACACAATTATTACATCTTCTGTCTTTGTTTCTCTGAACATGAGCTAAAGGATGCCAGATAGCAGGACCATTTGGTCTAATTTCACAGACTGATAGATTCTTGGAATGGTTTATGCTGGAAGAGACCTTAGATGTCATCTAGTTCCAATGTCCCTGCCCATGGCAGGGACACCTTCCACTAGACCAGGTCACTCAAGGCTCCATCCAACCTCTCTGGGCAACCTATTCCAGTGTCTCACCACTCTTACTGTAAAGAACTTCTTCCTAGTCTCCAGTCTAAACCTACCCTTCTCAAGCTTAAGAGCATTCCCTCTTGTCCTATCACTACAAGCCCTTATGAAAAGTCTCTTTCTCACTCTCTTGTAGGCCCCCTTCAGGTACTGGAAGGGTGCTCTAAGGTCTCCCTGGAGCTGCCTTCTCTCCAGGCTTAACTGCCCCAGCTCTTGCAGCCTGTCCCCACAGGGGAGGTGGAGGTTGAGGTTCTCCACCCCTCTGATCATCTTTGTGACCCTCCTCTGGACCCACTCCAGCAGTTGCATGTCCCTCTTGTGCTGGGGGCACCAGAACTGGATGCTGTATTCCAGGTGGGATCTTAGGAGAGTAGAGAGGCAGAATTACCTCTCTCATCCTGCTGGGATGAGGATACTTTGTTTTCTTTAAGTATAAATAACTTTTATCACCAATTCTTTTTGCTCCCAATTTCTCAGTTCCAAAATTTCTTTATTACCAAGAACTAGAAGAAAAACACTGAGCATTTTGAAAGCTCTGTGCACATTTTTAAACAAATCTTCAGGTTCCCAAAACACAGGATCAGCAGATGGCAGTCAAAGCAAAGTTCAGTCTGTTAGCTTGCATGAAGATCCTGAAACACTGTGTCTGTAGGAGAAAGTGGAGAGAGAGAGATACTGTGTGACTGAGTTGTGTTGGAGATGTTCTTACACATTTGTAAATAGATACAGGTTTGTCAGACCTTAGAAAAGACGAGCTTTGATTTCTGCCCATCTGGGCTTTGCATGTGGGTTTTGTTTCAGGTCTTTGTACTTGGGAAGCTCTTGGATTTTATTTTTTTTTTTACTGCAGCTGTGGATGTTTTGAAAACAACAAACTGGTGATTAAGTTTTCTCACTTGTATTCTAGAAATCTGGCTATTTAGAAATACTCTCTTATTCAACATGTGTGAGGGAAGAGCTTTGCTTTTATGCCTGAAGTGTCTCTCCCAGCTTGGAGTAATGTGGGTTTTATTAATAAGTTTATTTTTTTATATAACACCCCCCCAACCCCCCCCTTCTCTAATTCACAGTGGTTAATTCTTATTAAAAAGTGTTCTGTAAAAGTTGGGGGGGGTTGTTAATTTTTAACTTTTACTTTAATCATGCCATTTTGTAGAATACCAGCTGAGTGGTTGAAGAATATTCGGAATTATGTAGTCTTTTTAGTTAATTCCTGGTCTTAATAGTTGTCACACTTAGACATCAGTACAGATGTATTTGAATAGTTGATGGAATGGTTTCTTAAAGATGTGCCTTCCATATGGCATAGTTGTTGCAAGGCTTAGTTAGTGAAAACACAAGAAGTGAAAGGAGTTGCAGAGAGCAAAGCATCATAATTATATTCTATTTTTATTCTTTTTTTGTTGTTATTTTGTTAGTTGGGGTTTTTGTTTCATTTGACATCTCCTCAAAATTCAACCCTTGATTTTTATTTTTTTTTCCCCTCATTTATTTTGTAAATTTTGTCCTCTGTTGTCTTCTGCCCCCTATTAAGAGGGGAGGGGATAAAAGACCTCCAAACCAAAACAAGCCAGCAAACCAGAAAAACCTTGTGGGAAAAAGCCTTTGTCGTGAGTCAGTATTTTCAGGCCACACTTCTCCGTTTCCCCTAAAGGGGTTAACAATACTGCTTATTAGTTGAAGAGCAGAGTTTATACTAAGCATTATTTAACATATACTGGTGGTATTACTGTACTTCCTGTTTTGTATTCACAAGAATAGGTTTCTGAAGAGTTGCCTTTGTATAAATACCTCACTGACACTGTAGGCAAGTATATTCATGTTGTGGAGTAAGCACGAAAGAGTCATGTGTTGGAACACTGCTAAAGAAGGAAATCTCTTTGTGTTTCATAAATGATACCCCTAAAGCCTCTTAAGAATATATATATTTTTAAATGACAGGTATGCAGTTGTTTTGTTTCTTTAGTTTTTGTTATTCTGGCTTGAATTGGCTCTATAAAGCCACAAGAAGAATTGTAGTTTCAGCAAGGAGTCTTTTCTGTGACTGTAGGGCTTCACTGGGGAGGCTAAAATACTGTCATAAGGAGAAGGAAATCTGCAGCCTGTGTGTGTGCTAAAAGGAAGTGAAAGAATAAACTTGAGCTGTGAATGCAAGTACTACTTTCCTTATATCTGTTAGTCCCATATAAAGCCACTTGCAAAAAATGAGGGGGCTGTGAGGAACCTAGGGAGTAAGGGTTTTCACCAGATTTTGTGTCCTGGTTTTGTCTGTAGTGGTGGTAGAACTGCAAAGTTCTTATGATGGCCAAAGCCGATAATGCACAACGGAGATTAGGTCAGAACTAATTAGGTTTTATTATCAGAAGCCAGTTTCTAATGCTTACTGACCATCTGGTAATTTCTGAGATTTATGTTGAGTCTCTAGAGAAGGAGAAAAAGATTGGAGATAAAGGCAATAGGGACTTTTTTTCCCAGTAATTTTGAAATTAATAGAAAATATCTAGCTCCTGCAAAGGAGTTGAAAGTCCTCTTATAATGTTAACAGCTTTTATTTGCTTGGAATGCAAAACCCTGACATCTCTGAAGTCCCTAAAAGAGTAATTTTGCAAATGACCCTTTCTAAGTCTTATCTGCACCCTAGGTATTATTTCCATGTTGTGTTTTGCACCAGCTCAACTTACATGGGCATTAGTGGTCTACAGCTGCTGTGGCATGAAGGAAAATGCAACGCAGGAGCCTTCTCTCCTTTAGAATAGCTCAGGGTTAAAGCCAGAATGTTGATGAATTTGGGCCATGCTTGCAATCTGCTTTGCATCTTGCCCAAGCAGCTTTGCACAGGGATGTAAACCATGTGTGATTAACATGGTGACAGTTAAAGTTTCCTGAGTAAGGTGGCTCTTGGTGTGTGTCTAAGTGGCATACCTGGCAATGACAAACTGGGTTTCTTGAGAGTAGAGAGAAGGCTCTGGCACTGGCAGCTGCTGTGGACCCTTTGTTCCCTCTGGATTTGTGCTCAACTCTGGCCCTCTCCAACCATTTGACCTGTAGCAGCATGCTGGAAACAGGTGAAAAACATCCTCTTCTTTGACTATAAAGAATCTGCAAAGTGCTTCATTTTCTCCTGTGTTCTGCATGCCCTAAAACTCTTCAGCAAAAATATGTGGTGGTCTGTAAAGGCTGGCATTGTCTTCTGCAATAAGGAATGTTTTACCTCTTCCAGGATAGCCCAATATATGCAAATGGTAAAGTCTGAAAGAGATGTTTTACTCAGGAAAATGTCCTATAGTTTAGTTCTGCCACTCTGGATTGCCAAAGAAAAGCAAAATGCAGATTTTGTGGCAAGAATAATGAGAAAGATGAAGTTCTTAAGGATCTTTACAGGCCCATTCTAGATTTTGAAAGACTCAGGAGTGTGGGCACCCTGGGCATAATCCCTGCAATTTTTTTTCCTTGAAGAAAGGCAAAATACATGCAAGGCTGCTGGAGAGCCATGCTCATAATGGCCACTTGCACTAGGCTTGAAAAGGACTTTTTCTGTTTCTAGCACTAACTTCTGACCAATGCTTGTGTAACTTGGAAAGGTTACACCTTGTCTCATTTTAAATTGCTCACAGATATGGCAAATGTCTGCCTACCCTGGAAGCTAATGGTACCCTCCATACCCTTCCCTTCCTACTCTCTTTCAGCCTCTTGCAGAGGTAGCACAGGTAGAGTTTTTACCAGAGTGCAGCAGTTGCTGTGTTTTCTCCATGCAGTCATTTGGCAGCAGTGAAAATCTTACCTAAAGAGATGCTCTAAAAATAAGTCCCTGTCATGTGGCAGTGGCAAAAGATACAAGGACCTGAGAAGGTGAATCAAGGGGAAAGAGTGATTGGAAGACAATAAAAGTAGATGTGGTTGGGATATTTTTTCCATGGGAAGATGGTGCTACAGTTGTGGCTGTGTTTGGAAGCACTGTGCTTGCTGTTGAAACATTGCCATTGTGCAGACAGGGCAGTGAGACAGTGGGGTGCATTCGAGTGTTGGTGGCAGGAGAAAGCAAAGAAAGGGAAGTATGCTGTGCAAAAGACAGAAAATAACTTGTGGAAGGGTTACTAGAACAAGAATATTGCTGTTGTCTGACATGATACTGTTTAAATTGGTTCTGTTTTCTTTACCTTTAGATTAGTTTATACCATATGATGTAGGCACACAACTGCTCTTCAGGACGTGTGAAGAAAGTTTGTGTGTTCCAAGATGCATAGAAAAAGTAAACCAGTAGCCAGGATGAGAGTGCTTTTTTTTCTCTTTCAAATTTAAGGTGTTAAGCCATAGCTTTACTGCAGCTGTAACATTTTTTTTAAATCTCTGATCAAAATAGTGTAATAAACTGTCTCCTGTCCTCGTGTTCTCAGTTTCACTTCAGTTTTCATCTGGTTTGTAAATGACACCCCAAAGATAGCGTGTGTTTAATCCTGAAATCATCTTCATCCTGTTTTATAGTCTGAGAGGGGAAAAAAATGTGGGGAATTTCCTTTTGAGATACCCTTGTTTCCTGCTTTGTCTTTAATCTCCATACAAGATATGTTTCTGAGAGAAATGTCAGCTGGCAAAAGACTAACAGTAGCATTGTTGTGTGTGCAGGCCCTGAATTGGAAAGAAATGAAATCCTTACACTTTTCTGTTGATTCCAGTTTATGCACAAATTTCAGCAACTTGTCAATAAATCTCCTCTGTGCACTGACTTTGGTTTGCCTGCCTGAAATCCTGCTCGTATCTAGTCTGCTCATAAGGTTGGTAGGGTTTTGATTGTGCTGGTGTAGCAGAACATCCCCAAGAGCTGGGTTTTTCTAGCTAAACTGGCAGAAGGATCCGGGAGAGTGACCACATACTCCAACATGAAGAGATTTTCTGCCGATGTAGCTGTACCTTTTCCCTGAATGATGTGAGCCAAGAAAAAAAAAAAGAGGGAGAAAAAAACCCCACTTGTGTGAATGTGTAAGTAAAACAGGGAAGCAACCCCGAACCCTTGATTATTTCTCATTGTTTGACTACTTTGGTATCACAACCTATAGGTACCACTAAGGAAATAATGTCCCACATGGACCACTTTAACTGAAATATTCTGGGCTTGCTGTTAGTTTTAAGCTGACCTGTTTTTTTTAAGTTCTCATGATAATGTTGTGGCTGATTCTGAGAACTAAACAAAAACAAAAAAAAAAAAAAAAAAAAAAAAAAAAGAGAAGGGAATAATTTGTCAAGATTAAATCAAATCACTGAAAAACTCCAGGCTCTTCATCTTGGAGCATTGGTGATGGTCCAAACAGGAGAATTGCTTTCCCTGGGAGGATTCACCTAGATTTGGCCATGGAAAACATATTTGTTCAGCAAATTTAATCAGCTTATCACAAAGTTCTGCAAACATCATCTCTGTGTTTTGGGTAGTCTGGACAACATATTGCTTTCTGTGTGTGTTAGCTGCAGTTTCATCTTCCATGATGTCTTTTGTTTGAGAAGCTGAAAACTAGACTTTGGGCTTGGGGAGAGGGAAGAGATGAGAATTCAGAAGTTCCCCTACTGATCTTTGTGGTAAAGAAGAGTGCAAAAGCATCCCAGAAAAGCCCACATATTAGTCTCCTGAGTGAATGTTAATTCTGTGTGTTTTATAGTTGTTGTGGCACGGTATCACAGACAGAAAGCAAGGAAGGAGTGCTCACCCTGTTTGCAAATGACATGACTGAGATGTTGCTTGTGGTCATATTAGATACTTGTGGAGAAGCAGAGGTCTAATTGTAACTGTACCAGAGCGCTTAAATAGCATCCGTTTAGTCACCCAGACTTTCAGAGAAGTCTGTGTTTGGTTGTGATGCTGGTAACCACTGCACCACATTCCTCCTTAGGGGCCAGAGAAAGAAGCCAAGTCTTAAAAGAAATAATTTCTCTGCTGCCTTGCAAATACTGGTGCAGTCCACAGGCTACATATCTGTGGTAGGGCCTTTGAGTGGCTGGTCCACGTACAGAATAACATCCTCCTGCCACCACAAATTGTTCTCTTCATCCAAATGGAAAGTGTCTGGTCTGTGGATTGGTTATTTAGGTTAGTATATGCAGGAAGGCTACTGGGTGCCCTGATGATAGACCAGGACTATATTGTGTCCAGCACTGTACAGAATAATCCTGTCCCTGCCCACTGTAAAAGGCGAGGACCCCGAGTTGCTGTTGTCAGCAGTGTGCCCTGTTCTCTGGTTTTCCTTGCAGATAGCTCTTCTTCTAACCTTCAATAAGCCATAGGGAAAATCTGATACAAGATGCTTTTAAGATTATAAAGCCAGATGCTGGGAGTTTACCAGACCTGCATGAGCAGCTGCAACCTTATTTTGTTCTTCTTTGTGAGTATGTTGTAGGGTCCTGCCTGAGATTTCACGAGTGCAAAGTATTTGTTTGAGGGATTACTTATGGATGGCTCAATGCCAGTAAAAATATCTGCTCTGAGTGCAGCAACAATCAAAAAACAAACAAAGCGTTAAGATATATGCTGAGCAGTATAGGGATGATATAAAAATAGTTTGGTGCTGTGCTCTCGAATGGAACAATGTGGCCAGTGCTGATATGGTGCTGTGGAGGAGGTTCAGAGATCAGCAATCTTAATCGTTCAGGGAGTACAACAACTTGCAGATAAGGGAACATGACTTTTGTTGTCACAATTTTAATCTTGGCTGAACGTGAGGAAAAAGAAGGCAAGAGCAAAGGCAACAGCGAATGGGAAAGAAGAGGGAATGAAAATAGCTGTATTTCTTGTTACTTCAAGGAAATAACCATGTTGAGTGGCTAAGTGGCTGACTGGTGGATAAGAGTGCTCAGCAAGTGCCTAATGGAAGAAACGAATTTAAGAAAGTATCAGAGAAGAGAGAAATAGCTCTTGACAATCACTGCCATACAGTTCACTGAGATGAGCATCTTAGCCAGATTACACAATGGGTTTTCTATTGATTCAAGTAATAAAACTGTCCCAATTTTAGGAATAAATATTACATAAATGTGTTTTGTCATGTCTATGTTTTAAAATGAGTGCAAGTCCGTGTAATGGGTGGTATTAGTCATCTTCTGGAAGTGTTTAAAGTAAGACTGGATGAGGAACTTAGTGCCATGGTTTAGTTGATTAGATGGTGTTGGGTGATAGATTGGACTTGATGATCGCAAAGGTCTTTTCCAACCTGGTTAATTCTGTGATTCCGCTTCCTGGAGCTTGGAGGATCCTCAACAAGTGAAGACTAGAAGGTCTTAAACCAGGAAAGATACACAAACAGCAGTGAAGGCAGTTGGCTGTGTTGTGTTGCCTCTTCTTTTGTGTGGCACATCTTGTAAACGTGTGGTAACTGAGACATCTTGATTTGAGTCATAAGCTGCCTTTGTGGGGACAACATGCCTTCCAGCCACCATGGCAGGAGAGCAAAAAGGCAAAATGTGGTTTCTGTGTAGAAAGTGTGTCATCACACAAGTCATGATGGTTCTAAGTCTGTAAGAACTTGCTCAGCTTGAAGGATGGAAAGTACACAGTGAATGTTTCTTGGCTGCAAATAAACTCTGTCAAAGATACACGTGAAATGAGATGTTAAAATTGACAGGTACTGGTTTCATAGAATAGTGGCTGCTCATTTTTTCATTTAGAGCAGTTTCTTGCTTTATGAGAAAATATGTTGTTGCAAGCCTTTTTATTATGGTTTTATTTTTATTATTGCTTTTATAACATGGGCTGCAGAAGTATTGCCAAATCCTTCACAGTTTGCTGTAGCAAAACCGTCTGGGATTAATCAATATGCTAAATTATTATTATTTCATTTTTATAGGGTAGGAATCCCATGTGTGCATACCAATTACTTGTGTTCAAGGAGGCTTTTCTTTTACACTGCTACTTCTCATAGAAGTAGAAATAATACTGTAATTGCCTTTTTTTTTTTTTTTTTTTTTTTTTGGTAATATGTTCCTTAATTGTTAAAACTTCCCCCCACTCCCCCTATTCTCTGTGTCCAGTGCTTATTGTGAAGATAAATGAAAAGTTGATTTTTCACTTTGGGTCATGGTCTTGTGGTCATGGAGGTGTTGGATAGAAGGTTGGACTTGATGATCTTAGAGGTCTATTTCCACCTTAATGATTGTATGATTTGTTGCTTTTCTAAATGTAAGAAAAGCCAAAAACTAAACGACCTTTCCCTGTTTTACTTCCTTCTTCCTCTTTTGTCTCCGTGCTTGGAAATATTGTGGATTTATCAGATGATGTTCTCTTCCTTCCTTCTTTTCCTGCTTCGTAGTTATCTCTTCTGCAGTACCATGCTGGCAATTAACAGGGACAAAAATGAAAACAACTTCTATACAATATGAATAGGCAAGCAGAAGAGCAATGCAGAACTGTTGTCTTTTTTGCCCTGTGTGCAGCAGGTGGATATTAACATGTTTAGGTTAGGTGCAAATACCTCTCTATGGTATAGGCATGCACAACTTAGGTTTATTCAAGATCTAGTTAATGGCTTTTGGAATCAAACAAATGTCATAAATGGTGAACATTTAACTATCTACCTCCAGTCAGCTTTATAAATGGACTACCACATAGCAAGTCATACAGCATTGTGTATTTTTTTTTTTTTTTTGAGAATAAGAGGAAAAACTAATTTCTTCTAAGCAACATTTTCTGTAAAATGTTCAGTTATGCATGTAGAAAAAGATGGTGATTTGCTGGGATACATCATGGTTTCACTGGCATAAATTTGACATGATTATATTACTCCAACCCTGTGGCTGTAAGGAGGTTTCTCTAAATGTGTGTCAATAGAGTATTTAAACCACTCCACACAAAACAAACCATGTAGTGCCGGTTTTATATATCTGCACCATATAATTTTTGAAACAACTCTGTTGAAGGAAAACGTGTTAGTTGTCATTACAATACTTTTTGGTTAATCATGAAATATATTTCTCCCTGCGCTTGTAAGAAAGGACAATATTTAACTAAGATAGGGTAAGAGCTAAATCTGAAAATACCTCTTTGTCTTATCAGGTTCCTGGACTAAGAATTAGGTCTAATGCTTTGCAACCTCACCAGCCTAGGAAAAAACCCAGAAACCCAGATTGCTTGGTGAAAGTGACAGGACAAGAGGAAATGGTTTCAAGTTGCACCAGGGGAAGTTTAGGTTGGACATGAGAAGCTTCTTCCCCAGTAGTGTTATCAAGCTCTGGAAGAGGCTGCTCAGGGCAGTAGTGGAGTCTCCATTCCTGGAGGGATTTAAAAGACATGTAGATGTGATGCTAATGGTGACATAGTTTAGTGGTAGACTTGGCAGTGCTGGGATAATGGTTGGATTTGGTGATCTTAAAGCTCTCTTCCAACGTAAATTATTCTATGATTAAATTCGTATGATTGTGGTGGGATCCCCTTCAGTGAAAGACCTGTGGTAGTTTGCAAGTTGTTGATCCTTCAGCTTAAATCCCTGTCCCAGTATTTAACAGTACAGTTTCTGATGTTCTGGTGCCTGCAAGGAGCAGAGGAAGTGTGTAAGGAGGCACAACGGAAATTTTTGCTCCTTTTTTTTTTTTTTTTTTTGTGTCTTGGAGGCAGTTTTCTGGAATGTCATATGAGGTTCCTGAGGATGGTGACTGTGAGATGGTGTGCAGAGAAGGTGGATGATCCTGAAGACAAATGTGACCCATCTCATCCTCTTGAAGTCCTGGTTCAGGAAGGCTTGCTTACAGGTGGCCAAACGTAGATAGTGATTGAGTTGTAGTTATACACATTTGAATAATATATTTCATATTTTAGTAGGTATCTCTGAATTTTTACTTTAGTTCTGATGTTCTCATGTTCCTCCTTTACCTCAGCTGATTCATTTTCGCATGTCAGGGAAGAAAAGAACCTGCAAATGTGTAGGGACAGTCTTGTGCCTGTGGAGCAGATTACCTCCAGGATATACAGCTGAAAAGTTGGAAACCTTTGAGTTTGGCAGCTTTCAGTTTGTTTTCCCTTTTCCTTCCTTTTTTAGTCCTTCAGTAATAGCTCTCTTGTTCCAAAGAACAAAACCAGTGCTTAGTGGTCATTCAGAAAGATTCATTAAAAGCAGGAGTGGAGTAATTGTAAACAGGCACCCCAGTCCCCCCATAATTCCCCCTCTTCCATTCTAGCCCAGGGCACAGCAGCCTTGTGTTGTCTGGCTCCAGACAATTTTGGGGATGAAAAAAAAAAAAAGGAACAATAGCCTTTGGAGGTTAAAATAACCTTTCCTTATTCAGCTGTTACAGTACTTTCTTAGAAAACTGAGAAAATATCCCCAGTTTAAATTCTTTAAACCACACACTTTAACTGGTAAATGTTCTCTTGTACTAACTAAAATCGTAGCATGACTCTTATAGTAAAATAGAAGTGGTAACTGTGCTAAGATTTTATTGCCAAAGGTAAGAGAGGTGGGGAAACAGCAATAGGAAGCTTAATTATGGCAGTTTTCTTATAGGCTGGGGTAATTGGTGGCTAATAAAGCTATGATTCACTCATGGTCTGTCGTTTTTACAAGAGCTATCCAATAGGTGTTGCAGGTTTCTTAACCTTTGTGCTTACCAAGAATTATTGGCAGCGGTCGAGGCTGCGAGTAGTGGTAATTTGCTGGGCAGGTGACGTTCATGGCAATTGTTTGATTGCTAAGAGATTGCCTTAATTACAGAATTATGGAAGGTAGCTGAAGACATGCTCTGGGTTCTTCTCCTTCTCCCTCCCATTTGACTCTGCAGCTGTGGAGCCCTTGCAGAGTGTGTGCTGCCTTCCTTAGTCTCGTCAGCTCTTCCCATGACTGAACTCAAGCTGGGGCTGCTAAAACACCAGGGCTTTACATGGTAAAACAAATGCAAAAATATTTTAATGCTTGCAACTGCTCCAAAATTTAGCTTTTTATTGGTTGCAACCAACATGCACTGAAGAACAGGTAGATACTTCCTAAATAATTGCAGGATTATTTGAGATGGGTCAGCAGCACTTCCTCTAGAAACTATTTTATTATCTGCACTAGTGTGAGAAGCACTTTTTCAAACGGAGAACCAGATGACTTAAAAGCAGGACAATCAATGTGTTTGTCTGTCCTGACAGAGACAAACTAGATCTGAATGAGGCAGACCAGGTATCAGGGAAAAGTAGAGTGGCAACAACAGTAGCGTTGCTCTTTATGTGGTACGGAGAAATGGGTCTGCATTTAGTCTGAGGGCTGCATTAATTGAATTGTATAACTGGTGCCTGATTTAAATTGTTCTGCATTATCCTGGCTATCTTCTCATGGCCCAGTATTTTGCTGGGGAGTTTTAAGTGGAATTGCTATGAGAGGATTTTACTGGAAGGTTCAGGTGCAAAAGCTGTTAAGGCCCTATTACAGCAGTGTTGCTATTGTAACTGGGTAAAGTAACCACTTAAAAATAAATACCATTAGAAACAATGAAAATCCATCTAATTATTCACTGCTGTTTCACAAGTGATTGGGAGGAAATTAAATGGTCAGCATGCTGATGAAACTTTTCTTTTCATTTGGATCTATTCTATTTATATAAATGTTTCTCAGAGTGCCCTCTTTGCCTTTTTTGTTTTTTCTTTTCATAAAGCAGAAGAGACCAGAGCAGGAGCACATGGGGAGGGACAGCATGTATAAGGGTCTCTCCAAATAACAAATGCAAAGAGACAGGTTTTGTGTGCATGCTGCTGGATTGATAGGATGTGGCACAGCTTCTTTCACCTCCAGCCTAACCTCATGGCAGAAGACAGTATAAGTGGTCCCATAAGTGATAGGTATATAATGGGCAGTCGTGCGTGGCTTTCAAGTCAAAGCTCCACACCTGTCCTGTGTCATAACAACTTCCTTTGCTCATGGCAGGAGCAGTGGAGGGGAAACCAAGTGCCCTACTTTTCTCCCAAGATTGCCAGAGGAGTCACTAAACGCTCAGGTTAAGCGCTGGCATTAAAGAAATCAACTGGTGGTTTTATAGCTCGCTCATAATGTGCTCAAGAAATGGCTTCATAACTACTGTATTATCATAGAAATGGCTCTTTTTTTGATGTTTTAGTCTGCATTCCTATCTGCCATGCTCTGGGTTTTTGCAGAAATCACTGACAATGAAAAATATATTCTGCGAGCTGTCTATTTATTTAAAGCAATAATGTAATTGGATAATAAGGTCCTGAGGCCTTTCCTCTTTCTGGAGAATCAGAACAGTTTTCTGTTTGACATAACTCTTTTTGAGTTTCCTTAGACCTGTGAGAAACATCTTCAAAGACCATTATTACAAAGGCTTCTGAACTCATGTTGTGATGAAGGATAATAATTGCTTTTACACAACCTTTTTATTTGTTTTCTTTTGAGATCACTAAGCAAGCAAAGATTTCTCAAGCAAAAAGTTGTGACCCTTTATCCACTATTGTTGTTGTTTTGGGTTTTTTGTTTGGAGTTTTTGTTTGTTGCTTGGGGGGGGGGTTTGGTGTTTTTTGGGGGGGGATTTGTTTTAATAATGTTAGTTAACTTAGTGTCATTGGATAACTCAGTGCTTCAAGGAGCGGATGTCTTACCTTATGAACTATGGAAGAACATACTAGTCCCACATCTGACTCAGTGCTGTTACCCCTTTTCCCCTGCCTTTAGTTTTGGAGTTGACCTGATTTGCCTGTTCTGGGACAGTGTTTTCTTGTCACAGAGAATGCCTGTACTTGCAAATGTCAAGAGATACATGGATTATCCCAGCTTTCTGTATTTGGGATCCATGTTTTGACTTCCACTACGGACATTTTGCACAATAGCTTCTGTAACATGTAAACATATGGAGAAGTCCAGTAAAAGGGTGAAGGTAGGTCATGATCTTGCATAGAGGAGATAATATGAGATTTGAAGGAAGAATAAAGCACACAGACAATGTAAATTATACCAGTGCAGTTACTTTTGAAGTGGTAAGTGCTGTGGTATTACCATAGTTACTGTTCCTTGCCTTTGTTCTGTCATTACCTAAGAAAAGATTGTTGTTTGATAAACAATGTGCAGCATTGGATGCCAGATGAAAGCATAGCCAAGAGATTAGATTACATTATCGAGGGAGGGAGGAAGGAAGATGCATTGAGAATGTGTCTGTTACAAGTCACCAGGTAATTATCAATCTCCGTAATTATAAAGGAGTAGCCTCTCCTTTCTAATGTCTGTTTTAAATGTTAGTTGTGATTAAAAGCAGATCATTTCGGGTGGAGGAGTAGGGAAGGAGGAGAGTGCTTTTTTTTTTTTTCCTTCATCCAGACTGTTGTTGAAACAAAGAAAAGCTTCAAGAGTGCATAAAATTCTCTCATGGTGTGCATATGCAAGCATGTTTGGAGAGCTAAGACATAGGGGACTGCGAGAGCACTGGACTTCAGATTTCATGACCGAGTGGGTATCAAAATCAATCCAAAACCAGAGTGTGGTGTGACGAACATTGCTTTTTGTTGTGGTAATAAAGTCACAGATCTGGTTTAGCTAATGTGAAGAGAGAGACCAGTATCAAGTGAAACCGTTTTTTTTGAAAATGGAGTATGACTTTTTTGAACAACAGTCCTGAGAGCTCACTAGTCTTGTGCTCCCAGGCTCTGATTGATAGTTGTGTGATGAGTTGGAGGGTCTCCATCTCTACTGTCAACACAGATTTCAAAACTGAGGGAATGATCAGGTTCAAAATGGTTAGGTAGCTTATTCCATGTGATACCTCATGCTGATATCTCCATTGATGGATAATACAATTTTGCCACATGCTGTGGTTTTTTTTTTTTCCCCTCTGTTCATTACAAACTTACATTAAACTTTTGCTAGCTGCAGTTACTAGTATCCTGGATATATATGTATATACACACATATACATGTATATACACACATATACATGTATATACACACATATACATGTATATACACACATATACATGTATATACACACATATACATGTATATACACACATATACATGTATATACACACATATACATGTATATACACACATATACATAGTTCAGAGCACAAAGACGATCTCAGAGCATAATCCAAGGAGTCCCTAGGACTGTGCCTAGTACTGTTTCAACCATTCTGTCTATCTGTCTTCTACGTTTTCCAGGTATCACTGATACACTCCTTGAATTCCAGAAGAGCATAATTTATTCCCATTGCAGAACTCATAGAAGCAAGCCATCTGTATTGTTCAGAGCATGAAATGATGGGGCTGATTTCAGCATTCTTTCTCGTCCTACATTATACTTCCAGTCTCCCCACTTGTGGCAGTTCTAGAAGTCAATAAAAATATTAATCACTGGATTCTCAAACCTGAACTTCTGATGCTCAACCTAACCAGTGTATATCTTCTATGTTTTGAAGGTCTGGACCTCTGCTTCTTGGGGTTTTTGGGTAGTGTCTGGAGATAATGGAAAGCAAGCTCTTCATTCTGGTTATTTTTGGATTTGTACCATAGTGCTGGTATGTGCTGCTTTGTGGAAGAACAATTCTGGATTGCTTCCCTGAATTTGCAGTGCGGGAGGATTTGGAGGAGAGACATAGAAGCGAATTGTGTGCTGAACTGAAAAGCTAATTAATGCAATTGCAAATTAAAGCTCCTGTGGCGTAAGAGGTGATAAGCCCCAAGCTGTCAGCTTCCCCTCTCCTGCAGAATTGGCCTAAAACTGTGTTATGTCTGAATTATGACTCAGTAGCTCTATTCTTTGCTTACTGGTCACAATGTCAGCAGATGCTGACAGCATGGTGAAATGTCTTTACAGCTTTTCAGCTTTAAAAGTACTGGATGAAATAAGGAGTAGGCAGTATTTTGTGAGACAGACTTCAAGGGAAACCAGCAAAATATTCAATCATGTGGCTGTATATCTTTATTTTCTGTATAAGATGGTGAGAATTCAGGGTTTGTGAGAGTTGCTTGCTTTATGGGAATTGCAAGTTGATTATTCTATATTGTCTATTTTTAAAAAGTCAAGAAAAGAAATCAAGAATATAGCAAGTTCCTTGTCAGTGGTAATTCTTGCCAATCATATCTTCTACCCATTGTGATGCTCACATTCTCTCTGATGGTTACTGAGTTCTAAATCATCCAGACCCTTCCAATACCCACCTGAGTTTTCACATGATGTTATGCATCAAAATGAAGTAATTCCTGAGGTCGTGCTGATTGGGCTGCACTTTAAAACAGGAGATTATAGCCTTGCAATCTTACTAGAATAATATTCAGCTTTCAATTTCCATAAAACAAGCAACTCTCATAAAATTGTTGATATTAAAAGAAAAGGGAAGTTCTTCCTTTATATAGGTCTTCCATTCCTAACAGACAATAATGTTAAAGAGGACAAGGAGGGTGGCTGTTCTGATGAGATTCTAGCCCATGACTGAGATAGCTTTGTATAAAAGATGAGGTTCTGAAGAAATGACCTTTGCTATGAATTTTCACATGCTCTTTTGATGTGCCTGGTGGCTCATGTACAAAAAGCCTTGTCATAGTCTGAAGAGCAGGGAGCAAATGAACTTGCATGGGCCAGGAACTCAGTCTTCAGGTAGCATATGAATTGTGAACTCAGCAGCATTTGTTGTGTGCTCTGTTGTATTTAGCCACTTAAACTAGAAGGAGTTTTCAAATACTCCATTCAGAGTCCTTCATTAGACCTGATTCTCTTTGAATTGATTAACAAATTACAATATAGGTTTGGGTTTTTTATATTCACTGCCATATCTATGTCTAGACCACATAATGTGGACTTGTCTGTGGGAAGCAGTCTGCCCTGATTACACAGTGTTAGTAAGGTCCCAGCCTTACTGAAAAGCTTCTCTCCCTCCTCCAGCATTCTCTCTTCTTTTCTCTCTTCTTTTCTCTCTTCTTTTCTCTCTTCTCTCTTCTTTTCTCTC
Source organism: Indicator indicator (assembly GCF_027791375.1). NCBI lineage: Eukaryota > Metazoa > Chordata > Aves > Piciformes > Indicatoridae > Indicator > Indicator indicator. Next base: position 6,838,671 of record NC_072034.1, read on the forward strand.
TTCTTTTCTCTCTTCTCTCTTCTTTTCTCTCTTCTTTTCTCTCTTCTTTTCTCTCTTCTTTTCTCTCTTCTTTTCTCTCTTCTTTTCTCTCTTCTTTTCTCTCTTCTTTTCTCTCTTCTTTTCTCTCTTCTTTTCTCTCTTCTTTTCTCTCTTCTTTTCTCTCTTCTTTTCTCTCTTCTTTTCTCTCTTCTTTTCTCTCTTCTTTTCTCTCTTCTTTTCTCTCTTCTTTTCTCTCTTCTTTTCTCTCTTCTTTTCTCTCTTCTTTTCTCTCTTCTTTTCTCTCTTCTTTTCTCTCTTCTTAAGTATTATTATGGTATTTCAGAGCAAATTTTTCAGATGTAAAGAGAAAGAAAGAAAAGAAAGAAGGGGGGGGAGGCAGGGAAGGGAGGGGAGGAAAAAAAAAGGTGGGGGGAGGAGAGAAGGGGGAATGGAGGTAAAGAAAAGCTCCACATGGCAAACCATTGTCTCTGGAGAGCAAACACGCCCACTAGGTATTTTTCCATCGGGATCTATTGAATTAGTCCTCTGCATCCTGATCAGAGAGACTGTACAAGTAGGATGTTTGCAGTGAATAGGCTGAGTTTCGTCAATAGCTTTGAAACTGCCTGCCAGAGCTCGTGTGCTTTTATGCAGTAATTTGTTTATCATTACTTCCTTCCTGTGAAAACAAAATGGAGTGACAAGCAAAATACACATTTGGACAACATTTAACAGTTTGAAGACTGAATTGTTTCATAAGAATAATTTGATGGTGTACATTTGTTCCCTCACGCAGTGGGGACCTGGAGAGGAATAGCTGCTGGGGAGGTGGAAAAGCAGCGGGATGCTCCCTGTCTGCAGTCTCTACTGAAACATGGGAGAAAAGTAGATGGCATTGAACTAGTTCTGTGTGATACAGAAAAAAGGTGCTCAGCAGCACAAATTAGCTGCATCTCACAACAGCAGCAATCTGATGCTGCATGCAATAAAGTATGGATTGGCAGTGAGAAGCCATGGAGTTACCAGGTTGCCTGACTTTCCTACCCCTGAGCTAGGAGCTGCTGCTGAGATGAGGTAACTGAATTATGCGTGGGTTCTACTCCCGTGCCAAAGCAAGCATCATAACCTGAGCCATGAATGTGGTTCAGCTGAACTCATTTTACTTGGGAGTAATTGCAGTGGATTAGAACTGGTGAGGTCAATCACCATGCTTCAGAGGAAGGGGAGGAACTTTGCCGAGACTCAGGAACTCAAATAGTTTTTCATTGTTTGTCTGGACTTTTGTCAGTTAGGTAAGACCTGGACCTGCTGCTGGCACCCAGGGTTTGAGTCTTACAGCCTGTGAGAATTGTTTCTGGGTTCAACAGAGGGAATGTGCTATTGTTCTCATTGTCCTTCTTGGGAGGACAAGTTCTTTAGATGGTTTTAATTTAAGTTCTGAAAAATGTTAAATCACAAAGCTGAGAAATTAAGCCTTTTCTTCAGGTCTCTGCCTTCTCACTCAGCTCTGCTAACGAGTCTTACAATGAGCTTGAAGAGATTACATCTTACATTGTATGGGATATGTTTTAAGTTTCAAATACATGGAAAGGTTTGTCTTTGTCCTCTGTATTTAGGCTGTCATTATGGTGTAGGGCTTCTACTTTAATGTTGTGTTTGATTTTGGCCTACTTCAGTTGCATTCACCCATAATAGAAGTTACAGTGAAAAATAAGCATCTTTAACTGTGTGCACAGTGTTAAATTTAGGTTAAGTTTAGGTTTAGGATCTGAGTAATTATTTATCAGTAATTTAGATTTTTAACTGGGACCAGAATTAGACCCTCCACTGTGAATTTAGGTGGAGGATGATATCTTCAGGCCACAACACTTTGGTCGATGCCTCTTATTTGATTGATATGTCTAGGTGAGGAATCTCAGATCTGGTTGATGCCAGAGGTGATATGAATGAACAACTATTCAGAGTAGCTAGTGAGCTCAGAGTACCAGCACATTTAACCAAACAGCTGTGAGGTGATGCTTACAGCTTTAGATTTCTTTTGGCCATACACAAGAGTAAGTTGGTGACCCTCAACATTAAGCACTCCCTATCCCATTTCTTGAACTTCTTTGTCCCTGGAGGGATAGCTGTGTTCATGTGGAGGTGGTTTTAACATTCAAAAGAGAAGTGATAATTTCAGTCACCTCTTCTTCAATGAAAGACCTTTTTTCATAAGCAAGTGGGTGGCACAGAGCGAGTGGCACACTTGGTGGTGAGGAGACCAACGTAGCCCTGCAGTTCTCAGCGCCAGTGGTGTGCAGAGAGCCTGGAGAGTGTGACCTGTTTTTCCATAGTGAGTCGTGGATGATTAGCAGTTGGCAATGAGATGATGCAAAATGATAATGCAAGAGTGGCTGTGGTAATTGTTGTGTTGTCTGTGTCTCAGGAAGAGGTGTGTCTGCCTCTTGCCTGCAGTAAAATTGATGACATGGTCTGATAGACAAGTGCTACATAAAGACTGAGAGGAATTTATAGGCACCTGAAGGCAATACAAGCTGATGATGAAAGGTGTTCTCGGTGTTAGACACTAATTCATAGCGAAGTGAAATCCTCACAAGGGCTTTGTGTCTGCTGTACAGCTTACCAGGACGAAAGTCCACCTGAATGGCAGCAGGTTGTAATTCAAACATGGTTTGGTGCCATGTTGAAGTTCACAAGAAAAAAAAAGTCAAAATCTTTATTAGACCTTAGCTGCAAACTTCTTAATGCAGCTCTTTCATAAGAAACTTCTCAACTACTGTACCTTCTACTCTTATTTATTTAGTTATTTTACTGTGTACCTTTTTTCCTGTGAATTTTCTCAAAGATATATATTTAGTATATTGGTACCAGGAAATACTTCTGAAGCAGACGAAAAGCTCTGTCTGAACTAATTGGGTTAGAATTTTACAATTACCTCTTTGGCAGCTAGCTAAACATTTTATTCTAGGGAAAAATATGGCTTTTCTCAGTCTTGTCCTCTACCTTCAAAGGCTGTTTCTTTCTATAGTTCATCGAGTTAGTGTGTAATGGGGGTAAGCTGACACACTCAAAAGATTCATTGGTGTTTAAGAGCAATTTCACTTCTTAAAATGTTACTCATGATGTAAAGACTGCTCTGAAGCAGCACTTGTTACTTTTTTTTTTTTTCTTCTGGAAGATACCAGTTTCCAGTGCTAAGCCAGCAAATTGTTATAATCCCAAATACAGAATAGATGACATGGGCAATTTATGTAAATGGATTAATTGCTGTTATGTCCTGTGTTGTAATCATATTGTTATGGTCATTGTGATCCGAGCCTGTAAGAAAGACAAGGCTTGTAGAGAAATACATTAAAGAAATGGAAGAACTTCCAGGCATGTATTCCCTTGATCTTGAGGGCAGTTTGTTTGCCAGGAACCTTCTTTTCTTCCATTGTCAGTGGATTCATAAAGCGGAGCGCTCTTCCTGTATCCTGCAGGGGAGAGTTACAAACTGCATGTGGGATGGCTGTTGCAATCCTAGCACTGCATAGTGAAGACTGATGCTTGTATGGTCCTTTCAGAACTTTCACATCAGGTGCTCAGTTTATTGGTGAAAGGACATTCGTCTGTTCCTCAGAGCTGCTGAATTTCCATGTGTGCTGTAATTCCGAGCCTGCATTTTAATGCGTATACAAATGCCTTTATTTTGTCCAGTTGTCACCATGCTCACTTCTTTTCCACATACTCAGATTCTGTTTGTTTTCCTGTTTTACGGTCTGTAGCAGTATTTTCTTTTCAAAGCAAAAAGCAGTGAAGTGCCAGAATTCTTTCAGAAAAGTTAGGGATGCCAACAATTATGGTAATGATACAGACTTCTTAAGTATGTTTCTTTTCTATTTCAAAACTCATGTTTTTCACAGTCTCTCTTTACATTTCGTCTTGGAAGTTTGAAAAAAAAAAAAATTGAACAGTCAATATGTCCTATAGAAGGAGGCCAAGATGTGCTTTAATGCCTACAGTTATCTGACACTCTTGTCAAATATGCCAAACAAGTTCTCCATTTCCAAGGTCAAAATCAGCTAGATCTCAGTGTCTCTGGAATCCTTTTCTGCCCCCCTAATCAAGCCATCTTGCTATTCTCTGGATGGCATCTCCTGTTTACTCTTTCAGTTCATTCACTTAGTCTTCACCAAACTCTGTGTGGATTTCTACCCCCCTTCCAAATCTTTCTTAATTGTTTTTCTCTGAACCACAACTTGCCCTTTTCCACCACTAATGATGCTTTTCCTTCTGACTTGCTCCTTTTGTGAACACTGGCCTATTCAAAGGCTGAATTTCTCCGTTGCTCCCAGCTTGACCTTTCTTCATTCTGTTGACTTCAAGCTTTCAAATTTTTGCCTGCTTTTCCTCCCTCTCTTTTTGTATTTCTCTTGTCTTTTCCCTGGCACTGTATTTCTCCATCTTACTGTGTCCCATCCTTCCTGTTCGTCTTAGCTGCTTCTCATTTTGTCATTTTGGCAAAATCAAACACCTTCATAAGAAAATTTCCAATTGTATTGTATTTTCCTTTTCAGTTTCTTGCTTTGGATATGGCTTCTATGATTCTTCTCCTTTTGCAGTAATCATTTACGATCTGAAGTTTTGCAGGTCGGTTAGTGATGAAAGGGGTACTGAGTAAAAATAGTTATTCTCAAAGAAACGAAAATAAATGATAAATTGGAAGAAAATGTAATTTGAAAACACTTTATGGCATCAAAATCAGTTTTTTCACATCGACGTCCTTTCCTTCTAAAGCTAAAACAAGGGGTTCCACAAAGCTGCAAAACCAAATGAGACCTCTGAATTTATTTTTCTCCCACTTGACTGACTTCCATTGAATTTCAGGAAGGCTGTAGCTGAACTTAATGTATTGAACACCCCAGAAGCCACTGCAGGAGAGAAACATTATGGCCCCATCCGCAGGGGAAAACCTTAACTGGAATTATTGCCAGTCTAGACCTGGGGAGCAGGTTCAGGGCTATCTAGCTAGAAGAACTCTGATCATCTTCTTGCTTTAGTGTAGGAAAAGCCTTTGCCACGGGAGGGCTCAAACGCCTGGTGAGAGTTGGGAAGATGCTCCAGATGCTTGCCCTTATGGTGATGCTAGTGGAGTCACTAACTTCTCTCCTGTCCCCTCTGCTCAGGGAACATGCAGAAGTGTCACAGCTCTGCCCTTCTGATGCATATGAGTAATGTGAGCCAGTGGTGGAGATGATGCTGCCTCTGTTATCCTTGGACATGGTGTGATGATATAGACCTAATTTCCTGGTGAAACCAGACCAAAATATGTCAATGGTCTCACGATTTTGCAAAATACAATTTAGGAACCTGAACATAGATGTTTGTTGGGCGTTTATTTGTTTATTTTGGGGGTTTAAGTACCTTGTTCCAAATTTCAAGGCTTTGAGTATTTTTCTAGGTTATATTTCCTTTGATTTCTTTTACTCACTATCAGAATTTTCCTTGGTTGCATTTCTTTTTTTACTGGCTGTTGTCCCTTCCCCACCTCAGCACTTCCTTCCCAGATTACTCTTTCCAGGTATTTCTTGTTGTATTATATATGAAAACTTCCTGTTTTTTTTTTTTTTTCTGAGACTCTTTCAGTTAGTTGTTTTCCTTATCCTCTGATTTCTACTCTTTGTGACTTCTTCCTTGCTTCTCCCTACTGTCCAGTAAATAAAGTCAAGTCATTGTGTTTTAAATTAACATTATCATCATCTTTTGACTGTTCAGATCCTTTTCTGAAATGGATAAGTGGTTTCTTTGGTAACAAAAGCAGTGATGCCACCCTGCTTCTCCTTCCCCCTCTGTGCAATACCCAGTGAATTGAAGTTACAACAAAGGGAGAAAGGGAAAGGAACCTGTAATGGCAAAGTGGGTAGCAGCATTGCTGTGGTTGTCATAGAGATGAAGTTGCCTGTTTTGACACGGAGCATGTGAGTATCAAGAGATTTAAGTAATGACATCTATTAAAATATCTTGTGGGTTTCCTGCAAGTTGGCAACAGAGTCATGGGGTTATTCTCAGCTATCTGGTTTTTTGTCTGTTCTCTTAACCTTCCTGATTGACCTGTTTGCAAAAACATTCTGTATCCAGTCGCTGCCTTCCAGTCGGCTGCAGCCCTGAGGGTAAAGTTCACTGTTTAATTCCACAAGTGCTTATGGACAATGTGTATTATAAAGGTACACAGAAGGCTGTTGTACTTGCTCTGCAAGTGTTAATGGAACTGCTGTATTTGTCAAGAGGGGAAAATAGAGCTACCCCTGTGTAGAAAGCAAGCATGCTGACTGGGACTGGATGTATATACTGGGAAAGGAACATTATGTTTCATTGATTCCCTCCTGCTCTATAGGATATTTACTTGGTGAAGATTTTTACATTATCATTTTTAAATGATGGCTAAAGCCTTTCATCAGAAATAAACCACAGAATGGAAATCAGTTTGTATGATATCTTGTGAGCATCTCCTTTTTCATTTACTGAATTCTTGTTTACTGCTACGGTAGCTTTTGCAGAGTTCCTCATTGTAGTGAGTTGAAATTTTAAAGGTATAGCCTAGAACTACCATAATCATAATTGAGATACTTCAGCTATTTAAGAACCTAGTAGGAAGAAATTAAGAGTGTATTTCATGATAGAGATGATGGCTGTTGATTTGGAGCTGTTTGCAGATGGACCCAAGAGTGCACCCTTTAAACTGATTTTTTTTTTTTCTTCATGGAAATATTACTTGCATAAATATTTAATTGTATTGCATTTATCTGTGCTTTTCAATAAGTTTTTTGTTTTGTTTTTGTTTTGGGTTGCCAACAGAGGGGACCTCAGGAAACCATTCTGGAAATGATCGTAACGTAATAATGTTAAGCATTGGGGTTTTTTTAACTTTTTTTTTCTGATCTAATCTACTCAGAAAGTAATGAGAATGGAAGGCATATTTTCACATATTTTGGTACTTCAGTGCTTACAAAAGAGGGTATTAAATATTAAAATATTTTAAAACAATGTGGGGTTTTTTTGTGCTTTAAAAAATAAAAAAAAAAAAAATTAAAGCCTGGTAATTTTTCTGCTTGAATGTACAACTTAAAAAAAAAAAAAAAAAGAAAATTGAGAAAATTGGATGACAGCCTTCTGCTACTGTTGCCTATTGCTAGCAGAAATAAAAAAAAAAAAGTTAAAACTCTGGCTGTGAATGGTTGAAATGTGAGATTAGCTGGAGCACATTAATTCTTCTTTAGCATCAGCCTGCACCAGTGATTGTCAGGGAACACCACCACAGAGTTTCATGTAAACCTGCTACCAAAGCTACATAAATAAGGCATTTGGCTGCTTTGAGGTTACAGCAGCTTGAAACCATGAGAATGCTTCCCATGGAAATAATGAATGTTTAAGGACTTCTAAATTCCATTTGCAGTTGAGGGAAAAAAAAATGTTATTTACATCATAGGACATTTTTGTCCCTTACTTTTTACCCATTGCATCCAAGAAGGCTTCTTCTCCATTAAAAGTTACTTTTCTACAGTTGCTAAAGAGACTCTTTTATGCCTTGCATTTACTATAGCTATTGGTGGGGAGCAACAGGGACTGAACGTGTTTTGAGTCTAATTGCAAGTGAGTGGTTTTCCATTTTTCCTTACATGTAATTGTTTAAATTCTACTCTTTTGACATGTTTTGTCCTAGAGCACTGCCTGTTTACAATTCAGTACTTCTATTAGCTTAAGGCTCAGCTAAGCAAATCCTGTTCTGTGTTAGTAAATGTCTTAGTTCTTGACAGATGTTGCAGGAAGAATCTGATGGATATGACATCCACAGCATTAGAGCTGCAACTCTATGCAGCTCAGCTTATGGTAGAATTGGGCCTCTCTTTTAGTGGAACAAAACAGTAGCTGCTTTCCACCACAAGTAACAGATACATTTTTATTGGCTTGTTTGAGGTCTTTGATTTTTTTTTTTTTTAATATTTTTTTTTAAAGAAGCAAGTCTTCCACAATCTGAATTTGTAAAGTAAGTTGTAGTTGTTAAAAAAATTAATCTTACATGTTTGGATCCATAAGCATGAGGAGATAAACATCAGCATTTCTCAGACTCAGAAGGCTGATTTCTAGTCTTTGTTTTATGCATCCAGATGTTTCAGATTTACTGGGTCTATCCTGAAAACTGTGGGTGAATTTGGCCCAGAAACTATGTGACTTAATCATGGAAAGTTGGGTTATCTTATGAGAGAGAAAATTTTTTGTGACAGATACAATAGTCCCTGAGCTGTCCAGCGGTTCCCAAACTAACAATCAGGAGAACTGCTGGTGTTCGCTTTCCTTTTTGTTTCAAGTCAACAGGAAGGGAACAAATGAGCAGTGGAGATAAAGACTTTATCCTCCAAGGAAGTTCTTTGATCCCAAGGTGGCAGTCCCAGAGTAACTCCTTAGAGAGATGCTTGTATATCAGGATGAAGATTCCTTTTTTTTCTGTTTTTGCTGTGTACAAAATACAAGCAGAAGAGGGTAAGAAGCACTAATCCTGGAATACAAGTGTTCCAACAGGATTAGTGTAGCCATTAAGGTCTTTGTAGACAAGCCTGAGAGAAGAAAGAGTTAAGGCAGTCTGGATTCTCTTAATTTTCTTTTAGAAGTTCAAAACTGATTACTACGCCTGAGGCAGAGCTCAAAGTTGAGGTGTACTTTATTGTGATTGCCATTGTCCTTGTGGGTATCATGGAGAGATTCATGTGGTATGAGGAGAGGTGAGATGCCATCTACTGAAACGCATCCTTTTAGTATGAAGTGGTGTGAGAAGCTGCTTGGGGCTCCAAAAACACCAGTATGGGACAGGGGCAGGACCTGCCAAGGGTGGTGGAAAGGCTCTCAGGGCCTCTCTCTGATTTGTAGCAGGCTGGTCACCTGTAACCATCACAGAGTTTGGTGGTAGGGAGTGTTTGCTGTGAGGTGAAGCAAGATGAGATACATCCTGCCTCCCTTCCAGAGCTTGGTGTTGTTTAGCATGTACAGCCATTCTTGACTTTGGTTTTTGTTTTGCTCATCAGTGAAGACATGTTCTTAAGGATGGAAATCACAGTGGCCTGAATAAGAAGGAAGCTGCTGACAGCTTTACAGTCCTTTCTAATTGCTGTTATTCTCTACTAGCAGTGTTGCTTCTCCAAAAGTATTTCTGTTGGCAGCAGCATTCTGACAATCACACTGAGTGTTTAAAAGGTGCTGGGGTTTGTTGGTAAATCTTTTTTACTTCTTTTCCCACAAATAATGTTGACATAGAACTTACTGTTCACTTTTCTTGAGCATGTCCTACTCTGAAACAGTCCCCACCCTGCTTGAGAGTTGACACTTTGTGCACAACTGCCAGTTCTGCAGCAAAATTGGATCTTCAACAGGAACAGCTCAGATTTTCAAATAGTTTTCCAAAGTTATATACAGGCAAAACAATATTTTCATTTATAAAGAAGTGGCAGAATAAATAATAACTGTCAATCATGGGATTGTTCTTAAAACTTGCATGACAATTTCAGTTACATTGAGGGCCTGAATTTTTTTTCAGAGTTTTCGTGTTTTAAGAACGGAGCCTTCTGAAACCAGTTACATTTGTAATATGTACCATGTGTGGAACCTTCTCCCTTATTCTTAATTGTGCTCTGCAGGTTGCTCATTACATATACCTTTTGAGTAGGTCCTTTGGCATCCACAAGCATAAACAAAGCTGCAAAAGCTGTTTTCCTCTCCCAGCAACGTGGCGTTTGTGAATTAATTAGGTAGCCTTGAGTTCTACATGGGTTTCCCTATCTTTGGAAAGGCAATTCGTTCCTTTCATGAGCCTGGAGATTAGGAGTTGAATTAAAGAGATAACGTGGGTTAATGTAAGAACCTGTTAATAAATAAGTGAAATTACTGGTCTTTTCAGTAGAGGGTTTTGAAGGAGTGATTTTAATAGCTTATGAGCTGTTTGCTTTCTTTTGACAGTGCAAAGCTGTTGGGAGAGATTGTTTTCTTATGATTATAACCTCTAAGGAATACTGCACCCTTGGTTTTTGGTAACTGAGAAACCAATGAACTGAAAAGGAAGGCAACTCCAGAAGTGGGAATGTTTGATTTAGGAAAGATCTAACTGTGCTTCAGAAAAGATCTAACTGTGGTGAGAAGAAACCACCAATTTTTCTAGAGTGGTGCAAAAAACTTTCACAGTAGGAGGGGTATTTTGCAGCCATACCCTGCTGCTGAGTGAACTGCTCTAGCCAAGTTAGGCATACAGCCACATGGAAGTTCAAATAAGGGAACCAAGCACAGCTCCCAGATGCATCTGAGAAATGGTCAGGTGTTGGTCAATGGACCTTGTTTCTGTGTCACTCCTGCTTGCTGTGCTTATCCTTTGCCACCTTGCTCTTTTTCATATCCAGAAGGGGATTTTATCTTGGCACAGGGTGCTTTTTCTCCTGTTCCCTGGGTATTTACCCCTCTTGGCTCCTCAGAGATGCCTTTTCCCCTCCCTCTTCCACTCATCTTTCTCCTTAAGAGAGGGACAGTTCAGAGTCAGCTGCTCTTATCAGAAGTTCATGTGGGGGAAGCATTTGAGGTTGTATATAGAAAGGAGAAAGGACCCTCGTTAGGTTTTGGTATGTGTTCCTTAGGCATGGTCACAGGCTCTGAAGGCATGGATGGTGCCATGGGACTCTTGAGGGAACTGGGACCAGTTAGGCATGCTTGTGGATTTTGCTTCTTTGGGTCCTGTTCGGAGGTACAGCAGGGAGTCAGCCATGGTCCAGGTCTCCTTTGTAGTTGCAGAGGAAGTTGCTGGCTGGAGATAAGGTTTCTGAAGATCCGGACCAGATCAGACTGCATGTCTGGCACTTGGCTGTAACTGTGCAAGGAAGTCTTTCGGCATCAGAGTGAAATGAAACACAGGTCAGAGACTATGGGGTCAGAAGACAAAAATTGCAAAGCTAGCTTGAAATTCCAAGTCAAGAGTTTTTCCGCCTTTCAATAAACAGAGCAAAAGGCATTTCTGATTACCAGTGACACTGATAATGCAGCAGTGTCTAGAGACCCAGCTCCTTTTGTACTCAACCTTGTACTGGCTGCCTGTGCTCCCAGGAACTTTCTTGGAATTGAGGCTGGTGCGTGAAAACATACGGTCATGTTTTTTGTGCAAGTAACCTGTCACTGATCTGAAAAGAAACAAAGGACTGAAAATCTATCTTCATAGGAGCCAATGATTTGACTGTCTTTTAAAACTGTTATATTATACAATATGAAAAAAAAAAACACATCAAAAAAAACCCAAACAAAAAAACAACAACAAACAACCAAAACAGTGTTCCGGAGCCAACTGTCTCAGAGCTGAAGCAATCCTGGAAAAGAGAGGATGTTCCCCTTGAGACTATTCTCTTCCTCCTTTCTCACTATGATCTTGCAGCCTTGATTCCCTGACAGTGGCTTCTCTTCTTTTTTATCCCATGCTCTTGTCCAGGGGACCTGTGTGCAGGGACCTAAGCATTTGCCTTTATTAGCGTTTCAGTCCTTTTGGGGTTTTTTTAGCCTCTTTTCCCCATCTCCCTGCAAAATGGACTTTGCTGTTGGTCTGTAAAACACAACCACATTTTTTTGTCTCTTGAATGGTTCAGTTTGCTGTCCTCAAATATCTGAATTATTTCACTTTCTGAATAATTTGGCTGACATTCTAAGTTTTTTGTTAGTAATCTAAACTCTAAATAACATCAGTAGAGTGCAATTGCAATCCAAATACAGCATACTGTTTTCTTGGAGATGCTCTTACCCTTGCCATTCTATCTTGTGTACAAGAGTGTATTTTTATCCACTGTTAGGAGGTGAATGTTTTGATTCTATCTGAATTAAACCTGTAGCACTACTTTCCTTTCTCAGATATTGGAGCTACGGTTAGTCATATATGTTGGTTCATCATTTTGAATTTACCATTTGTTACCTGTCCACGTTTGTCTGTGAAGTAGCATACTTGATGAGACTGCAACTTTGTGGCAGTGTGCCATATATTCTTAGTTTTTCTTGGAACATTTAGTTTAGGAAGTGGTCTAATTAGCAAGTAAACATTGTTTAGCAGAAGAACTCCAATTAGCACTGTTTGGCCTGGCTTCAGTGATAAACAAAGTTAGATGCACGTCAGTGTTTGTCCTAACAGTTTATAAAGTCTCCTTTGTGGTCCTAGGGGACAGCACACACCAGATACATTAAATAGCCATTGCAGTCAAGGCCATGAGAAAAAGCTTACTGTGTCAAGCTTAATAGGCTGTGCATGATACATTAGTGAGCTAGTTTGGAAGGCTTCCATTCATCTTCATTATTCTGAAAAACTATCTAAACCTTTCCAAAGTAAGTCTTTTTATTACTGTAGACTACCTGCTACCATATGAGGGAAAAAAAGGAACAAACAAACAAACAAAACCCAAACCGAACAAAAATATGACAAAATACAGTCTTCAAGTATTGTAAAGTAATGGATTTTAGGCTTTCAATGTGTATTTTAGTGTTCTTGTTGTGTTTCCCTCATTTTGTTATAGCCTAAAACTAAGCCAGATTCTTATCAGTACAAGTATAAGCAAGCTTCTTGCCCCAAGAAAATTGCTATCCTTATTTTGGCATGACAGAATTAATACTGATGAAGAGGTGGGATAAGGTTGGACTGCCCTGATGGTAATATTGCAAGTAGCCAAGTGTAGTAACGTATGCATGCTTTGGTGTTTCTTGAGGGAGGGGTGCTTGCTCAGCTATGGCAGGCTCATCTATAAGAAACTGAAGACTGGAAGGTTGTTGAAGTGTAAAAGGTTATTCCTCCTTTCCTGCTCTGAATGCCTTGGGTTTTTTTGGTTTTGTTTTTTTTTCTGGTTATCCTATAAATTCTTTGAGCCTGTAAAGGAGTGGGAGAGGTGGAAAGTGGGTAACTTCATGTGCCAGTCCTTTGTGTTGTGAGTTTTATGGGATAGGCAAACTGGAGCTGTGGTTTTATTTGGTCGTGATATCTTTAACTTAGATTAGGTGACTAAAGCAAGTCTAAAATAATCTATATGCACTAGAAATACTTAAACTAATTGAATTAATTGTAGCTCTGCCCGAGATATGGAATCAAAGAGGTGGCTTTTAATGTTTTTCTAGATCAGTTGTGTCTATTTCAGAATCACAGAATGTTAGGAGTTGGAAGGGACCTCCAGAAATCGTTGAGTCCAACTCACCTGCCAAAGCAGGACCACCTAGGGTGGGAACGCATCCAGGTGGACTTTGAATGTTTCCAGGGGAGGAAACTCCACAACCTCTCTGCCAGTTTGTTCCAGTGCTCTGTCACTTCACGATAAAGAAGTGTCTCCTTGTGTTTAGGTGGAACCTCCTTGTGTTCCAGCTTGTCCCTGTCGTAGCTTGTCCTGTCACTAGGCACCACCAAAAAGAGATCATGCCCTTCCTCCTGACACCCACCCCTCATAGACTTATAGACATTAGTAAAATTTCCCATCAGCCTTTGTGAAGTTTTGTCTCCTGAAATAAAATTCAATACCATATATTTATTTTAGTTATGTTACTTAGAAAGTAATAGTATTTTCCTACCTGCCATCACGCAAAAGTATTTGAGAGGATTACCCATGGACCATTTAAAATGCTGTGTTTGGTTTATAGTAGTGAAGGAGTCCTCCATGAGGTCAGCAATAGCACATTTAAAAAGAAGTCTTTCAATATATGCCATGTGAAAAGATGCACAGAAATTGATTCCATTTTAGATGTCTGTTATGTGAATACTTAGGTATTCACATTTGCAAGAGAACTGATAAATGGTGTCTCAATAATTTCCAATCAGTTTCCAAAATTTGTTTTTTTTGTTTGGGTTTTTTTCAGTTAAAAGGGACCAGTTCTGAGAAGTATTGCAAAGACTAGGTTGCAAATAAACTGTCATAATAAAATTCCCACAAAAGATGGGAACTGATTTGATGGCAAGGTAAGTTGATAAAAATTGGTGTCACAGTAGAAAGTAAATTATTAACTGCTTGATTTGTCTAAAGGCCTGCTTGCTTTCTCTTGTGCCTCAGAAACTTTGAGATTCTATAACCAAATACACCCCTGGTTTAATTCCAGCTTGTTGTTGTGTTTTTCTCCTGCACATTTTAAAAGGATTGAAGGTTCTTTATTATGGAAAAGCACTTGTAGACTTAATTGTTAGGAAGCTGCTATTTGAGTGCATTCTGCAATATACCTTTATGAAAAAATAAGTCTTGAGTAGCAGAAAAGACAGCAGCCTCTAGCGAAAAGCATCTGAGTGGTCATACCTAAAGACGTAGATGGTACTCTCCACCAAAATATCTGAGGAGGCCACAGTGGTTAATGGTGTTTATGCACCTAAGAAACAGGTGAAGCAGTGAGCAGCTGTGGTAGCACAGGTTAAATTCATAATGGTCAAAACCCTGTGGGAAACTAAAAGCGAGATAGGGATTAGATCTGAGTTTCTTGTAACCTGTTTTGCTTAACTACTCTTTTATGCTTTTTTCCCCTCCCCATTGATTTTCTGTGGGGTGTTTTTGTTTTAGTTTTTGTTTTTTTCAAAGTCAGCTATAGAACAGGGCTCTAGTGAATTGAGCAGCAACTCATTTCCTTTGCGATGGCCAGGAAATACACTGAGCAATTAAGGGTGGCTGGATGGGAAAAGCTCTTTCATTTCACTCAGATACAAAGATTCCCAGGCTTTCCTGGCTTTTCAGCAGCCTACCAGGTGGTCTGACTTGGAGCTAAGTCCCCTATGTTCCAGTGTCCATGGAACAGCAAATTTGAGGAAACAGGGCTGAAGGCCTGAAGGATTTAATTTTTTTTTTCTTCAATGTGTTTCATCACTTAATGGTTTCTTTTGCAAATCCCAGTTTCTGTTCCTGATCTGTTTTTCTATTACACAGATCAAAGACACTTCTATTAGTCAAAGAACTTCTACCAATAGTATGTAGATTGGTGAAGAGTGGCCCCTTATTAAGAAGAAATATCTCTTAGTAATCCTTGAATTCTTAATGTGAGGATTAAGAAGTATGCTGGATGTTTTAAAGGAAGCAAAGGGAAGGTGACAGTGATCCTGTGCTGCTCAGAGATGCTTTGTGGCTATTTTTCTTTCAAACGTTGACCTAAAAATGTAACATCTCCTCAGCAATGCAAGCTACTTTCGACAGCAAGTTGCAGCTTGTTGAAATGCAGCATGCCCACTAGTGTAAAATGAGAATATTAGTATTTCATGTGGAAGCATGACTTTGGCTGGAAACTGATACAAGAGATTTACAAGATAAAACAACTGAAAACGCCAGCAAGTCCTAACAAAATACTCTCTTGAAATAATACCTGTTAAGTAAATATTATTGTTTATTGAAAATCACTGGTGGAGTCTATTTTTGCCTTTTATTTCTAACAGAATCCAAACGACAAAGCCAATACTATTTGCTAAGAGGAAAACAAAAATATAAAAATCTGTTTTGTATTGCTCCAAAAATTAGGATTTCTTTCATTGCTGATATATCCAAACTGAAAGAAACTGAAGCGTACACATCTTCATGCCTAATAAATAATTTCACCAGAATTGCTGATTCCTTACCTCCATTGTTGAGAATTTACAGTCTTCTTTCAGAAAAGATCTCATAGTCATAACAGATGTCAAGTTTATTGAGTTTTTTTGTCATTTTGTTGGTAGTGCTGTGGATTTGTTTATCTATTGACTGTTGAGGGGTTTGCTTGTGTGCGTGTGCATTGTATTGGTTTTCATCTCTCCTTTCCCTCCTGTTTCTCTCCCTTATTTTAATTTTGATGCCATGACAGTGTTTTCACCACAGTTTTGAACTCTGTTTGAAGTACATAGCCAAATAATGCCAAGGTTAAAGTTCTTTTCTGAACAGTGGTGATGTTTCTGTGTCCTTCAACTCCATGGCTCTTGAGTGCACTGTGGTCTGTAAGACTTCTCATGGGATTAAGGAACAAGTTCTAATCTGGGTTTTTCCCTTCCTGCCTGTAGTTTAGATTAGTCAATGTATCTGCTGCCTGTAAAAGGAGAAACCTGACTGCAGTGTCTCAACAAAGTGGGGTGAGGATTAATGAACTGCATATACAAATCATTGTAGGGATGTTAGGAATGGTTTTGGCAGGTTTTTTGGATGTATATTGGTACATTTCAGCTGAACAAACACAGAAGTTCAAGTGTAAGAGATGTCTATAAATACCTGAGGGGTGGGTGTCAGGATGAAGACGCCAGGCTCTTTTCAGTGGTGCCCAGTGATAGGACAAGGAACAATGGGTACAAGCTGGAACACAGCGGGTTCCACCTCAACAACAGGCACTGAAACAGGCTGCCCAGAGAGCTTGTGGAGTTTCCTTCTCTGGAGTCTTTCAAAACCTGCCTGGATGCATTCCTGTGTGACCTGCCCTAGGTGATCCTGCTTTGGCAGGTGGGTTAGACTCTATGATTTCTGGAGGTCCCTTTCAACCTCTAACATTCTGTGATACGTTGATATGTTATCGTTCAACACCATTTGTTTTGAACTGTTTGGTACATCATCATAAAAACTTGCATTTTGTTCAAGACACTTGTAATTCTTTGGGAGAAATAAATCTGAAAATTGAAATGACAGGATCTATATTACCTGTATCTCACTGTCAAAATACATACCAAATTTCAAGGTTTGCCTCCACCTGTTTTAACATCCAACTGGTGTTTTCTTGCTAAAAGGGAGGAACACAGTCTGCTAACTGGAACTGTAAAATTATACTCAGCTGAAGAGATCCAACACATTATAGACACTGATATCTTATTTGCTGTCAGGAAAATGTTTCATCAGCCTTCAAAAAGGACAATTCCCAAGAGGCTTCCATTGTCTGGGACACCCAAACGTGCTGCTGTAAAAGCTCTGATGCAGTCCTTGAGAAATCTTGGCCTGGAAAAATGTTTGTATATTTTCATTTGCCACATCAATTTTCAGTATATACTCTAGTGTACAATAGTAATGTTTGCTAGTTAGAACCAAGAGCAGGAAATAGGAATGCTATGGAATCCTCTGTAGCTATTGTGGAGGTTTGATAGCATTAGGCTCAGAGAAAACAGTACTCCCAAAGTAGTGTTAATGTCATTGATACACCTGATTTTTGTATAATCCTGTGTTTTAGAGAGCAGAAAAGAGGGAGAAGGTTCTATATGCATGTGCACATAATAAATGTCAGTCTGGTTTATTCTTTCAGAATTGATGTATGTGGAACTGGAACTTCTGTGAAAAACATTAGCCTGGGCGAATATTCTTGCCAGCACAACATTTGCATGATTGATGAATGATGCCTTGGTCATGCAAGCCCTTAAGGAACAAATAGCAGAATCTTTTTCTTTTTTTTTTTCCCCCCTTTATTTTTTTTCCAATTTAATGGTTACTTTTTCAGAGATTTTACAGGTAAATCATTGAATAGAGTGGAATTTAAAAAATGTTGTCTTTTGACCGCAGCGGTGAAGGGTGCTACATTTCCTTCTCATGAGTTCCTGTTTGGGACAGACAAAGCAGATGTTTGGCTTGGAAGCAGGCTTGGCGTGGTGGCAGGAAGTACTGAGAGATTTGCTATTGACATTTAATCCCTGATGTTTCTGTAGTCTGTAAGACTTTTTTTTTTCTTTTTCTTATTTCTCTCTTTTTCTTTTTTCTACTGCTTGCTTGAATCTATGTAAAATGAACTGAAGTCATATTACATATTTGGCAAGGGAGCTGGAAATACTGTATTCTGTTTCTTATACTCTTGACAGCCTTACTCATAAATCCCAGTCCCCTGATTCCTCTGATCAGAGTGAGATTTTTTTTTTTTTATGCAGGTGTTTAAAACGTGAAATTAGATGTTTCCCCCAAAGCTGTACGTCTGATCTCCATCACTGCAGCAATCCAACTAAAGGGCCTTTCTTCCAAATCATTCTAGCTTAGAGAAGTTTCTTCCTGCATCTGGTCCATGCTTTGTAATATTAATCTGTTTAAAAAAAAAAAAAAAAGGAAGGGGGGAAAAGGCAGCTGAGAAGATAACTGAGCTGTGAAGGCAACCAAGCTGATTTGGAGGAAAATACTGAAATGAATTACTGCTTTTAATAAACTCTGACAGTTTTCTTGTAAAAACTCCAGGATGATATTTTTCATGCACAAAGTTATTTTGCAGAGATTTTTGCTGCAAAAATCTTAAGTGTTAGGAGACCTTGACCTATTTTTCTTTACTCACATGTTGTTATAGTAGACTGTCAAGGTACTGTGGATCTTAGTAAGTTAAATATAAAAAAGAAATCCTGGGGCTTTTTAAAGCTTTACTTTCCCTTTTGGGTAATGATCTTGATCCAGAGAAGTCCCTGAAACTGGCTCTCTGCTTTCCCTCACCTAGAGTCTGACACCCCAGGCCATACTGAAACAAGCACTTCCATGTTCCACTTGAAGTGACAAAGTGATGCTCTGGACATCTTATATGCAGCAGATTTGAATCCTGCAAAAGGGAAGTTGTTGGTGGGGGGAAAACCTGTGTAAGAATTCAGCTAATGAACCTCGTTTTGCAATACCTTAAATGTTTAAAGTTACAGAATTGTTTAGGTTGGAAAAGGCTTTCAAGATCATCAAATCCAACCATTAACGTAAGACAGTCAAGTCCACCACTGAACTATATTACTATAGACATCACATCTACATGTCTTTTAAATCCCCCCCCTGGAATGGTGACTCCACTAGTTCTCTGGGCAACCTGTTCCAGAGCTTGACAACCCTTTGGGGAAGAAGTTGTTCCTCATGTCCAACCTAAAACATCCCCTGGGCAACTTGAAACGATTTCCTTGGCCTCATGTGCTTTTTAGTGGTCGTTAGTTTTTACTGGACTAGAGTGAGACTGTTTGAATGCTCTATTAAACTAAAAAAAATCTGATGCAATTGGGGGCAAATTCACCCTTTTTGCTTCATTCCTCTTACTTGTTGGAAGGAGATGCAAAAGAGAATATGAAAGAGAGAATGATAGAGCTGTACCCTGCTTGCATGCTCAACACAAATGCAGCTTGCACCTTGAGCCAAGTTCCAAAAGGGTGATTTGCAGAGAGTGCTATTGCATCAAGTGTAAGACTTACATTTCTAAAGACAGTGCTTACTGAGAACCCAGCTGCTTCTGGGGCAGAACAGGGCCTTAGAGCTGCAGCAGTGTCTCATCTGGGGATAGGTGCGAGATGCTTATATTGTAATATGAATGCTTTGGAACCAGAATATAGCTCCTGCTATTAGGAAGTCAGCAAACACTTGAAATGCCTTTTGTTCTTGGGGGTAGTTTTATAAAGTCTTAACAATCAGTGGTTTCCCATGTAATTTGAATATAGCTTAATTTACCGGCTTGCCTTTCAAGATGGTCCTGAATTTACCACCTGAGCCACAACTTCTTTAATGTCATGCCAGAATAGTTTTGAGGGTAGAATATATTCAAATAATGTGGAAAATGTGTCCAAGAAAATGAGCGTGTGATAGCTCTCAGGTTGCAGCGTGCAGCAGAGTCTGTACGAGAGGGACATACATGAGCCATTAACGCTTTGCAGAAGTTAGCCCTGCAAAAATAGTTATCAACTAGAAAGAACAGTTAAAGAAAGAAGGGTAATTACTTTTTTCCTCTGGCTAGTTCTGTTTTCATCCCTTCCTGCTAATTGTTAGAATGTGGGTACTTTATTTCAATTACTTTGTGCAATTGTGTTACTATATAGCAAAGGTATGGTTACCACCGGTCAGTAGAAGTAGTTCTTCTGCACCAGTTGTAGCTGTTCTTGTGTGGCACTGAAAAAGAGTGTGGTTTTTAGAAGCCACTTGAAGAAGCAGAAGAAAGAATGAACCCACAGACCATACAGGGCAGGAGGATTGGGAGTGTGAAAAGCTCTTCTTCCTCTGAACAAAAAGCTTCAAGCGGTACACCGTGAAATGTAAGTAATTAAAACATTATAAAGACCTGAAACATGATGCTCCTCCTGCTCTCCCACAACTGGAGTATTTTTCGTTCTGTGTTGTAGTCCCAAGTCTTGTTTTTGTTTCGGTAATCTTTATATCAGGTTTCAGGGTATGTTCTTGTGCATAGTGTTTCCTAGTACTGACAGCCAGAAATAGTTTCTAATCCATTGTTTTTAAAACTTTTCCATAATATATATAAATTCAATAAAACTGCCTCAGGTCCAATAAATTTATTCATTAATGGTATCAGAATTAGGGTTTGGAGTATTCTGAGTTTCCGTCGTTCCCTGTGCAGTCTCTAGACTATAGTCTGTCATCAGACCTTTCTGTGTAGAAAGAGCTGCCAAAGAATCAGAATAGGAAAGAATTATATGACTCAAGTTGTAGTCAGGCATATTGCCTGATGTTGTTGTTCACAGGCATATTGCCGAAGCCAGTCTGCTAATGGCATGCCAGTCCTCAGAGGTGAATCTAGTTCAGAGCAAGGACTGGCAGGGGAGGGGCTGCAGCTCACCTTTTGCCTAAGACACTACCTTTTCCTTGCTCAGAGCTGCATTTAAGGTTGACTTTTATCACAAAGTTAAAAGGAAAACAAACTAAAATCCCAAACAAACAAACCCAAACCAATCACTGGGCATGTGTCTTCTGTCTGCATGAGGAGCTGGAGTATGTTAAGAGCTTGCTGACCACCCGTGGTGTTTGACTGGTGTCCCCTGGTTTCTTGTCCAGCAACCTCATTGTAGCTGGGAAACTGCCAGATTGCTGTTTCCCTAAGAGCTCCTTTTCTTTTCCGAGCTTCTGAAATATTTTTGCTCCCTTTGGGGAAAAAAAACAAAGCAAAACCACAAAAACCAAGGCAGAAAACTCTTCTCCTCCATTGTTTGACCAAAATATGGCTGTGCCAGCAAGGAGAACTTCCTTCTTCTTAAGAAATGACATTATCAATCTTCTCTTGCACTGCCATTTGGCTGTGCCAGGCCTGCCCACAGGTCCTGGTTGTTTGCTCAGATGCAGGAAGGACATGTGTCCTGATAGTAAATCAATGCTGGGCAATTCAGGGGCTGAACTAGCTAAGGGTAATTGAACTCAAGTGAGGAAAGGGATCACCATCTGTTGAGAGAGGAGAGTACAGCCTGCTGAACTGTCCCACAGCATGCTGTCTGTGGTCCTAAATGTGCTGGTAACTAAAGCTGGGTATGTCATACATGGTAGAAACACTTCAGATGGGGCCACGCTGCTGGCATCTCCTTTACTCTGGGAGACTTAGTTGTGGGAAGAGGTAAGACACCTGGTGAGAAGGGGTAGAAATTTGAGTTTTCTCCTATTTTGGTTACTTTTGATAGGCAGATTTTACTACAGAATGACTGCAGGACTTACATCTGGGAGCTAAAAGATGGCAAGGATAAATTTGAAGTAAATTTACATTCTTTTAATATGATTTTTATTATAATTTCCCTTTTTTCTTTTTTTTTTTTTTTTTTTTTTCCCCTGGTAAAACAAGCCATTGAGCTCTGATATTTTTATCTGCAGCATTAACACGAAGAGTGATCAGTGCCAATCCCTGTCATTATTATTTTGTGATCCCTCGGGAGCCTGCTGTACTGAGGCATTCTCTTCCCGTTGCTTCGGCACCTGGGAATTCAGGCTCCAATGATATTTTCCAGCAGATGTGACTATCGGGGCTTGTTTATTTTTAGCTGGGGATTGTGCACCTTGATCTCTGTGGGAAGCTTCCTGTCCTCATTGTCTTTTACAGCCGGTTGTAAAGGCAAGTGGCTTATAATGACCTACCCTTACTTCCCCTGGCTGGTTCCAAAAGACACAGGAATGTCATCATCACATGTTATAATTTACTCAGGGACTTTCCGATGAGGACCTCACAGGTTTAACCTTTCCAAAAGCTGTGTTTATTCAAGACAGTCATAGTGTTGGTAGCTTGAACATTGAGGCTGGGAAGTTACCAGGTTGTATCTCATAGCTTTGTTGATTTTTGTCCACTGAAAAGTTTTTATATGGGGGCAAAATGTGGTGTTTTTCAGAGAGAGGCATATTTTTATCACCTATTTCCACTGTAAAAACTTCAGAGGAAAGACATCTTTATTTTTCATGTTGGGTATTGAAGTATGTGAAGTTCTCAATGTTTAAACCTAAATTTAAACCTAAACTTAAATCTCATTTTCTTAAATCAATTTTAAATAGTGGACTAAGGGGAAACATTCAGAAGTGGTTTATATTTCTCCTTCATAAATGGCAGAAGTTACTTTTTCTAAAAAAACCCATGTTTTAAAACATTAGGCCTTGTTTATATGTGTATGCTCCTGCACATAGGTGCCTGTGTATATCTAAATTGAAGCCTAAATTTAAACCTAAATCTAAATTTAAGTTAATTTTATATAAAAATTTAAATTAAATTTAAATCTAAATGTAAAGGTAAACTTAAATCCCATTTTCTTAAATCAATTTTAAGTAGTGGAAAAAGGGGAAACATTCAGAAATGGTTTATTTTTCTCCATTATAAATGGCAGAAGTTTTCTAAAAAAAAAAAAAAAAAAAACAACAACCCTATGTTTTAAAACTTTAAGCCTTGTTGGTGTGTGTGCTCCTGCACATAGGTGCCTGTGGATAGTATATGTGTGTGTTTAGACTGCTGTGACCTGACTGTACAAAAGCTTTGTGGATCAGGTTGTAACGGAATGTTTTTCTCTTAATTTTCCTTGCATACCTTTATGTTTATAGAATGCATAATACCGAGGCAGACTGAGCTCTGTGTTCTTGCTGAACGTGGTACACTTAGTAAAAGACAAAAGCTTTCAGGAGGAGTTCTGATTTCAGGATCAGTTCTTCCCCCACCCCTGTGAATGCTACTGTTGCGATGCTATTTTGTCTGTTTCCTGTTACATGAAAAACAGTTTAAGCAGCAGATTTCCATCTATTATATTCTTTAGAAAACAGACATGGTGATCCAGCTGATGGTTGGGTTTAATATATAGGGGGTTTGGAATAAAGCCCTAACTTGGGAATCATTTCATCTTGCTCACATAACTTGTTTTGCCATTACAGGGAAAAGAATGTTTGTTTCCTAAATAGTCTGTGTGGTAGACAGCGGAAACTACATGCCCACTACCTTTCCCCCAGGAAATCTTTTTTTCCACTAACAATATACAGGTTATATTTTTGGCAACTCTTTTGGAAGAGGGACATGATGCAAGGATCTCCTTTTTAGTATTCTTTTGTTAATATCAGAAAAGAAAACAGATGCGTCTCTTTCTTTGCAAAGTAAGCAATTAACATGGGAGTGATGCTGCTGTAGGTGCTCGCTGTGTGATATTTATTTTGGAGTAAAGGGGTGGAAATTACCCATCTAATTCTTCAGAATTGTTGTGGGCTGCTTTCTGAGGAACACAGGAGACCAAGGCTCTGCCACGAAATTGTTATGGCTCCCCATGTACATTTGATCTCTCAGAATGTCCAGCAAACATGTGATGCTTTCCTCATTGCTGTTTCACGAATGTCAGCAAATGAGACCTCCCCAAAGCATCTGCAATGTTTCTTGGTAGAGCAGAAGATTGTACAAAAGCTTCTCTCATCCCAGCATGATTCTCAATTAGGCCATGTTTTCTGTCCCTTAATAGCACACATCATATCTAAACTACAGTTTGTCCTCACTGTGGGTGTTGCAGGATTTTTGGTTATGTTAAAAAAAAAACAAACCCTCAATCTTTCATAGCATGGAAAAATTGGATCAATATTTTCCAGTACTGTAAACCCTTAAGATTTTTTTTTTATTTTACATTTGTTCCAAGAGTAATTTTTTCATGTTTTAGTCAATTTTGAGGACATAAATAATTATTTCAGTTGTTGTCCTACTTCCTGATTGCAGGTAGGCTTGGCCATATCAGGGATAGAATTCTGTGTAACCAAGGGGGGATGTATCAGTTCTGCTCTTTTCCTGAATATTTACTTACAACTGTGAGCAACTACATGAAAATACATACTTGGGAACAAACTTCTTGAATTACAGATGTCCCAGTAACATCCTAAGTGTGTAGTAATACTGCCTTATTTATCCTTAGCTATTGCTCTTCTCACTGAACTCTGTATGTGCTTGCCTTTTCAGCTGCACAATGAAAGCCATTTTAGCAATCAGGATAAATCCTCTTACTCTCTTTTATGTGTAGGGAAGCTGATGAGAGACTTGCCCAAGGCCTCACTTTAGGATGTTAGAAGAAAAAAAAAGCTATTTTTCATGAATACTGTTAATGCCCCAGAATCCAGAAAGCTCCATGAGAGCTGTTGTGTACAGGGACTGGTAGAAGGGCATATTGTGGATGTTTTCCACCTGCCTTTTACAGTGTTAAAATTGGCCAATTCAAAACTCATATAACATGTGTAAGACATTCCTCTGATGTTTTCCTCTTTCTGTTTTAAATACTGTTTCTGGTGAATGAATATATGGATCTCCCATAGGAGCTCTTATAGTTAAAGTATGTCAGAACAGTGCTAGAAAGTGAGCATAAGAGAAAAATCTTGGTGTAAGAGTGATGAAACGATCTCTGGAGACCTGGTTCGGCTGGTACAGAGAACTCCCTGTTTTGCTTTTAAGCCATTTGTGTGCAGTCCTGGTACTGATACTGAACAAAACCCTCCCAACATGTACCTACAAAGCTCTCTTGAATGGCACATCCTGACGTGTGAAAGGAGAAGTGCTGAGTCTGAGCTACCTGCAAGAATGGCTTGGCATTCCAATGGCTGAGAGGAACTGCTTTTGAGGAAAGAATGGAGATGGGGAGGAGCCTGAGCAGTGATAAGTGTGCATGGGGGGGTCAGGGAGGTAGGCTGGAGCTAAAAAGACCGCATCCATGTTTTTCCAGGTGTCCCTTTTGTGATCTTCCATTATGTTTATTAGAAGAAAAGAGGCCACAAATCCAGTCATTTGGAAAAACAGGTGACAGGAGAGAGGATCCAGACTTGTGCTGTGCTCTCATTAACTGTTTTACTGCAGTTCTTGCACATGGTACCTGGTTTTATAGTGCTTCCTCAATTACAGTGTCCCTCACATGCTCGTTGCCCCTTGTTTTATTCCCCATTACTTTATTGCTGTGTCTAATCCCTTATAATGTATCTTACACTGGTAGGGTTACACGCAAAGTTCAAGCTATTGTTGGGATATTCTTGCCTGAAATAAATGAAATGGTTCCAAATTGTCTGTGTTTAGTGTGACACAAAAACAAAACACCAACAAAAACTGAAACCAAACCAAGCAAACAAAAAATAATAATAAAAATATCTTTTAAAGCTCCAGATTGTGCCAGAAGAGAGTGACTTCTTCACAGATCAAACAGGGCTTCCAGAACTGGTGCTTGCCTTCTGCCTAAATGATTCAGGAGGCCCCCTCCATGCTTGAAACATATATAAATGATGAAAACAATTAAATGTGTACATATTTTACAAGATTTAACTTGACAAACCTGAAGAAACTAGCTTCTGCCCTACACCTTTGTTCTTGCCCTAGGTCGTTCTGTGTACTTGCGATAGACTTTCAACTCAGTCAAAAAAATTCTTCATAACCAAAAGACTTGGCATCAGAATTAAAACACAACTGTTTAAAGAATTGCTCATACCTTTCCCATTGCTTTGGCAGTATGACAATTACAGGTAGAAAAATTAAGCCACAAAATTCTTTTTTGCAATCCTTTTGTTGCAGTTCTTTGGTGCACATATTTTCACCAAGAGATGTCCTGCAGAACAGCTTTGCTGAAGAGAAGAAAGTTGAGTTCCTTAAAAATCTGTGTTTTGCAGGATAAGTTTGCATCTTTACCTTGCATTGTTTGGAGGTGAATTTCAGTTTTAAATAGTACATCTGTTTGGAAGCCTGCACTGATATATCTTGAGAGCAGGGTGTAGTTGTTGGTGAGAACTCCCATTTTGTTATCTCACCAAATTTATTTTCATTTCATATTATTCCTGATTTAACCAAAATATATTTTAATAGAGATGTTTAAGCTCAAAATTCGGTATTTTCAGAAAGACAAATACTATGCTCAGAATGTTTATTCGGGCTTTCTTAGTGAAAGCAAATGACAATATTTTTTACAGTGCC
Source organism: Indicator indicator (assembly GCF_027791375.1). Classification (NCBI taxonomy): domain Eukaryota; kingdom Metazoa; phylum Chordata; class Aves; order Piciformes; family Indicatoridae; genus Indicator; species Indicator indicator. Next base: position 6,864,723 of record NC_072034.1, read on the forward strand.
TGGCCATGCAAAAGTGTCTTTTTTTTTTTACTGGTTTTCTGGAGAGGTAACATTTAGTTCCATGTCAATGACCTGTTGACTATGGGTTTTCCAGCCTATAGGGCAAATAGCTTTTTTGGTATATTTCTTGTGAACCTGTTCAGGATCATTTGATTGTCAATGCAGATTAATTCATTGATGCAACTTCCTGAATAGGCCAAAAAAGAAAAGCCTGGTGACTCTTAGATATACAAGTTGCTTACATCTGAGTTTTGCACTATTTCACCTTTCTCATAATGGCTCACAGTCAAGATGACAACTGCCTCCAAAATGTCTTACATGGAATTTATTACCAACTTTAGCTCCCAGCAGTAGCAATGATGAAAGGCCCTTTCTGATGGCAAGATAGTGGTTAGGTTATGCTACAATTGATTACTTCGAAGCATCATGTTTCTATCCTAATTTGCATCTTTCCTGTTTATGTTATGCAGTCAACAGAAGAGGAGATATTTTGAAGGGTACCTTTACCATCTGCCCTTTCTTTCCCAGCTGAATGTCCTTCATTAGGTTAGTGTGGTGGGTTAACCATACCCTCATTCGCTTATGTAAAAATATGTGTTTGATGTGAAGCTCAGAGAAACAGTTCCACTACAGCTGGGCTGGTTCATGTTGCTGGATGGGCATATAATGTATCAGTCCAGGAAAAACACAGTTTCATACGAGCTTTTTTCTTCCTGTCCCTCTCTGCCTGCTTTTCCTGTTAAATGAACCGATCTTAGTGGCCACAAAACGTAATTTCCATGTATATACAACTTTCTAAGTGTCAGATATGTATATATACATACACACACATAAAACCCAAGTAATACAAAGGTGTAAAGATGGTGGTGGTTTTTATTTGCAAATAATGCTGTAAGCTTCCCTGGAAGTTGAGACTGCCTTTCTGATTGCAATGGTCTAATAGATTATTGAAAGATAGTCACTTTACTTCCACAGTAAGGGTTCATCTGGTGTGAAGCAGATGATTCTTTAGTATAAAATGATAAGCAGCAATACCTTCTTTATATTTTGGAAGTGCATAATTGTATTTGTGGGTATACAATACAGCCAAGAAATATTTCATGTGTGAATATTCTGAATTTAAACTCAGCTAAAGCATTATTTCTTTGTTTCTATGGAACATTGAATGGTACAGGAGTTAACATGCTTGAGGGGGGTGTTGAAGGAAGAACGTTCACTGGAATTGCTGATAGGGCAAGAATTTTTCCCTGTCCCCCACATAGTCTTTGTGTGCCCTTCCTTTAACTCAGGCAAGTTTGTAGCAGGAAGGATTTTAAATCAATATTTTTTAAAAGATCATAATTAAAAAATTGTGGTGTGCCTCTTTGTCTTGCTAAGCTGTAGTACATTATCTGAGCTGCAAAACTGACAGAACTTTGCATTAAAAGATTCCTTTCTGACTTTTTATACATGTACTATGTTCTGTTGTTATTTGATGACAGACTAGGTGATACTCAGTGATTTAAAGGACATAGTAATTTGGAGGAAAACTTGTCTTTGCGAAAAGGAAAAGGTTGTTGTTATGATTGTAAAGAAACCTGAGACATGAAGTTATATGAGTTGCAAATAGTATTGAGCTTGGTTTACAGCATATCTGTGTGTGATGCTTCTGCCTCTCATATGACTGTGAATAAGGATTACCTGTCAACAGGTTGTTATTCTGTCTGGTTTGCCTATAACTATTATGAAGGGAGCAGTGGGGAAAGCCAGCTTTGGTCATGACCCAAAATCTGATTAAGATAGTGGAAAGATTTTCATTGACTTTATTGTGCTTGAGGTCAGATCCTTGTAGTCTGAAAAAATCCACGAAAGGAATATAAAAGTAGAGGCTTGAAATAGAGGAATTTTCTGTTACTTACTCAATTACTGCATGAAATTATAACTTAATTCAGAGCAAGTGCTTTAACCTTGAGTGAAGAGAAATGCTTTTGATATTTTTCATGAAGGAAAGCTTTACTTAATTGTATTTCAAAGACAAATCCAATCTTATGCTGATGGCAATTGTGCATTTAAAAATAGCTCTTCGTGGAAAAGAAACTAAGCGTGCGTTAACAACACTTCAGGTTATGGTTACGTGTTCACTACTGGTTTGCTGCTGCCCCCTGCTCTGTATGTGCAGGTGCATTTGTGGGCCTTCGTGGTCATGTGGAGTAAGGAATTCAGCTAAAGAAAGAGCCTAGCAAAAATAAACTTGATTTCCACTTCCCTGGTTGTGGTGCACCCAAGTGCTTAAAACAGCACGGGGCTGGGGAGGATGTGGTGGCAGCAATATCTGCTCAGGAGAGGAGCAGTAGCAGGTTCCTGAGGCGGCAGTGCTGCTGGTGAGGTAGCCACCACACTGTGTCTGCTGCACAACTGCTCTACTAAGTGATCAGATTATTTTAAATTCTTGGGAGCCAGAGAGTAACCAAACTAAGGGTTCATCTGATCCAATTGTCAGTCTCTAGTAGTTGGAAAAAAGTAGATGCCTAGGAAACAATAAAAGAACTGCTTACATTCTCAGTTTGTTGCTCCTTGCCAGTACAGAGTGGCAGCATCTTCAGCAGGAATATCTCCCACACTGTTCTATTCTGCCCTGTCTTGTGCATTAGACTATTTGCTACAACAGACACAACTAAATGTTTTATTTATCAAGGAACTGCAACCCAAAACCCTCAACATTTCACTGAGACTTTTCACTGAGACTGTTTAAAATGTCGTTGGGCTGCAGTGATAAAATTTTAGGATTTGCCCATAAAAATGCAAAGTCACAACTGCTGGGTTTTGCTTTACACCTCTGCCTGTCTTTTTATTATAAGCATTGTCTTTTGCAATTTTGTTTTCAAATATTGTTGAATCAGCTCTATTAATAAAGGTGCCTTGGGGATATTTGCAGCTAGTTAGGTGGTATTCTGGGTACCAATCCCCCGCTCAATAAGAAATTAGTTGTTACTTTTTCGTAAGCAGCACTAACAAGTTTCAACGTTAAAGCATTATGGTATCTGATTGCCTACAGGAAGGGGATATAATATTCACTTAGTAACCAGTGAATGAATGATTAAAATCTTAAAAGCATTTAATAAGATTGAAATACAGAGCAAGGCTGTTCTCTGGTGTAAAGTTACAGAAGGGGTTCACTGGGTCAGAGAAAGAGTACAGGGAGACTGAAATTTTTATTGTTGCTGTTGAAAAGGCAGTAATGTTACATTTGCTGTCAAGTCAAGACAGCTCTGAGGAGAAAACCATAGAAGAGTGATGGTATGTTAAAAACAGCACAAAACAAAAGGATTGGTTCCACACCTGTAATATTTAAAAAAAAAAAAAAAGGCATTTATTATACTAAGACATGCATGCACTTTCTGTCCTGGCTGTTAGTTAAAGCCTGTCCTAACAGCCTCACACTTACACATTTGTTATCCAGGCACTCAGAGGACTTTGTAATCAAAAAGAAAGCCGAGTGATCTGCAATCTGGTCTGCCTTTCTCAGGCAGCCTGCATAGTAGCACAGTCTCCTTGCGTCCTGAATGTGAGGCTGGAAACTCTTCTCCCTCCTTAAGGAAACCATGCCTATGTAGTCCAGGAAGGATCATAGTTGGGCTGTAGCAGTTAGGGTAATTCCAACAGAATCTGAATTTCAGGTAAGTACCCAGCTGAAACTGCAACTGAAGGAGTTAGTTAAGCACATGGACAGACTCATTGCCTGTGACAGGCCCCAAAGAGCGTGACAGCTGCATGCTTGTTCTCTGCTCAGTGAAATGCAGTTTCCAAAGCGCTGCTGCACATAGTGAAAACAAACTCTTGAAAGGATGAAGTAGCCTGAGTTTTCACACTTTCACACTTCATTCTGCTAGACCTAGCAACAGATTTCAGAAATGAACACACATTCAAAAGAGCAGAGAGATTTAGTTTTGATAGTTGAAATTTGTAAGTTACCATTGAGTCACAGATGCCCCCAAATAGCTGATGAATGAATACAGGCTTTGTAACAATAATAGTAAAGGATTCAGCTAAAGAACACTTAGGAGATAGCCTACAAATATAATAGGGAAAAGAGGGGACTTTGAAAAGATGAAATTATCTCCACTCAGTCCTCCATATCTCAAAAGAAACTTTGTGTGCTAAGTTATATTGAAATTATGGCTCTAGGACTAGGGAGATGTATCTTTGCATCTGAGACCAGCACTGATTTTCTAGGGACTATTTATCTTCACCTTCATATTAATGCTCAGAGGTAGAGCTGTGCAGTTTGAAGTCAAAAGCTTCCCAGGAACACTGGAAAGCCTTTATCTGAAAGTGTTATTAAAATAAATTGCATGATAGGTTGTTTTATTCCTGAGGATCCTTAAACTGTTTCATTGTTCCTCTATTTCAGTTTTTATGCCCTATAAACCCTTCATTTTGAATAAAGAATTTGAATTTGGGTGGAATAGGATCTTTAGTTCATTCATTAGTTTTTCTAAATGACATGATCAAAGCTGGTAACTGACTGCACATGTGCTGTGTTGAGGTGGGTACATCAGCCAGGGCCTGTGGACAACCACAAGCTTTGTGGTCCATTTCTCCTCCACAGGTTCCAAAACTCACATTGATTTTCAACTTTAAGAAAATGTAGCTTTCCAAGATAAGAATCTTCATCCTGTTGATAAAATAACAACAATAACAAAAAAAAGGGAAAGGCTGGGCTGACAGGTTTCTCTAACCCTGAAGTCTGTGAGGTATTAGAAATATGTTTTTCCTTCTCCCTGCCTGTCTCCCTGGCCCTCACTCACTGTAAGAAGAGCATCATTGCTCTCATCTCCCCAGCAGCGTTGGTGGCGGCAGCCAGTCTGACCTGGAAAGGAGCTGAGGCTCCAGAGGTCTCTCTTCAGACCCGGAAATGTCAGTAATTCACTCCCTCATCCTGCTCTGTTTATTCAGGCTGCCAAGTGCCTGCTTCACCTGATGAAGCTGTCAGGAGGTCACCAGAGGCTTTTGCATGGCGGAGTCTGTGGCTGGGTGTGGTTTGGGTTTGGTACCCTCTCCATGCTGAGTGTGCATCTGTCAGGAATGAAGAACTCTGAGAGTTTTTTTTAAAACACAGTGCAAATCAGAAGGAAGGCAGTAGAAGCTGCCCAGTGGATCCCCAGTAGAAGCTGAGGTTCTCACCTGGACTGTGGCTGCAGCCTGGTACTGGAGGAGCTGTTGACCTCCAGGCAGGGATAGCACCTCTCCAACTCAGGAGATGGTCTTAGCACTGCAAGAACCATGCTGAGAGGCTTGAGCTCCCTTTGTCTCACCATCCCCTTTTCATGTGTTGTGGGCTGATTTTTTTAGCAGTTTTGAGAGGCAGCTCTGTGACGAAAGGTGTCTGTGTGAAGTTCAGTGATGTGGGCCTCAGGGAGCTTCACCTGCAGTGATGCCTTGGAAGGTGACTTGTTTCACTGGAAAGTGTTTATTTGTATTACCTGTGCAAAATAATTGTATTGGCAGAGGTTCTGCCCTAGAGATGACTGACATTTAGTGCTGGATGCAGGGAGGCAGTGATGCAACACATGGTACATTAGGAGTCCTCAGTATGAAATGAGCCATTGGTGTATTTTTGTTAGTTCCTCCTGCAAATATCCTTCACTGTGCAGTTTTTCTACAAGGTCCTGTTGCTTGATGGAAAAGCCCAAGCATAGCTTGAAGTGTTATACTCTCAATTCTAAGCTAGCACAAAAGCTTTGCATGTTACTCTCACTAACTTTAGCAAGAATATTCTCAGTAATGTGGAGCTCATTCCTAATAAGTCTGTTTAATAATAAAAGTAATTAGTTAATTTTATCAATATAAATTGGCAAAAAGTCTGATCAGAATCAGGAGATCAAGAAGGTATTTCTTCATCTGATTGCTCAAGTCTAGGTGAAGAGGCTTTGTTGCTCTTCACACGCCTTACCAAACATTCTGTATCTTTGCTCATCGTGGAGGTGGTTATTTTTCTATTATTCTTAGTATTTCTTGCTTAGTTTAAGTAACACCTATCTGCATAAATCACCAAATGAAAGGACCTCATATGGGGCTCTATTTCAAGGTCTGTTTCTCAACTTGCACGATTTTCCTCATAGAAACTAACTGATTTTCCTGCCCTTTAATTCTCCATCTATAAAATGGAAGTTCTGATGGTTTTTAGAAACATTTGGCCTCTTGAAAATGTTGATATTTATGCTTGAGAACTAAAGTTACTTGGTTTTAATTAGCGTGAAACACTTAAGTGGCATAGTTGCTTTGTTTTTATATTTTTGCCGCAGGAGAAAGAGGCAGAACACAGGTATGAAAGGGCTGCAAACATCTCAGAAATGCAGATTCTGGTTAAGCTTTAATACCTCTCACACAGGGGAGAACTACACACACTATATTTCACTTGGAAATATTATAGTTGGGCAGAAACTTTAATTTTTCGTTAGTTACTGAGTGGTAATGCCTTTGGACTTTGAGGACTTGAGCCCATTTCTCAGAGGCAGGGTGCCAGGAAGGTTTCTGACTGAAGGAACTGATAATTTCAGCACAAGACTTGAGGCAATAGATGACTGCAGGCAGAAAGGTGATAGCCACAGAGCACCAAAGACGTTGTGCACTGGCCTTGGCATGTTGATGGAACAAATTTTGTAAGGATTATGGGTTTAATGCAAATGTGTGTATTTCATAGGTAAGAAGAGTCTGAAGAAGTGCAGATAAGGTGTGCGAGATAAAGGTAGTGGCAAAAAGCACTCCACAGGCCAAGCGCTGAATGGGCTTTGAGCATGGGAGGTGTTCAGAAAACAAAGAGATATGGCACTTCGGGACATGGTCTAGTGGTCTGGTCATGGAGGGAGGTGTTTGGTATACCAAACAAGTTTGTACTTGATGATCTTAGAGGTCTTTTCCAAGTAGATGGTCTCTAAAATGCCTTCCAACCTAAACCATTCTGTGATTCTGTATTATAGATTTGCTCTGTGTGTGTAAGTACACCAAACGCCTAATGAGTCAATGCTGGAGGACATCAGTAAGGGTTGAAGTGAGGTGGGAGTCAGTGTTTTGATAATGAGTGAATCTATTTTAGAAATGTTTCACAGAAAGAATCTGCAAAGTTTGTATCTCACATGAAGTGTGAAGAACTCAGGAAATGGCCTGTGTCAGAGGTGATTGGGTTATAATCTTGATTGACAGGATAATTTTCTGGCTCACAATGAATGGGAAAAGTTATGGAGGTAAATCAGATGCTGTAGAAGTAGATGAAGCAGACCGTGGAGGAAAATGAGACAAGCAAGAACTGGAAGAATGAGATGCCACAGAGATGAAAGAGGCCTGGGACTGGGGCAGAGGACAGGATGGATGTGGATTTGAAAGACCTGAGCAGATGAGTTGGGTAAGTGCAGAGGACCTAGTAGAGGGGTGAAAGGGAAGGAAGAGACTGGGTAAGAAGAGAGAAACTGAACTGAGGTAGAGAAACTAAACTGGGACAGAAATGCAAGGGGAAAGACCTGTAGATACAAATTATGGTGAAAAATATAAAGATGAGGGGTTTATATATATGGGAAGGTTTTGTATATGTGGGAAGGAAGTGGAGGCAAGGAGGAGCACTGGATGAAGAGACATAGGATTTTGGAAATTGTTTTCACTGAAGTTGGAGGAACTGAATGAACTCGCAGTGGAGGACATCAGCCAGATCTTGGTATTTCCAACAAAGATAATCCACAGCCCAAGAACAAGAGCAGAGGAAATAGGTGTTGGTCTGGTTGGGAACAGGCAGGTTGCATGCTGGATGTTTGATTATCAGTTTGTCAGGGAGTATAAATAGTATTTCTTAATTCACTGCTTACAAAATTGTTTCTTAGAAAAAGCCTCAATCATGTCGTCCTCTTACAAAAAGTTATTCCTGTCCTAACATGCTCTGAGTTGGCAGGAAAAAGTGTGACTGTTCCTGCACTGTCTGGAATTTGGACAGTTTTTGGCTGTAACCTCTCAAAGAAAGGTAACAATAACAAGGTGTCATTGCTGCCTTTTTTTTTTTTTTAATACACCAAAAAATCCTATAAATTACAACCGTTGGTTTGTTCTGTCAGGAATTTAGAGCTGGAAGCTAGTTTCTGGCACCTTGTGCCATTTATGCTTTGAATCTTATTTGATGAGTAATAGGTGGAGCAGGTATTCAAAACAAAGCTGAAATGAATATCAGGAGAGAGATTTTTAGAATCCACATCAAGACTGAACTGAGGTAAGAAGAAATGTAGATGAATATACTTCAAGGAGTCATGCTCAGAACCTTTCCATTACAAACACAACCCAATAAAATCAGGAAATTTATCTCTGGGGATGATACACTGTTTCAGCTTGCTGATTGCTTGTTTGCTGATTAGTACAATAATAGCTTTTACTCCCTCTCCTGCTTAGATTCAATTAGAATGTTGAAGTCCATCTACTTATAGGCAGTGCAAGAAATAAAGTGGTACTTGGTAGTGTGTATATATATATGTGTGTGTGTATGTGTACATATATATATCTCCATGAAAAGTATTGGTGTGGGCAATTTTTTTTGGACTCTCAGTAACTATTTTGGATCTACTGGACACAAATAACTGGATGCTAATTCTAACTTGAATGCTGACTGCCTAGGATGCTTCACACCAACCACTAAAAAGTCTGTGCTTCCCAATTTCCACCCCTGTGAAACTGTCATGCCTTGTATTGCAGAGATGTTAAAAACATAAACAGTTGCTGTTAATATAGAGTGATAAATTAGCAGTCTTATTGCTTAATCCTGTTCTGCATCACCCCTCTACCAGCATTTTTATGTTGTAATGTCAGTGACTGGGGCTATGTGCAGTGGGGTAAACAGAAACACCATCAAAAAGGACATGATTTATGCGATTCTGTCAGCCCCGACTGCAACTTTTGCATTTCTAATTTTGTTTCCCTTACGTGGAGTAGCTTGCCTGAGATTAGGCTCCAACCTCAAGTCATTGTCAGTGCTTGGACTTTTAAGGCAGGGATCTGTATGGGTGCTGGGAGCATAGCATGAGAAATTGGAGTCCTGAGAAGTCCTCAAGTGGTTTCTAGAGGTGCAAATATTGAGGTTTTGCCTTTTTGCCTCCCTGCTCCTCCCCCAGAGGAACCATTTTCTGCTGATTTTCTTTCCCAGTAATACTACATTTCTTTGTGTTTTGTGTGAAGTTACAAATGAGGGTGAGTTGGTTTTTTGTTTGGTTGTTTTTTGTTTTTTTTTTTAGTGTCAGGGTTTTGGGTTTCACACTCCCTCCCCTTCCAAGCCCAGTCCTGCAGTCTGTCCACTGCATATCTGATTCATTTTAGTTACTCCAGGGGTGTGTTTATATAACCTTTTAATACCAAGGACCTGGGTGACCCTGGCATAACACCATGAATCATATATGGGAAATGTAAAAGAAGAAATGAAGTGACCGTATTTATGGTCAAAGAAGTAATTGTACAAATCTCATCTTAGGCAGCAGATGGACTTCCTGTGTGTGTTTTGAGTTGTCTCTGCTGACTTTCCTGACAAAAATGAACCCACAGGGAACTTAATTGGCTCTCAAAACCCAAGCTGATTTTGCAGGCTGATAATGAGTGTGTTTCTGTGAGCATATTTATATACATGTTGAAATAGACCATATCTAATTTAGATGCTATTGAGAGACACAAGACAGGGACATCCCACAGTGTGATTTCATTTACATTTATTTATAAAACTCATTAAGCATGCATTCTGTGCTCTGGACTCCTGACACACATATCTACATGTGCATCACTAATTTATTATTATTTTATATAAAGGGCTGCTCAGCACATCTTAAATCAGAGCTGCACACCACCAAACAGCAAAACCAAGAAGTCTAAAGCCACATAAATCTCTTGAGCCTCCGTCCATCTCCTCTTTGGACTTGAGCTGCACTTTAAACACAGGATCACGTGTGGTACATGCCTGGATTGCAGGCACTTGAGTTATTCTCAAACCAGTTGTTGAAAATTGCTTTTCCTGAAAGAACTCTTCTTTTTGTCTCTTCCCCCTTGTCCTCCAGCTGATGAAGCTTTATTAGCAACATGTACTGTGCTAAAGGTGTCCCAGAAAATTGTCTGAGCTGTAGTTGTTTCTCTAGGTAATAAAGATGTTTTATTAGTTTGGCATGATGTGAACTCACTGAATGTGAAACTTTCAAAAGTACTTTGCTCAACTTTTTTCAGACTGCAAGGTTTGTCATTTCATATGAGGACAGGAAGAATCAGATATTTGGGATTCACACTCCTAAAGTGTCTTAAAAAGTTTTGAAATGCGATACGAAATTTAGATATACCTTCTCTAGGTGACTTATCTACCAGTGTTTTGTTATTTATTCTAATTAAACTACCGTCAAAAGATCTCTGCTAGGTTTTTGGTGGGATGCTTTGGAGAAAACAGTGTTTTTTGCAATTTTGTATCCATTTTTCTGCAATTTTATACCACTGGTTGTCATTTTTTTCCCCTCCTTTTGCTTCCCTCCAGATGAGAAGTTACTTTTCCTTGACAACGTTTTGTAGAACGTTTCCTGCATGTCATATTCAATAGTCAGTTGATGTTAAACGACTTAACAAGTCAGTATTTTAATATCATAGAATCAGAGAATGACTTGGTTTGGAAGGGGCCTTTAAAAGTCAACTAGTCCAACTCCTCTGCAGTGAGCAGGGACATATTCAACATGATCAGGTTGCTCAGACCCTCATCCAACCTGACCTGGAATGCTTCCAGGGATGGGACATTCACCGTCTCTGTGGGCAACCTAGGCCATTGTTTTACTACCCTCACTGTAAAAAAAAAAAAAAAAAAAAGTAAACAGAATTTTTAAAGAAGTGGCAGACAAGCAGAGGCACTAACACCTACAGGGCAGAAAGCAGTGCTGGATGGCCACTGTGTTTAGCAAACAAAGGGTCACAGAGCCAAAGCCACGCAGCCGTGGGAAAAGCGGATCAAGGCCTGTGCACACAGGGGTGCTGGTGGGCATCTCTACATTTCACTGTTGGAATGCAGGGATGAAAACAACCTCTTAGCTCATGCAAGCCACCTCCGAGCTCATGCATGACTGCTCACTGTGGTGAAGGCAAACTGGAGGATAGTGCTGTTGTGCTTAATACAGAAGCTTCCCCAGCATTCAGCAGCATGTTGGATATAGTCAGGCTGGGGTCGGCAGCTCTTTGGAGAGATGACGCGCAGCAGGTACAGGTAATTGTGCTAGGTCACACCTTGCTTGAAGTACATTTTAGCTACTGTGAACATTGCAGCTTTGTGCTAATGTCCTTTTCTTTTGGAATGAAAAATTTCAGACTTGACCTTTCTGGAGAAATACAACCTCTTGTATAAAATCTGTGAATTGTGAGTCCAGGCAAGCACTGAACTGATGGGCTATGAAAGAACTTACCCCATATCCAAGAACAAAGTCATCATTTTCATGTGCCCAGCTTTCTCTTTTCCAGACTTTCCTTATACTTTTTAAGTTTTGCCAAAACTCAACCAATTATTTTAAATTTTTTTTGGTATGTTTTGCCAAAGTACCTACTTAACAAAAATGGGCAGGGGGTGTGCAACATTAGAAGGTGCATATAGGAGGAAGGCTTTCTTGTAAAATTTTTGTTTGGAGAAAAGAGGTATTATTGCATTGAAGAAATATTTGGAGACTCCAAATATCTTTTTTTCCTAATGACTTCTTTCTTCCAGTCCCACAGTTTGGGATTAAAAAAACTACTTAAATCTCATTTGTCGTCACATAGTGTGGGTTCATTTTAGCTGCACCTGACACAGTGCACATAAGCAAGTTTACCAGTGTCGTGCACAGCCATCAGCTATCTTAGCTATACAGAGGAAGCTGCACAGCAAAGCAAAATGAGAGTGCTCCTGTATTGCAGAATATTCTTTCTCATCTCATACTTTTAGGTCTCAGGACTCTGGAGTTCCCTGAGCATATTTCTTTTGCTTCTTTTTCCAAGGTGATATGCAAGCATACAGAAGGATTTAGAAGCAATTGCACTTGGTTTTGATTGGAGAACATTTTTTTTTTTAAAGCAGCTGATTAATGCAGTGAAGTTATCAATAATTAACTGTTTTTTTGATTAGGGGGGAAACAGACCCATTACTTAATTTGAAACAGATTTGATTCAGATGCATTTGAAGCCTTTTACTTTTTTGCATAACCTGTTGCAGTCTCACTTTTTCCTATGTATAGGTTTTTTCATTTCTTTTGTTTTGCAAGGCAGAGATTGAAAACAGGCAGGTAGAGAAAATGGTTTTACAACTACCAAAACCTGCATGTTCAATTACACGCCCAGCTCTTTATTACCCAATATAGAGTTAGAAAACAGTGTGCTAGGCATTGAGAAGTCAATCTAAAGCAATTTAACAGACTTAATAAATGACTTGATTGGTGTTCTAGACTTCTAGGTACACCAAAAGCCATGAGGTTCCTTGGGAGACTATATTATAAGCACAGAGGTAAAGACTGTGCAAGAACATACCATGCTTACTACATCTGCTGATCATTTATTACTCAAGATTGTTGTTACTTTTTCACACAGCTACCAGAACCTCTACACTAAGAAGGCAATTGGTAGACTTTTTCTCTTCGTCCGGCTCAGCCATTTTGCTATTGCATCTACTCCTTTCAGACAGCTTAAATTCTCTTTCCTGTGTGGCAGCCTCCTGTGTTCGAGTTTTTGAGGTAGAAACCCACCATGTATTCTTGAGTCCTGGTGAGGTCTTAGAGCATAATGAGATTTGCTGTTGTGGCTTGAAAAAGAGAGGAAAATATTCTCAAAATGGCAATCTTAAGTCTTTCCATAGGCCTTGGTTGACCGAAGAGTTTAAGTCATTTTTAAGATGGTTATCCATTGGCTTTAAGACATGGAAAGACTTTACTGGGTGACAGTTCAGTTGCCTTACTAATGAGGAGGCAGTAGCTTCCCCTGAGCTGTCTCTGGTCTGCAAGGCTGCCCATTTGTTCTGGAAACCAGAATGGCAAATGTGTCTTGCCTGCTGCTGGAAATCCAGACATTTCGGGAAAAATACGGTGTCTGACAAATAAAATGAGGACACGCTTGTATGACTCAGAGATTAAACTGTTAAAATGAAAAACCTGAGTGCAAAGGTAAAGATGTAACAGTTGTTAATTGTATTTACAAAGTAGAACTTGTTCTCTGTCCTCTATAATCTACATAATATTTAAAATAGAGCCAAGTGGTTTGCCAAACTCTTGTGGCTTCCAGGAGCCTTAAGATGTTCCCTTGTACAGGGAAAGGTGATTACTGAAGTTCATCATGGGTACAAAAACAGGAGAAGCAACTGCTGTGTTTTGCTGGGTGATATGAGGGGACATCATTAGGAATTGGCCAGAAATACTTAATCTCACACATTCCTTTCTCTGTTACTACTGCATCCAAAGGGGTTAAAGCATCCACATGAGGTTGTGGGTCAGGGGCTGCCTGTCATTGTGTTATAGTAAAGACTGGGGGCACCCATAAACAAACAAATGGTGGAAACCTTCTTCTACAAGCTGGCAGTTTCAGTAAAAATTTCAGGACACAGCAAGCAATAGTATGAACGCTGTTGTCAATGTTCTGTAGAAAATATATTTTAATTAATGTTTTGTTTTATATGGTCTTGATATTTATGGATCCCAGATGATATTCTGAAAATAGCTATACCTCATTAGTTTTCCCCCATTGTTTTCCTGATTGTTTCTCTCTGACATCCTTATTTTGCTTTAGTTTCAGAGAAGAAGATCTTGCAGGAAATGTTTCTGCTTGCGTTTCTTTTGCCATGGAGATGTATTTACATCTGTTTCTTTGTAAATACCTGTATTGCTGTAATTGTTTCTTTTTCCACTTCATTTGTGCACAACTTTATAGACAGAAACCATTTTGAAAAGATCATTCTTTAAGAAATAGTTCCCAAAATGTTTGATGTGTGTGAGACTTCACCTTTATGCTATGAAGCATAAAACATTTTGTTGAGATTTCTACTTGTTTGTGGGAACAATTTTAACAACACAGTCATGCTGCTTCTCCTTCATGTGGTATTCTGCCTTTCTCATCACCTCAGAGGCAACAGCACAGAAAGGGTCCTGCTGCTGCATTCCAACATCTCTCTGCCTGCCTTCTGGAGGTGACCAGGCTGGGATTGAGCAGTAAGAGAGGATGGGATGCACTAATGAGCTGGCCTTCATTTCATTGATAGCATTTGCTTATATGAATGATAGGGGTAATTATAATTTAATTTTCCACTGAATGAAGCACAGACTTTCAACTATCCCTACAAGTCCATAGTTTTTGTGTGATTACCTTGATTCCTCAAGGATAATTTTATGTTCTGTGGTTGCCTCTATGGAATAAAATTCCACTGTAGTTAACAGGGAAAGGTCTGGCCTCAGTTAGCCAAGAGAGTGTGAGCATACGTGTAACTGGAAACATTTGTTTTCCTTCTGTTTGTGAAACTGGGGAAGGCTTATTGCCAAGAGAGGAGCATCAAACATTGTTATAATGTCTTTTGATGTTTCTTGCTGGGTCTTAAATCATGCTCTGATGTTAATTAGTTTGGTGGGGTGTTGGGTTTTTTTAATCATTTAATGACTCAAGTATATAAAATAATTTTCTTTGTCTACACCAAAATGTTGCAGACTGGTGAGATGCTACTTGAGGTTAGAGAGGCTATGTGAAAGTCAGGGCCTTACACCAAAAGTCACTTGGTAACAGGCAGATCAAGTACAGATTCTTTATCAGCTTTAGGATCTGTAGTACCAAATGTTGATAGGAGCTGAAAAGTGTTTTCAGTAGCTCCTAGAGAACCAGAAGCCACTAGCCAGCAAAAGGTTAAAAGGTGGTACAGCCCTGGCAGCTAATACCTGCACTTGACAACTTGATTTTATTCTGAACCTTTCTAGTATTTCTTTCTTGACTCAAATTTTCTTCTACCCTCAGAGCACCCTTTGTTTTCAGAGTTTTAGACTTTTTGTGACCTGTTGCAGAGTATGTATTCAATGAAATCTCCTTAAATAAGCCACTGTAGACAATGGCCTTTAAGAAGAATGGTGAAAAATAAACACCTAAGAGGCCTGAATTGTGTACACAAAACAAAATAAGAATCACTGCGGTCCTGCACTTTCATCTATATTTTAATAGAGAAAATACCAAATAAATTGAAATATTTCACCTATTTGATATCTTATCTAATGTTGTTACATTAGAATCTTACCACTAAGTCACTTCTTTTAAACAGGGTTTGTTCTTAGTTTTGTGATTTGTTATATATTGTAATTCATTATCCAGAGGCTAAAATTATTATGTAGCATAAGTGATAAGAGGACAATTTTATTTGTGCTAAAGCACATAATACTAAGTGGTTCTGGGTTTTCTTACCTATTTACCTTGAGTTTGTAATGAGGCTGATGAAGTTAAAAATAAATGTTCCAATGGGGAAGAGCAGGAAGTGATTCATGTAAGCTAATCGAACTGATGCACTTTAAAAACTATTGCACTTTTATAGTCAGTTAGAGATTTAAGGGCATAAATAACTATACTTAAGTATCTGTTTTTAATGGAAAAACTATGCTTTGAACTCCTAACAGTATTGGTGTGCAGGGTGATTTTCTTGAAGACAGGTATCTATATTTACCCAGCTGAACCCCATTTCACTGTGATTCCCTATCTGACACTTAAGATGTTTATGGTCATGACCCAGCAGTCTGATTTATCTTTCCATTAAAAAAGAACAAAACAAAATCAAATCACTGGATTATCCTAGAGGTGATTTCTTTAGCCCCTGGGCTTGCGTGCTTATGCCATTGCTTCAGGGAGACCTAATAACAGCCTTCCAGTACCTGAAGGCAGCCTAGAAGAAGGCTGCAGAGGGACTGCTTACAAACGCCTGCAGCGACAGGACAAAGGGCAATGGTTTGACATTAGAGGAGATTTAGATTGGGTGTTAGGAACAAGTTCTTTACCAGGAGGGTGGTAGAACACTGGAACAGGTTGCCCAGGGAGGTGGAGCTATTCAAGGTCAGGCTCAACAAGGATCTGAGCAGGCTGATCTAGTGGAGGATGTCCCTGCTGATTGCAGGGGGGTTGGACTAGATGACCTTTTGGAGGTCCCTTCCAACCCAAACCGTTTTGTGATTCTGTGGTTCTTTCTCAATAGAGAGACAAAGCTCCTAATCATTTTGTAGAAAATTTTTGTCACAGTGAACACATTTCTGAGAAACTTTGGGTTTGGTGAAATTATTGATTTCACTTAGGAGGCAATCTGTCAAGGAAAATAGTTACCATCATTAATCAGTTCAGTATTTCAAGATCTTGTGTACGGATGCTCAGTTTGGCAGGGAAATGTTTTGCCTTCACAAGGGGATTAAAGTCTTCAAAAGCTTTTCCCTGTCTAACACTGTTCTGAGAGACTGGAATAGAAGTGCTTTAAGTATAGCTAATTATTTACTTACCTCATCAAAGGTAAGCAATACTTTTCCTTGGGGTGATTATGTGACTCACTATACTTATCTGTATCTGTTACCTTTTCCTCCACTTACTATAACCTTTTAAATATTTTAAGTAGAGATAGTGGAATGTGAACGGTCTTCCGGAGCTATCAGCTGGAATGTCAACATGCTAGGAAAATAAATAAAATAAACCTCAAAATAAGCCAAACTCCCAAAAACATTTGGGCATAAACTGTCAAGGGACTTAGATGAAGTTTGCAGCAGTGTGCAGAAGTGGATATCTACCCACAGTGCTGTGGTTATAAATGTATAAACTGTGGCCTCTAAAGACTCTGTGGCATCTGTCTCTGGAGGATGTGTTTTATGACTGGCTGGAAATGAAAAGGTAGATAGTGAGGAATGATGTGTTCCTGTTGGCATTCTCTAGGCTTTTGACTACTGTTGAGGCAGCAAGTACCTGCCTAGAGGTGGAGCTGAGAAGATCTAGGGGAAGACCCTTGAGAATGAGCAGCACCAGGTGCACGCATATTCAGTGAAGACATATGCTGCCAATTTGCCTGCTGTATTCTGCTCAAGGGGGTATTTATTTTCAATCTTACAGGCCTCATTTATATTAATTTCAAACAGGATAATGACAGAATTGGATGAAGTTAGAGATACTAATGTAAATACGGGATCAGTAATGGGGTTCATACAGACATTGCCCATTCTTTTCACACCATGTGTTAATTCATGTGAAGGTAACACCTACTAACTCTCTCGTGACAATTTCATGAAGTCTATGGAGCCTCTTTCAATCAGCTAATTCTGAAATAAGGTGTCTTCATGTAACAGTGTGAAACCTTAAAACCATCACACTTCATCAAAAAGGTAGGATGCCACCAGCATGCCTTGGTGAAGCTGAAATCCTATATGCATTTTAGGATTGCTATAGGCAATCTAGGTAGCTCTGCTTATATTCAGAGCAGTCCAATTCCTTGTTAAATGCTTTGGTTGCAGGGATCTTTGTAAATTGTGATTCTTTGACCATTGGGACCATTGCCCGCGTCCAGCTTCCTTCATGTCAGCGAAAGACAGTTTTGTGTTTCTTAGGACAAAACTAATATGGGAATGTTCTCTTTCTGCAGTTTTTGGGTTTGCCCCTACTGATATTGTTTGAGGGGTTTTGCCTGTGGAGCTCTTGAGGAGCCCTGTCTCCTCCTGTACACTAGACAAGAGACCTCAGACTGTTATGTGTGTACCTTCTGTTATCTTTGAGAAAGATCTGTCCAGATTGGGGCAAATTTTACTTCTGTTAAACCCTGATTTCTGCACGTACACTAGAGGCTTGATGGGGGTTGGCATTTAAGTTAAAGAGCTGTCATTAGTGCGATCTGTTCTGGCATTGCTGACATTGTGGTTTTTCTCACTAATATCACTCAGAGGACTGAAAGTTGAGAGTGGGGCACCCAAAGGATAGGAGAAGAGTGGAGAGCAATGGTATCTGTGTAGCTGGGTATCAAGTGGCTAAACAAATTGGAGAGAACTGATGCAGAAGTTGATACTGGTAAAATCAAGCAGATGGATCTTGTAAGTGGTACATTAAATGTCACACAGAATCTAGATTTCTCTGCATACTTATGAAATCAAAACAGAGCTGTGAAACCCAAAGGCACAATATAGTCTTCATTTTCCTCTGGTGAGTGGCCCACCTAATAGACCGCTACTGCTTTATTGGCTCCAGTGGTAGATGTCTGCACTGATTTTTCACATAAAAATCTGTTATTATTCCACACAGTGTAGAGTTTTTCTACTATGCTTCCTTTTCTAAAAGTGAAATGAGAAAAATTCCCATAAATGTTGTGCTGCTTCCCCCCTAAACAGTGGGGGGGACGTTTTTCCTTTCTCTTTGTATGGAGCAAGTTGGGTGATTCTGGAAAATGTTGACCTAGTTCTTTCATGTACCAAAAAAAACCCCAAAAGGCACAGAAATGAACAATGCAGTTAATTCCATATGGATCTCCTTGTGCATTTTTATATATAAAACAGCATTATGGGCAATAGTAAATAGACTTTTAATGTGCTAGGGATTTAGCCTCAGGTATTTGGCTAGATTCCCAAGTTCGGCTTCTAATGCTATATTGAACTATACAGGGCTAACCCATCATTGGATGTTGTGTGTAAATGATAGTAGAGACTTCAGAGTAACATGTTTAGACAGTAGGGAAAGTTGGGCTTATTCCCTGGAGGAGTTCTAGTGTGTGCTTATCAGAGGAATTTAAAGAATAGCCATTGTTACGCTGTTCTTCTTTCAGAGTACTTTTCAGTTACAGTTGTACAGATTGGGTCTTGTGCACCAAATTACTGTGTTTTCTTTTAATGAACTTCTGTGCTGAGAAACAATCTATGTTAATGTGGAATAACTTGAAATAATTTTTTTCTTCTAATTTTTTCACAAATAGTGCCCAAAAAACTATCAAGAATAATTTCTAAAATTGTCTGACCTTGGCTAGCCTGGATAGGAAAAGCTGGAGTTTATTTCTTACAAAACAACAGTTTAGCTTTGTGTTAATAATTCTCTTTAACATGGAAAAGACCCGATGCAGTTTCTTTATCTCACTGTAAGTTGTTGAAGTGTAGTTGAGATATTCAGGTCCATCTGATTCAAGAAAACTAAGTTTCATTTGCCTCTCATGTCAGATAACTTTCTGAAGAACTTGCAGAACGTGTTTCCACCAAAGTTTCTGATATCTAAGTAGAAACACCAGTGAGGCACCATTTCTAAGTCTTTTACTTGCTTTTCTGACCAAAAAAGTTCTTAGCCTAAAATCTTCTCCAGAAAATGAAGGGACACAGAAGTCTGGGCAGCTCTAGCTGCTGGTGTTCATTTCCATTCACTGTCAAACTGCAGTGCCAATTTTGGCAGATCCTTTCCAGAACCCCTCGTGTGCCTGAAGCCTATTGACATCCTTGGCTCTTTTGACACATCTTAATGGAAAATATTCTCTTTTCCTCCTTTTTTTTTTTTTTTCATCCCTGTTTTCTTATTCCTTTGTTTTTCCCACTTTTCTATTGTTTCCTCCTCCATGGTCTGGCTCCAACCCCAGGTGCTTTTTGTCTGTGGCAGAACCAGTTTGTGCTGGTTTACGTTTTAGCTGCAGTTCCTGAGTAAGGAAGCTCTTTAACCTGGGCTTTAATTCCCTGGGGCAGAATAGAACTGACTGTAATCCTTGATCACAGTGAGCTAGAGATGATTTCCGAATTCTGGAATTCCATGCTTGCCTAAAGGACTCAATGGGATCATGACTAAGAGTCAACCACCCAGGTCTTAGGATTTTCAGGCTGTATAAACTTGCTGATTCTTGTCATCATGGAAAAGCCACTGGCCTCTCTTTAATTTCTGGGACTGGCCTCTGCTGCTGTAAATAGTAGCAAAGTGCCAGAAGACAACAGTGGAGCTACACTGGTTTACAGCAGCAGGTCGGGGCTCTTATGTCTTAATAAATGTAAGAGTACATAGGTACAGTGATTTTCCCTTCTGGAGACTCCTCAGTGAGGAATTTGGGAAGGTAATGGAAGGGTGCTATGAATAATATGCTGTGGCAAGCTCTGAAAAAATATAAATCTCCATGGTCTGGTTTATAAAGCTGATCTATCAGCGCTCCAGGTGAGCTCCATGCATGCAAACATGGCGTGGCACACGTGAGTAATAAATGTATAATCTCACATTAAAATGACTGCTGCCATAGAAGAAGAAGGTTTTGTCTTCAAAAAAACCATGTGCACGATCCAGTTTCCCACTGTAAGAGCGAAAATCATAGAGATTAACAGCTACTTTTCTACTTTATACATTTATAAATGTTGCCTGAGTGATACTCTCCCATCAGTTATAAATGGTATTTGAATAGCTTTCTTCTGAATGAATGCTGCGATGTTCAGAGCGTCCTGTTAAATCAAACCGTCGTTTGGAGAGAGGTTTAAAAAGCGGAGCAGGTATTTTAAGAGTGTTGGAAAACGAGATTTGGAAATCTGGTCAGGTCTTCAATTTCATGGTTTTCCCTAAATATTTTATAGCTGTTTGTAGCCTCTTGTAACTGATTTTCATTAGTTTTATTGCTTCAGTCCATTCCTGCCAAGTTTGATGTAGGCTCCAGCGTGCACAGGGTTGGATTTGTGCAGCAGTGAGTCTGTGCTACAGCCATGTCAGTCCAGTTCCTGCCTATGGTTCCTAATGGACCACTCATTAAACTCTACTAGGAGGCACTGCGAAATAAACTGCATCTATGTTACCTTTCAAATAATATATTGTAATTAATGTTAAATGACTCAGAGAGAATAATTTTCTTTGATAATCACACCATTATTTAACAATAATTCCTGTGGGTTTACTTTTAAGTAATTTCATGTGAGGACTGTATGTGCCCACAGGTACTGTTTAAAAGCTAGTTGGGTAATTAAACATTTTTGCTGTAATTGTAACCTCTTACAGCTGCCTCTCTGAAATTCACAAGAATGAAAACCTGAAATAAAAAACAACTCAGGAAATATGTAATTAGGGAAAAAAAAATCTTTTGGCATATTCCGATAGTCTGTCTTCATTTCAAAGAAAATACAAATAGGAAGTTAAAGGAATTGTTTCTGATATTCCTTGGAATGTATTGAATTTATTTTCAGCACTGTGAATAGTGACATCAGCTCTGCTGTGATAGTTTAATATCCATTTAGTATATAGTAGTTAATAGAAATATATGTCCTTTTATTTCAAGTTTATCAAGTCATCATTCAAAACCATGTGAGAAATAGTCCTTCATTTTGATAAATTCAAGTGTAGTTTTGTGGTGATAATTGAAAAGGTAGTAAAAAAATTGTTTCTTACTGTCTTAGAGTAAGGTGGTTCTTGCTAATGGGTCAGAACCACTCTTCTCTGGGCTGAACAACCCCAGCTCTCCCTCAGCCTGTCCTTGCAGGAGAAGTGTTCCAGCCCCCTGATCATTTTTGTGGCCCTCCTCTGGATCTGCTCCATCAGGTCCTTCCTGTGTTGAGGGCTCCAGAGCTGGACACAGTACTCCAGGTAAGGTCTTACCAGAGCAGAGTTGCAGAGTCACGTCCCTCCATCTGCTGGCCATGCTTATGATGCAGCCTAGGATGTGATTTAGGGCATTAATAGTCTGAATTCAAGACAGAAAGGTGAAGAATTGAGACAAGGATGAGTCTCTTCATAGATCCCCATAGACAGAGATGCATCAACATGGGCTTTTGTCAAATTAAAGTAAATTAAAAGCTGCAAGTGGTTGCATCACATTTGGAGCACAGTACTTCTTACTGCTTTTCCAGGTGCAGACTTTTGGGTTAGATCACCTTTGTTCCATCCCTCCTTGAGGCTTGGATGGATGTTCCATTTATCTTTGCCCTCTGCCAGTCAGTTTTCATAGTTTCCATTCAGCCTCTCTTAGCAGGTTTATGGGTACGGAACTGAGAAGAGCTCCTCTTGGTCAGGAGGAGGGAAGTGGATGCTTCATGATGGAATCGAAGCAATTTATGTTTACCCTTTAAGTCCACAGAGACAACTTCTTTTGAGGCTGCATTTACTTTAATGTATTGTTTATTCAGAGTACCTTTGCACAAGCTGAGCTGGTGATGGTGACAGTTCTTCAGTGGTATGTGCCAGGTCTGGGTTTTGGTGATGTGTGCAAACCTTCAGGGAGCACCCAGGCAATTCTCCCAGCTTCTGTGATTGCTTTGATTCTGGCACTTGTCATGAGAGGAACTGAATTTCCTGGCATAGACTTCCCATAGACTAATTTCTGCATACATATGCTATTGGTACCAAAAGATTATATCTTTGCATCCCCAGAAAGAATCTGAAACTCTGATTTTTCCATCAGAGCAGCTTGAGTAAAATTAATTTCTGTTTGATCTTGCATATTCTGGCCTTCAGCCAAAGCATGTCTCTATAGTTTGAGAAACTTGAAGAATGAACATGAGTATAATTTTGAAAGCTAGAGAATGTGGGAGGAAATTTCAGTAATTCTGAAGCTCTTAGTGTTAAAACATAGCTAGTAATGTGCAGTAGGATTTTTTTTTCTTAGGTTCTTTTGATAAATTCTAACCCTAGAGCTCAAGAGTTGTCTATATTCAAAGGGCAACCGTTAGTATTTTCTTCTTGTTAGCGGAGGACTTTGAGTACTGATGTCCCTGTGAAGTAAGCTAGGGTAATCTAAATTTAAATGTCTCAGTGAAGTTCCTGCAATTTGCAAATGCTTCCAGAAATCCAGATCAATAGGAAACAGAAAGGTGTCTCCTTACAGGCAGCACAGCCCTTGGGCAGTATCAAGCTCTGAGCACACTATTCCTAAACTGTATCCTGAACTATGCTATTGTCTGGCTTAAAGGAAAGGTTGCATGCCTACTTGACACCTTGAGAGTAATACCACAGACAGATGGAGTGCTCAGATGGTTGTGTTTAAATTAACTGCAGTTCAAATCTATTTCTAAACAGCGATTAGAGCCCAAGATAAATCTAGTACTTCAAAGTGACTCCAAAGCAAGTCACTTGATAAGCTTTCAGGATCAAACACCACTGACTTCTGGGAAAGCCTTAGCTACAAATACTGAAGATATTTCCCATTTCCACTTTGCAAATGGGCAATAACTCAACAGTGAAGTTTCCTAGGAAAAAAACGACGATTCCTTTAAATGCAATCAAGTATTTTTTTCAACTTGACTAATACATTACAGTTGCCAGTGCTGAAGAGTGGGATTCTGTGACACAGGCAAGAGGATGGGACTGAAATGGCTTCTTGCTAGATCAGCTGAGAAAATGTACAGCTCAAGCAGTAACTTAAGTATTTAAGTTTTGACATTTCTGAAGGCTTCCAAAATTTGCATTCCATAAGGAGAGTAAGCTTTTATTCAGTTAGAAGGCTGACAGCTATTTGGACACCTGTCAATGAAGAAAAGTAAAACTCCACAACAGTTAACAAGAAAGCCTACCTGAAAAACAAATTTCTTAGAAGCTTAGCATGGCTTGTTTTGGTCCTTTCTGCTTGACAGCTTCATAACTGGCACAATGAATGCAACTTTACAGACCACAGTTGGTTTGTATATGTAAAAGTTGTGAACATTATGGAAATTAACTGCAGGGGGGAAACCCAATTTCTATAAATTATGCCACAAGTAATTGCAGTATAAGAAAAGAGATACATTGATGACCTTATCAAAGAAGCATATGCAAGTATTAAAAAGGTGATAGGAAAACACTTTACCAGTGTACGTTTGTATGCTTCAGGAGGCCTACTAAGGTAAAAGCCAAAGCTTTATTACAAAGAGGAAAGAAGAATAAGCACTGATAACACTTAAACAGCTGAGCAGTGCAATAGTCAATTGATCTTACCAAATAGTTGATCTACAAGTAGGTATCATCATAAAGCTCATTCCATAAAGGGAAGGATTTAATACAAAGGCATAAACCAGGGCAAACTATGGATAAATACAGCTCAGGAAATGAAAAAATATATTGGTAAAAGTAATTGAATATTTTAAGTATGGAGTCAGTAGGAAAAGTGTATTTGAGGAGGGGAAAAAAAGGAAAAAAACCCCAAACCAAACAAACAAAAAACACCAAAAGGAGAAATTAAGGATGGCCTGTACTTTTTTTTTTTCTTGGTAGAAGAGTCTTGTCCTATGCTGTTTCAGGCAGAATAAGGGGATCAGTTAAAGTTCAGTGGAATAGAATATCATGTACTGATCAGATTTAATCCCCACCATAACTCAACAAAACACTTATTCGAAACACCTCACCCAGTGTTTTTTACTCACAGATTTAAAGATAATATGTGACTGTGTCCATCAGGATTGAGTCTGCAACATCTTGAAATGACAGAGTATGATAAGAGAAGTAATTGCCTCATCAAGGCTTTAGGTCAAGGTGCATCTTGATTGAAGTACAAATTGACAGGATGAATAGTCTTTTATGCAGACAGTGGTAGAGGTGCAATCTTTCACCTCTCCTATTTGGAGCCACTGCTTGTTTAAGTAGAAAAGAATGGGAGAGAAAAAGTTGACTCAGGTAGAAGATGCATTATGTTACTTAACAGAAACCACAGCTAGGTTGTTTTGCAGGTAACCTAGATCCAACAGACCAACAGACACTTGTGAACAAAAGAAATAAGAGAAAACAGAAGGTATGCTAAAAACCAAGTAGACATAATGGGAACCACAGCAATTTTTGACTGTGATACAAAAACAAGCTATAGGCAAAACAAGCATCTTCACATTGCATGGCAGTAAGGTGTGAACAGACAAGGTGTCCAAAAACAAATAGTGCAATACACCAGTGAGACAGCATGAAGAAGATTTAGGTGTTGATATTCTACAGTTTAAAACTGATCTATGAGTCTTCCACTGAAATTTTGTTTCCACCTTAATAGTTGGATGTGAAAGCTGGAAACCTACCAAAGGTACAGACAGACGTCTAAAAGCTTTTGAAAGTAAATGCCTTGGGGAAATAGTAGGTATTAAATGGAATGAATTTATAACAAATACTGAGATTCATCAGGGAGTTGAACAAGACTTAATCTCCTAAATTATCCAGAAATGAAGATGGAAATATCTAGGATATGTGGTAAGAATGAACCCAGATCTGATGCCAGACTGTCTGCCATGGCAGGAATGCCTTCAGGCTGACTGTAGAAGATGTAAAAGGGGCTGACCAAAAGAATTCCTCCATTGAAAAGTGCTTAGAGATGGAAACATTAAGAGTAACTTCACAAAGTGGGGGACAGTCAAAGAGAAAGCCAGATGGACAACAATCAGTGGAGTCTCAAATATGTTTGAAGCACTCTTGCCAGTGTAGGAAAAAAATGTGAGTTGAAATGGCACCAAAGGTTTTCATCTAATATTTTACATCTATTAGGAGCTGTGAAAACTTGGCAGACCTATAAAATGATTTGGGGACTTCTATCAGCACCACTCCAGGCCTAATGACTCGAAGGAGCATATTTTAATCCCAGAGTCCAAGCTCTATCTGTCACTGGAAACTGGCAGCTGCAGTAAACTCTGTAATTTATGTAAACTCAGCACCACCCACAAGTTTCTAAGATCAACACACAAAGTGGTTTCTGCCGGTATGAGGGAGAAAACCACCAGGTTGTCTTCCTGCATCCGGGTGGAGGAAGTCAGTGATTGTCTGCTTGTAATAATAAGAGAAGGCATGTCTGCCAGGGCCTTTTCTTCAAGCAGAGTGTCTTGGCTTCTGACCCAGCCAGTGAACTGCTGTTCTTAATTAGCCTGTGCCTTGACTATATTAACATCCTGGCATCTTGCTGTCTGGGATTTGTAGTCAGGCATGCAGTTCCTCAGTGTAACCCACATATATCTCTGGAACTGTGTCACCTGTGCTGTTGTTCTGGTGTCATCCTACATGACCACATCTGGCTGTTCCCAAAAAGTCTCTCAGTGACCACATTTGGCTGTTCCCAGAAAGTCGTCTTCCATGATATGCTCACCTGGCCCCCGAAAGGCCCCTTAGCTGGGTTGCAGTGTTTGAAGGCTCATGTTGCCTGTCTGCTGCTAGCTGCCTTACATCAAGCAGTGCTCCACTGTGCAAGCCCCACTTTACAGCTGCTGATTAGAGGCCTCTTTCCTACTGTATCTGTTTTATCGGGTTTTATTTCCTTGATTTGTAACTAAAATTGATTGAGTTCAATTTTTGAAAGGGGGAGAGGGCTTCACTGGTGTTCAGACATCTGGACTGCTGGGTAGTGAGTTAAAAACCTATGTAGTGTGTCTTCTGGTTGTTCCTAAATCCAAAGCATGACTGGGATTCGGTGGCCTGGGCAGAGGCATCCTGTGCTGTTCTGCTCAGCAGGCTCCTGCCTGGCCTCCAGCTATCCCCTTGGCAGGGAGAAAGCCTCATTAGCAACACCTGCCAGCCTCGGGAAGATATCTGATAAACCTTAGACTGTCTCAAATGGTGTTGGCAACTGCACTGTACCCAGAATGTGTTAGTTACAAAAGGGTTGTACTTCCCAAAGAGAAGGGTTTAAATCAGGATTTGGTTGTTTGACTCCCGGTCTCTTTGGAATATAAGCCTCAAGACAGGTTTTTAAAAGACAAAATCACCTGAGTTTCTGATTTCCAGTACAGATGAGTGATATTTCTTATATTGTGACTTGATTCTCTCAATGACTTTTGCTTTAGTTAAAAGTTACTGTGACCAGTGTCTACTTGATTGCTTCAAATGTTCTTGCAGAGCCATGGTAGTAAAATAAGATCTTTCAAATAATGAAAACCAGAAACTTTTGTGTTTTGTTTTGTGGTTTTTTTCTGCCGCGGTGTTGGCTGTACTGACGGAAAGTCATTGATTTCCTTTTGAAACTGTTTCTGAATTGCATCCTTGATGCTGCCCATCTCTTCTTTCTTTAGAAGCAGCTTGTTTCACATACCTGGTTTATGCCATGTGCATTTTTTTATCCTTTATCTGTAGTTTGTTAGATAAATCTGTATAATTTTGTCACAAGCCAGGTAAATACATCAAGGGTAGTCACTGAAGTAACCAGGAACCAACAATGCAGAATGTGGTGTGACAAAAGGTTATATAAAATGGGTCATGCAGCGTTAGGAATACTTCTTCTTGTGTGCAGCACGTTTTTACTGAGGTATTCAGTCTTGAGAAGAGTTTAAGGTGTGTCTTGTTAATGGATCCTATCAAAACAGAATGTAGGAGATGAAAAGCTGTTACAAGGAAGGTCCTGATGGAGCTGACCTGCTGTGGATTTTTGTCTTTTGAAGCTAAGTTATCTCTGTGAAAAGAATCTCATCCTGTGGTGGTAATTTAATCAGTCAGAGCAATGGCAGTATAAAGGCATAGCTTATGTATGGAAAATATTGTATTATGTGGTAGATATTTGTTTCAGTGTTTGAAATCTTCTGAGGAGAATTGTAATATTTTGGCAGGAGCTCAAAGTTCTCTTTCCTACAAGGAACAGGTTTGGTGGTGTTTTTTTTTCTCTAACGTGTCATTTTGAGGTTACATGGTAACATCTGTCAGAGCTATGCTAACCTCTGTCATCCAGCTGTTATAATTGTGGTATTTTCCTTCCTTTTCCTTCTCTTTCCTCTCCTTTATGCTTTCCCTATCTCCTCCCTCTGAAGGAAAAGAAAAACCCAACCAACCAAAACAAAACCAAAAAACAACAAACCAACAAAACCTATCTCCTTTTATACTGAAACTTCAGGTGGAATGAAGTGGTTATAAAAGCATCTGTCAACACAGGAATAGTTTGCCAAGCTAAGTATTTGGGTTGGAAGTCATGCCTTCCCAACTGCTTGAAAACAGGAAGTATCTCTGTTAAGTGATGGATAACTCTACTTTGCTGAGAGGAAGAAAAGGCTTCTTTTTTCTTCTTTGCCTCTTTTTTCTTTTTCTTTTTTCTTTTTCTTTCTTTTTTTTTTTTTTTGCCTCTGGGCTAACAAATGAGTTCTCCAGTTGTTCCATGTATGTAAAGACTCCTAGAGAAATGTGTATATGGGTGCACACGTCTCTGTGTGCATATGTGTGTGTGAATATACAAACTAAAAAAAAAAAAAAAAAAATCAACCTCAAAACCAACTTTGTACATGATCAGTCCCTGTCAGAAGCCAGCCCAGGCACATCTTATCCCAGTGATTCCTGTAAAGCTCTCAAAATCTGTCAGAAACAGCCTTCGGGATTGCAACGGCTCCTGGGTGATTAATTGCCAAAAAGAGTCTGATTCCAGGTTCCATTACATGTAATTGTTATCTTTTTCTAAAAGGGGTTCTTTTATTAAACAGCCCCCCCCAAAAAAAGTCAAAAAAAGAGGGAAAAAAAAAAAAGAACTGGCATTCCTGAGGTTTTGCACCTCTTAGACAGGAGCATGGAGGACTCTCTTATGTAAACATACACCAAAGAGGGTGTGTTATGTTGTTTATTAGCTGATGATTGATTCCCCCCCCCCCCTTTCAGTTAATTTTAACTTTACTAAAAATAATTTAATTATAAATGGGGGAGGAAGAAGCACATAGCATTTAGAGAAGAGGGGAAGGGGAGTTCTAGGGCCTTCTCCACATCAAAACCTCTCTGCACTACCCAGCAAGCCCAGCAAGTGGCAAAGGACTAGATTGCCCCTGCTCCTTACTAAAATTGCAGGAAAACATCCCCAAATTGAGACATCGTCTGTCCACCATTGTGTTAAGACTGATTGGACATGAGGAGAGAACAAGATCTGATGTCTGAAAACCACCTTGCAAAGGAAGCCAGCGCCGCAGCTGTGAGCTGAGACTCTGCCAGTCAATGCAGGTGCAAGGAGGGGACAGTGTAGCTGCAGCCCAACAAGCAGAGAAAGGACAGTTGAGTGCTGGTTTTTGCAGTTTGTGCCTTGAAACCATGTGTTTAAGTGTCCCAAAGGTATGGACAGATTGTGGAGAATCTGCTAAACTGCTTCATTCATTTCCTTCATTATAAGACCATCCTCACCAAGCAGAGAGTAGCAGAGCCTGATTGCCTCTTGGTGCCTCCATGTCTTTGAATACATGCAAGAGGCTTGATCTGGAGCCAAATGTCTGTGGTGCCAAACCGGAGTATCTGGAATCTAATCAGTAGGGTTGCTTGGAGTTGCACTATTTTAACTGTGTTAAAAATCTTCTGTGTTACTGACAGGTTTAGACTTTTATAGATGGAGGCCTGGGCAAAGCTTGGCTCCCAGTGAATGCTGCACTAATTTGTGCCAACTGGCCAATTTAACTGTTAGAGATATCAGGGAAGAAAGGCATGGAGATACTGGTTCTGCAGCTGCAGAGTATCTGCCTGCAGATGTTTCTGCCAGGAGAAGTGATTGAAGCTTGGTTTCCTGAGATATTTTAATCCTATCTGAACAAAACCACATAAAAAACGTGCTCTGGTATTGTCTGCATGGGCCAAGGAGCACATTGTTCCTCACAGTTATGTTTACACGGTCTTGTTGCTGCAGCGAAACAAGCCTCCTCAAGTCTTCTTTCTCCACGATTCCCCTTGAATTAGCTATATTAATCAATCTCTCAGTGGCAGGACTGGGATCTGCAGTGGCTGGGACAATGATGCTGCTCTCATTTAAAAAATGGGGAAATGTAGCTGCATCCAGCTTTGTGCAGATTTGGAAGTAGAACTCTGTTTCTTTGCAGGGTTTTTCTCCTTTTGCATCCCCAAGCAGTTTCTTTAGATGGTGGAGAGTTGGTGACCCTGGCTGCCATCTGGTGTGGGAAGGACCATTGGAGGTGAGCTTGAGAGAAGGCAGGAGAGCAGAGCAGCCTCTTCCCTGAACTGTATAGGCAAGATAAGGCAGCTGAACAATCACTTGGCGCTGCATGGTGGCCCCAAAGGCACAGGCACAGCTACTTCCAGCCTGGGGCAGCCCAAAATCCCATGGCTTGGCAGTGAGGTGAGGGCTGTGGTGCAGATGCCAGACTTCAGGCAGCACCGTGGGTGCTGGGGCATACAAGCCAGCCGTTTGGTGAGCACTGTGTGATGGTAATGTGGTGGTAGTGGTTAGGGACTCTGCCCAGAGTGGGACCTCATCCATGGCTGACAGCAGATGTCAGGGGAAGGAAATGAAATCAAAAGTGGTTCTGAATGCCTTGGCCAAGTGGAGGCTCAGTATGCTTTCCCATCAACTCTGGAAAGTTTTGCTTCCTTGAAACACTTTTAGCATTGCTTATTTATAACTTATTTATTTAAGTAATGCTCATATCTGCTTAAAATAACCACCATAAGGGAAATGTTTGAGTGGCTGTGAAACATGCAGAAGCAGAGTATGTCACTCAAGCAAGTCATACCCGTGGTTCCTCTTGAGTCAAGGCAGTTCTTCCCCTGAGTTTCATTTTATAAGGAAAGATGAATTTGTTGTTTTTCTGCATGCTAGAACTGTAGGATGAACTCTGTTTCGCTGTGAGAGTGGTCATAGCGATAGCTGAAGGTGTTAGCTATTCTTGGTAGCCAACAAAGAGAGGAGTTCCAGGAGATACATTGAATTCCATGGAAAAGTCAATGAGATGAACTGGAAATTAGTAAAAATTAGTGGTTGAGGGAAAGGAATTAACTGATGGCAGTAGACCTGGAGGATAAGCAGAGTAAGCAGATGAATCCTGCACAAGCAGGAGCATTTGGCTGCTTAGCCGCGAAGGACAGATTATTGCATTCTTATTTTTCAGATGATTAACTCTCTGTATCGCTTCTCCTTGGACTCGGACATTATGAACTGTCTCCCTGATGAAGTTTGCTGTTTGTCAGCGTATCGAATCGTGTTTGCTCTCTGCCTTGAATTAGCGCTCAGGCTAATGCCTGACTAAAACGTTGCCGCTGTGCTCGCTGCCACTCCAGAGCACACATTCTTCCCGAACACCTGCTGTCAAACCTATCATGCCTTTTCTTGTCAACTTGCACAATGCTCCAGGTCTTGAGCAAGACTGACATGACAGAAGGGTTCTACAGCCTGATTTTTGGAGACCTATGTGGAAGCTGAAGTCTTTGCACAGGGACTGATGATAGGAGACTGCAACCTTTTGTAAAAGCAAATTTCCAATGATATCTAATAAAGTTATGTTTGTGAATGTGGATTTTGGCGTAGTGGTTGCACTACAGGCTGAAGAAGCAAACTGCTCCACCCTGAGAGGAATTGTAAGTGTTGTGTAACGACAACAGGGAGTAATCTGCACAGATCTTGGGAGAAGTACAAGGGTGGTGACCAGCAAACAAGTCATCAAAGAGGGGAACTGGTTAGAGATGTTGGCATGTGCTGATGGTGGTGACAGACGTTGGCACAGCAGGAGGAAGGTGGGGAGAAGGAAGAGTGTGAGGAAAGGGGCTCTTGGCAAGAAAAAAGCAGTATCGCTTGACTCGGGAGCCTGTAATTACACGACTGCAGCCTTGTGACACAGCAAATAAGCGTGTCACCTGAAACAGAGGAAGCTGAGGTTGCCTCCTGAGGCAACCCATGCCAGATGGAGGGGGAATAAAAACTTTATAGAAGAATAAAACTTAGCTCTCCACTGGACTGTGGGCTTTAAGTCCTTAATAGTGACACTCTAAATCTGTCTTTTCCCCTCAGTACCTTCTCATTTTGGTAGCTATTCCATGGCTGCAAAAAGCCTCCAGTAGCCTGTCTAGCAAACAGGATGGATGAGTTTCCTGTACAGGAAGCTTTCAAAGATTTTAAAACACTGAGCACTTCCTGGTCTGTTGTGTTGGAAGCATGACTTGCTCTGGCACAGAGTGGGAATGAACATACCGGGCACCAAGGTGAGCCTGAAAGCGTAGGAGAAGCACCTTTATGGGAGCTGATTTCACTCCTGCAAGAGATAAATGTGATGGCACCAGAAAACCCTTTCATGGTTTTAACAAACTCACTTCTTTAGCCTTTTACCTTAATACTTTCCATGTTTGCATTTGTCCCAACATGGGCAGAAACATTGAAAGGATCTCACAAATAGTTTTGCTTGCACAGACTGCAGGAGGAATGAGCATGACTGACTTTAAAATGCTTGAGATACGTTCAGACACTGTAGTGGTGAAAGTAAAAATATTTGCATTGCCAAATTAGATTACAAGAGACAGAGCAGCTCTCATGTTCAGGAGCCTGTGTAAGTAGGGACCGCAACCAGGGCTCATAAACTGCAATTGTGAATTTAAATTGGAAGGAATTAATTGCAAAGGAAACAGATTGTTCTGTTTCTATTTCCAGTCTTCTCGTTTTCATCTGTGGTCCAATCCCAGTGGACTCCAAAGGCAGGATTAAACTTTTAGTTGCTTTTTTTAGGTCCTGCATTAAAAGAAATGTATTTGCTTGAAAGGAAATGTCTTAAATTTGGTACAAAAATCTGTTGCTGCTTGTGGAGATTGATTGCAGCAGAGAACATGCAGTAACATTGGTTCTCCAGATTACCTGCTGAACATATTTGCTTTCAATATGCTGTTTACTGGACGTCTTATGTTTTGCTATGCAGCCTACAATTTGGTAATGAAATTTTTGTCAGTTTGCCACTTTTTTTTTTATTATATGTATTTTTTCTAATGTCAAGTTAACTTTTGCACTGTTTATGTATGACGTTTTGTTATAAGATCTGATTAAGAGTTACTTTGATGAGTTAGGCATGGCTGGAGAAGTACATCAGTAGGAGGAAAATTAGCAAAGCCCTAAGGTTAATTCTAGTCCATTCTTAACAGGAACCACAAATATTTACCTGGCTTTACGTATCTAAGTTTTCTTTCATTAAATAATTATCTTCATAATTGCACCCAAAATACACATTTTTGAACAAGCTATCTCTTTCAGGGATATATTTTGAAGTATATTTTAATGACCAAAGAACTAGAGCATTTCTTTTTGAAAAGGGAGCAGTTTTTAATTAAAATGTGTTTTGGCTATTGATGATACTATGTGCTATATTATCCCTCTTTTCTAGTGCTCCCCTGAAGAATATTTATCTGTGTACGACTAGGAACTTCCAGTGCATGTGCACTTCGACCCCTTTCATAAGTGTTGTGGTAACAACCAAAAAAATCATATAAACTTGCAAAAGAATTGCTTAATAGTATGAAGGATTCTGGTTTCTACCAAAACCCCAATTACTTAATTTTGTGCCCTTCCTGGCCTACATAAATTATGCAACCCTCACATCTCAACATCAGTGAATTATGTAGCTCTGCACACACATCAATTAATTTTGGCCCCATCAACTTCCCACCTTCTGTGTGCTCTTAGCCTCAAATCAGTTCTGCATCTTCCAGCCGCGAGCGGTTAATTTTGTACTCCCGGCAGCTCATATCTGCCTGAACCTGCAGCCCAGCTTCAACTCTTCACCCTCCCCCACCTGCCTCTCTTCCTGCATGGCCAAGCCACTGCCTTCTCCTGCTGAATTCCTCCTCCAGCCCAGGTGCCTTCACCTCCTGCCTCACCAATCGGTCAGTGCCAGATCCCAGTGCATTCCACAGGTAGCGGTGCTAGTCCAAAGGTGACCTTGGTGTTCCTACCACTCTCCTTGCAAATTTCAAGTGCAGATTGCAAGGCTGAAGCTCCATCTTCTGGAATGGCCTGTGAAAGTTGTGGTGTGCTTGGAGCAACCACCACCAAAACCCTTTTTGTGTAGAAGCCTGCATCATGC
Organism: Indicator indicator; assembly: GCF_027791375.1. Classification (NCBI taxonomy): domain Eukaryota; kingdom Metazoa; phylum Chordata; class Aves; order Piciformes; family Indicatoridae; genus Indicator; species Indicator indicator. The sequence goes on from NC_072034.1 coordinate 6,898,331, forward strand.
AACGCTCCACAGAGAAGAGAAATCGGTTCTAGGTCTGTAAGAAAAGTGGCATTGAGGAAAAAGGTGGTGCCAGCATCCATCAAACTCAGTGCTGCCGGCAGCAGCAGAACTATGCATGAGCTGGGCCTTGGTCTTAAAGCTGACACCACTGCTGCAGGTGTCCACATCAAATACCACAGCAGGCTTCTCTAAGCAATTCAGAAAGAGCTTGTTTTCCTGCAGAGGAAACTTTGGTGTGCAAAAATATCAAGAGGGGTATCTTGTTCCCTTATTGCTAACCTCTACGTGCAGCTCAATTCTGAGTTCTGAAATATTTTGGCTGAAGAGGAAAAATATCACCATGAGAAGTATGTGCAGAGAACAAAAGCCTGAGAGAGCAACACAATGTCCTGCAAGTGAGAATAGCCTCAACTTGCCATTGCTCTCTGATTGCCTTCAGACCAATGAGCATCAAAGCAGCTCTGCAGCCCACCTACACTGGGGATTTGTCTTCCAGTAACACAGAATGGGTCAAGGCAGGCCCCTTCCTCACTCTCTCCTGCTTTTAGTTCCTCAGGAGCATAGAGGGGAGGAGGCTGGTGCCTTGCCAAAGGGACAAAGGTGGTGACAGCAGAGTGGGGAGCAATGGGGCTGTGCCCAGGGTCACTCATTTCCCATCTGGTTGGACTGTTGGGAGGGCTGGTGGAGACCAGCTCTGAGTTCAATCTGCTTTTCTCTTGGGGGGGGATGGGAGGGGGGAGGGCGGAGGGAGGGCTGGAGGGAATCTGACTCCTCTCTCAAGTGAGGTTACAGAATATTTTCTCTCCTCTCTTTTTATCTGTGTCTATTTAAGCAGCAAGCCCTGCAGAGACTAACTTGTGCTTTTTTTGTACAGTTCCCAGCACATCTGGCCGTCTTGGATAAGGTCCCTAGGCTTGATTGTAGCAGAAAGTAATGATAGCGTGTTTAAAACTTAGGCCTCCAGCTCTGACTATATATAAAACACAAAGCATTTGGGACGAACTGGAGGAAATACAATTTTTATTAATGGAGCTAAAAACATATATTCACTCTTTTACATCTGCAGTTGTGCTTTGCAAGCATGGCTGCTCCATTGTGTTAGAAGACTGAACCACAGAACTGAAAACCAATGCAACACAGGGGAGTGCTTGCTCTGAACAGACTGGCATCAAGCTTTTTTTCTTGTCCCACTTGCACAACAGCCATGGTCACTCAGCAGTGTGAAGCTAAGCTTGCTCTAGAAAACATTCTAATTAGCTAAGCGTCCTGATGAAACCTGCCTTGATTTAAGAGGTACACACCATACTCATGTGAATATTTCTTGTGTCTTCTAAATAATAGAATTAGCTATGGGCACTTCCTTAAGAGCATGCAGAACACAATTGCGATATAATTCCTCTCCCTCCAAGCCTCGTCTTGAAACATGCAAATTTCTCTTTCAAGTATGTTGGCAAATCCGTGGCAATATCCTGATACACACATGATTTAGACATTGAATTACATGCTGGTTGAGTTATCATCAGCGGGATGAGTTCTTTTGCTGAATATGTCAAGAGTTTTGTGGCAAGTAGCACAGTCTGCTGAGGAAATACAAGTGGCTGGCTTGCTTCTTGTTCTCTTGGCCAGTGGTGGGGGACAGGGTATCAGCCTGGATGTGATGGACCTTTAGTCTTCCCAGTACAGCCTGCCTTATGTAGCTCCGTGCAACACACCGTAGTGCCCTGCTCTTTCTGCTGAGCGTTTCCATGTTCTGTTTTAAAAATAACAAGACATCTCTTAACATTCAGGATACAGTTTTCCACTCTGAAGCACCACAACAGTCTTTTTAAAGCAACTCTAGGAAGGGTGTTAGCTTGATCAATGCTGTGCAGGAAGGAAAGCTCTTTCCTACTATTTTTTCAGCATGACTTTCACTGACATGATCAGGCTGGGAAAAGACTTATTGGCAGACAGCCCAGGACAGCCATGCAGTATCTCTAGTCATCTGGAACTCAAGCTACTCTGCCCAAGGGAGAACCATAACATAAAAACAATTTAGGTTACATGCTGAATCTTACAAACATTGTTCAGTTTTTTAAAAATAGTTTAAATACTACTTATATGCATTTGCTATGCACAGGTTAGTTTATTCTTTCAAATGTCAAGTAAGAAAGGCTGGGAAGGTTTTTACTTTTTTCCTGTAGATGGTTTTCAAAACTCTTGGAGATATTTAGAAATTGAGGGAAGCGAGCTTCCTCTTCTCTCAAAAATTTAAGACCTTAGCTTCTCCTATGTGTTGGCTGTGATTATTTTATATATAGATAATGTTTCTTTTTTGACCCATTCAGGAAGCATAGAGTCACAGAAATATTGATTGGAGCAGCCTTCCAGAGGTCCCCCTCCCACCCAACACGAAACCATCACCAGCTCAGGGAAGGCTTGGCTTCATTTGGCTGAGCTGCAAAACCCCTGAGGACAGAATTTCCACAGCCTGCCTGATGACCTGCCCAAGGCTGTGCTTCTGTTCTAGAGACTTCTGCCTCCTCTCCAGTCTGAACCCTCCACATTGCTCTTTGTGGCCGTTTTCCCCTCATGTTGCCTGTGACTGCTTCCCAGAGTTTGCACTGTCACCATCTCACCTCCCCAGTGTATCTATAACCTATGTAACCCTGGGAAGCCAAAGTGCAAGGATCAATCTCGGTGTGTGAAACTGCACAGTGGGGGCCTTAGCTTGTAGCTGTATTAGCCTGTTGAATTTTCAGTTGTATTGGGACATGAAAAGGAAAACCCAGAGTTTTCCCAACAGTTCCAAGCTGGTGCTAGAATGTATTAACCACAGTGCTTTTGCAAGCCTGTGGGGTTTTCTCTCTCTTTTTGAAGCTGAGCATCTCTGGTCTTGGTCTGTTGCTACCTTGTTTTGTGTAAAAGAACTCTCAGAGGAATCTCTCTTCTGTAAGCATATGCAGCTCTAATCATTTGGGATAAAACAATATGAATCCAGAATGTAAGCTTCACTTCAAAAATGTTTTTTCTCCACTGTCTCAATTGAAGATTTGAATTTGGAATGTGTCTATTGCCAGTTGTTCTTTTGCTAAGTCCTAACATTCCAGAACACCTTGCAACAAGCTGGAAATTATGATTTTTCAGAAGGTGGTTATGATTCTTTTATGATTCCTTTATTCCATGAACTGGTATTTGTCTGGCTGAGTAGCTTTACGCTCTTTGCAGTGACTGATCCATCATAGCATAGAGTAGCCCTCTTGCACATAGCTTGATTATTTTTCTGCAGCTTGCTTTTGCTGACATTGTTGGTTATTTGGCTGTGTCGTCGTTTTTAATTGAGTTGTGGTTTTTACTTTCATTATGTGATGTGCCATATGCTGCAACTTTTCCTGTGGTGCCTTCCTTGCAGGCCTTGCTGAGACCAGGACGAATAGACAGAATTATCTACGTGCCGTTGCCAGATGCAGCCACTCGTGGGGAGATCTTCAAGCTTCAGTTTCGGTCCATGCCAGTCAGTGAAGAAGTCTCTGTAGCAGAGCTCGTTCAGCACACACAGAATTACTCAGGAGCAGAGGTAAAACTTTTTGAATGGTAATGGCCGTGGGATCAATGCACAAAACTTTTGTTTCTAAGTTGAAATCCTGCAGTTCTTGAGTCTTCCCAAAGTGGTGGTGAATTCTGAAAGTTTGAGAGGTTTCTGTGAGCCATAGTACGATCACAAGTGGCCTCATGAAGGATACACTGCCAGGAGGAGTGGAGGGATATGTGGGCAAATGCCCCTGGACTGCTCAGACAGTTCACCTGGGTGTCCCCACATTCCTGGATATCTTTTGCGTTTAAGATTGTGACCTCAGATGGAGGGAAGAGAGACAAAGTTACGACAGCATAGGGGAATTGCAAGGGAAGTCACTGGTCACTTTGAAGCTCATATTTTCCTATTCCATATAATTAAGACCTCACAGCAGCACTTATTGTTCTAGCTTGTTGCTATTAGTTAGTCAGCTTCTGACAGTGGACGCTAGACAATTATTTCCTGTCCTGGGTGGAAGGAGAAGCTTTTTCAGATGCTGCTGCCTGGCAGTTATAATAAGCATTGGTACGTTAATGGTCACCACTGCTCCCTGAGTATTATTCATGTCAGTGTCTCATGAAAGAATATTTCATTCTTTCCTCATTTTGATTAGTTGAAAGTAATTATATTACTTCAGAAATTCAAAGAATGTTATTAAGGTTGCCAAATTGAGCTCTTAAAAGGTATGAAATACCAGAATTAAAATTTCCACCTTTCTGTAGCCAGTCCTAGTGTATGCGTTATCACACCATCTTTAATTACAGTCACCTTCCACTTTTTCCATAGCAGAGTGGAAAATGTGACGTGCTTGCCTCTGTTCCCTCATCTTCCTGTGTGCTCTTTGCAAGGGCAGGGAAATCAGCTAAACATTTGTCCTGGTCCAAAAGGGATGGTGGCTGTGGACTACTGGTGTGAAATCCTATAATGCTGAAGGCCCTTCTTGACTGACTGGTCATTGGATATGCTCCCGGGCAAGACTTGCTCGTTTAACTATCACTTAAATGCTGGCATGATGTAAAATGCTGCTTACCAGTAACCTCTGGTTGATGAGGACAGTGCTGTGAGTGCTCCAAGCCCAAGGGATGGGGTCAGTCCTTGCCATACGCAGCAGCAGTGTCTGGGCTATCTTCCAGGCTCATTCCGGGAAGTTGTGTCAACGGCGGACACCAAAGTGAAACCCACAAGAGCTTTCCTTCTCCACAGCACAGGACAAACTGTGCTCTGGGAAGGAATGAATGAAAGCTGCATAGTGAGCAAAGCTGGTTTGTGTAGAGCATCTTTTTGCTGCACAGCTTGGGATCTCATAATGAAAAAAAAGCCAATAATGTAAAGGATTGCAGGTTTTAATGTTGGTCTGGAAAACTGTCACAGCTCCATTGCCTCCAGTCTTTGAAGCAGTGTCTTGAAAAGGTACCATGTTTTTACCTGGATGTCAGTATCTGAAGGGGTCCTACAAGAAAGCTGGGGAGGGACTTTTTAGGATATCAGGTAGTGATAGGACTAGGGGGAATGGAATAAAGCTGGAAGTGGGGAGATTCAGGCTGGACGTGAGGAAGAAGTTCTTCACCATGAGAGTGGTGAGAGCCTGGAATGGGTTGTGCAGAGAGGTGGTTGAGGCCCCATCCCTGGAGGTGTTTAAGGCCAGGCTGGATGAGGCTCTGGCCAGCCTGATGTAGTGTGAGGTGTCCCTGCCCATGGCAGGGGGGTTGGAACTAGATGATCCTTGTGGTCTCTTCCAACCCTGACTGATTCTATGATTCTATATGATTTTTGTTGCCCTGGGAAAATTAATCCGAGTTACAATCTTCCAAAAAAATAAACATATACTCTGTTGTGTATGGAAACTGTCTTCTTACCAGGCAACAACTGTAATGCTTGTGTTTCTGAAATTCCAAGCATATGGGGATTTCCTTTGGATCTGGATCAGCTGGGGCTTTAGCGGTGAATTCATGTGCCTGGTTGATAATGAGACGCAAATGTCTTGGTGCTGGCTTTGTACAGAACCAAAAATAACTTAATGGGTCAATGAGTGCAGCAACAGACTAGTTGCAGGGGAAAAAAAGCCTGCCTGTTTCTAATACAGCATTTCTAGTGAATTTGGTTCTTTTGCACCATTCAAGGAATTCTAATAACTGGGATGTAAAGAGTAAATACAAAAAAAGCCTCAGTCAGTGTTCCTTGGAAGAATGTATAAAAAGTCCTGACAGTTGGCACGCACAGCGGCCAGTTTCATTAAAGCCTTTTCTTCCCAGTGTCTCCAGCTTCCCAGCTTTACAAATAGTTTCCGCTGCTGAATGGCAAGTTCCCATTCCACTGTTCTGCCCTTTGTTTAGAAAAAGAAATGGAAAATGCTTGGGGTTGTGACTAGAAGATGCTGTGTGAATAGGGAGCTGCGTGTAACGATGCGTTGAATCATCTCGACATGAGCTGAATAAACAGCAAGTAAAGTGGGTAGTTCAGTGTGCATCTGGCGTCCAGCTTGGCCTTTTTTCAGATCAGGTATCTCTTTGCCTGGCACCACTTATGACCAGTTATTTCTGTTCACCTGCTGGATGTATGGTTCTCTTAATGAGTACCTTTGAGGATGTATCAAAATCCCACTGTTAGACGTGAGGGAAGATAATTTATGAGGGTGAATTACAATTCCCATCTCTCGTGTGTAAGTGAAGATTAATGTAGAAAAGAAAGTGCATTAGAGAAGCAATTTCTATACAGTTAGCCTTTATTATGCTAATTTTATAGATTAAACAAAGCCTCATTTTTCTAGAAATATTTGAGTCTGATCTTCATTTCCACACCCTTCTGAAGTGTAGTGCTCTGCGGTAGTGCTTGAGGCTTTTCTTCAGGCATGCTTCAGGATCTATAAATCAGGAAAGTAAGAAATTGTTCTTGGAAGTTTCTGAATAGCAAGGTTTGGCCTCAGAGCTGATGTTGACACCAAGATCATTCATTCCTCCCTCTAAGTCAACTTCTTTAGGTGCATCTCTGCCCTGAAGGCATCTACCACTTCCTAGGACCACCTCAACCTCTTTTTAGCTGCACTGGTGTGACTGAGCCAGTCACAGGGTAGGTCTGGACAGCTCTGCAGTAACCAGATGGCTCTGGTGAAGTTTCACTGGTGTGGAGGAGCACTCAGAGCTGCTCTTGTCTTTGCCTCCAGCTTATTTTCCCTAGGAAATTTCTGCTGAAGACAATGCCCAAGCAGCTGATGCCTGGCATAGTTCAGCAGGAGCCTGTGCTCTGATTGCTGGCACCTCCTTATGCTGTAGTGTTAGCAGGGAGCACTGGTAGGCACAGAGGAGAAATCTCTAGTCCAAGAAAGCAATAGAAGTGGTTAAAACAAACATTGTGCTGCATTGAAACCTTTATAAGGTTTGCTGTAGCATTCCTGCATTTTACTTTGGGCAAAATTGCAGGAAATCCAACTTTTTATAAATTGGTAACTTTTAAAAGTGGTTTTATATAGTTGAGATACCTTGATTTGGAGATTGTTCACTTTGATTGTAACTTCTGTCAAGAGCATTTTCATTTTATTCCTTCATGCTGAGAGGTTTCATCTGTTTGAATTCTTGCTGTGCTTTCTATAAAATATGATTAATAATTAAACATACAGAAGTATTTAAAAGCAGTGTTTTAAAATGCAAGCAGTGCGAGTTCCTTGGCTCTGATTTGTTTGCTTTCATGATGCTGGTACAGCCAGCTTGCTGTAGGAAAGATGGACTTTCTGCAAACTCAGATGCTCAGCTTTTCTGATTTGGGGTTCAGATGAGGTTTTCATTAATTATTGGCTGTTCTCTGCTGTAATAGAAAATCACTAAAGTAAGAGACCTTCTTTGATTATCTGAGCCCCAGTCAGATTATGGTTTTGTTAGAGTTTAGAAGGCAGTAGCAGACAGGGAGGTTTTAGGCAGAAACTGAAATCAAGTGTTGAGTTGGTTTGAGTTTGAGTAATGAAAAACTAAATATTCTGGACGTGATGACAATATTCTTAAGATAAGTGTGCTTGTAAAAGTAAGCTAATGAGACTGAGTGCTTTCAAACTGGTGGAAAGCAGGTCATGGTGAAAGCGGAGGCTGGCATTGTTTCTATGGTATTATCAGTTTCCATGCTTACAGGACACAGTAGTAAAGTGGGAATCTGGGAACCTGTAAATCTTTCACTGGTTCTTAGTCAAAGCAGACTAGTTAATGTAAAAAATATCTTTCTCACTTTGCAATAACTCTCAATGGGAATGCAGAAGATGGAGAGGAAAAAAAGCAAGCCAATGAATTTTGCTCTGGCTGAAATGAGAGCGTGTTTGATGCCAAAAAGTATCTTTGCAGCAGCACACTGAGACAAATCAGCTAAAACCTTTGACTCCTAAAATATGTATTCCAAAACATACACGTTTTTGTTTGCCAGATATTGACATATTTAAACTATGAACTTTAATAAAAAAGCACCCCAAACAACCAAAACCTCCCCAAACTCCTTTCTTATAGAGGAAGGTACCAACTACAAAAGAAGTGAGCAGCATGCTCTTCATTGCAGGTGTTCACGAGGGTAAAGAATCTTTTAAGAGGTTGGGAAAAGTTTACTCTGTAGTAAAGAGCATCAGCAGTAAAGGTGGTCTTAGATACATGGGGGAAAAAGGACATCCATCAAATTAGGATGTGTTATCTTTACATCTAATTTTGCATGGAGGAAAAGATCTTCCAAACCTAAGAGAAAAGCTTTCTGCTTGACATTTTAAAGGTAGTCGATCCAATCCTATATGGTAGCCTAAACAGAGACAGAGGCTTTTGGAAGTGAAGGTGTCAAAAAAAGAAAGAAAAGGAAGGAAAATAGTGGCAGTCATAAAATTATTTGTGTTGAAAGGGACCTTTAAAGATCATCTAGTCCAACCCCTCTGCAAGTTAGCAGGGAGATGTAAATCAGGTTGCTCAGAGTGCCATCGAATCTGACCTAGAATGTTTCCAGGGATGGGGCATCTACCAAATCTCTGGGCAACCTGGGCCAGTGTTTCACCACCCTCATTGTTTGTCTTTCATCCTTATAGCTAGTCTAAATCTCCCCTTTTTAGTGTATGTTCTTGTTACGCTTACATGCAGTGTGTTCAATTCCCATTGAATTTGGAGTTGTAAAGGTGCTCAACACATCATACTTTGGGACTGGGCACTCAGAATTTGTCCTTCTAAAATACCACCTAAAAATGCGTATGTGTCATCTGAAATGTGTGATTTGAAAATCGACATTGGTAGTTAAAGCATCTGTGGCTCAAATAACTGGCCTGACTGCTGGATGGCCTTCCCTTCTGAGAGTATTCTGCTTAGCTCCAGACCAGGGTATGATATTAGAAGGAAATGCAGTTTTCAAAGTGAGGAATGCCACAACATTGAAACCTAGCAAGATTAAGACCTCAGATGAACCTCTGAAGTTTCTCTTGGAAGGATGCACAGGATCTGTTAATTTATGTCACTCACTGAAATGTGAACATTTTTGTGTGGGTGGGTGAAGAAAAGAAGCTCAGCCTTCATCCAATATGGGTAATACGGGATCACCACCTTCCTACACACGTTTATCAGCGCCGAGGATGTGTTTGGCACAGGTGGCTGGAAGGTGAGGAAATACCTGGCATTCGGAATGTTTTCCACATGTCAGTGTTTGGGATAAAGGAGATGAGTCACCGGAAAGGAAATAACTAACTACACAGGACTTCCCATGGGATTTTGCTTACTGCTGGTCTCACAAGAACCTTGTACGTGCAGAATGTGCTTGGGCACATTGGGAAGGAGGGCAGTGGCCGTGTCTGGGTAGTCACTCATTGGCACGGTGGTGCCAAACCACCTTGAGTTTGTGACATTATGTCGCCTCTCCCCTTTGGAAAGCTCTGGCTCCCCTCATGTGTTTTTTGGAGATGGGGTGGGGGGGTCGTTGCCCCAAGTGGGCTAATTTTCATCACATCTTTTCTCAGCTGAGATCCAATAAAGTATTGACTGCATGCACAGCACAGCTGGCATCTGTCATGTTTATGCAAAACGTTAAAGTTTGGTGTACAGGAGAGTGTTTGCACTGAAATTTATGCCTGGCTAGCTCATCTGGGAAAGAACATTTTATCCTTCAGGGAGATAATGATTTGCTAATAGTTTAATCAAGCAGAGGAGATTTAATGCATCTTGCTGAAGGGACATTAGCGTTTCTGAAAAGGTCAGACCCATTAACAGCTCAGGAGGATACAGTCAAATCTGCTTCCCAAGTAACTCAAACAACAGTGATCCTCAGAGCAACTTGGGGAAAACACCAGAGGGAATTTGGATAAGCCCCTAAGTGAGCACTAAACAGTGGTGAGAGATGAAATTTAGTTGACTTCTCAAACCTGAGAGTTTCATCCTTCATACCTCTCAAATAGCATTTTGATTCCTTGAATGCTGAAGCAAGGTGCAGGAACCTTGCAGCTCATTTCAGTATGGTTTCTTTCTTCCTCCCTGTGTCTCCATTAACTATTGTCATGGTGTCATCCACCCAAGTTCTATAAATGACCAAGTTCTATAAATGTTTACTTTTGTCCTCCCTATGCCTTTGAATGGTTATTTCTGTTGGAGAAAGAACCTGCAACAGGACCATCACTTGTGTTGGGGGAAGCACTTGGCTGCTGATGGAGCTGCTCACTTCCCATGAGCTTTTATGAACCAGATACAGTTCATCAAAGCAGCCAATGCCATGAGAGATTCCAGCGTTTACTGGCAGCACTGACTGTGCTGATTGCTCCCTCCCCTGCCCTTGCCTTCCCTTTTCCATGTTACCTTATGCTCTGCTGTAGTGAGGCCACATCTGGAGTCCTGTGTCCAGTTCTGAGCTCCCCAGTTCAAGAGAGACAGGAATCTACTGGAAAGAGTCCAGCTGAGGCTACAAAGATGCTGAGGGAACTGGAAGATCTCTGTGAGGAGGAAAGGCTAAGACACCTGGAGCTGTTCAGCCTGGAGAACAGCCTGAGAGGGGATCTTCTTAATGTTGAGCAATATCTAAATGTTGGAGGGCAAGAGGAGGGGGCTGAGCTCTCTTCAGTGCTGTCCAGTGATAGGACAGAGGGCAACAGGCACAAATTGGAACCCAGGAAGTTCCACCTAAACATAAAGAAAAACTTTGAGGGTGCCAGAGCACTGGAGCAGGCTGTCCAGAGAGGTTGTGGAGTCCTCTGGGGAAATTCTAAACCTACCTAGGTTTGATCCTGGGCAGCCTGCTCTGGGTGACTGTGCTTTAGCATGGGGGGGACACAAGATGAACCCCAGAGGTCTCTTCCAACTTCCACCATGCTGGGATTCTGTGATACCTTGCTTGCAGCAGGGTTACCAAGAGCTCCTCTTTCTTGAGAGTGGCAGAGCAGACTGTTGCCAGCTCAGCAGGGGACTGTTGAGCTGTCACCAAACCACTGGCTTATAAAAAAGAAGGACCTAGACTGATACTCTCAGCTTCACTTGCCCTCAGCTCTTGCCTGTGGCTTTGCTGCTTTATTGTCCTGGGTTTGGCTGTAATTCCCAGCAATGGAAAAACATGTTGCTCTTTAAAAGCAGATGGGAATTCATTCCTGAAGGAAAAAATATGTCTCTTTAGGCTACTGCTATTGTTTTCTTTTAGTTTTATTTTTCGCCTGTGAGTTATTTCTAGCAACTTTTAATCTAATTCATTCTTCCTTTTTTTCTTTTTTTTTAATTCTTAATCAGAAAGCAGGGATTATTTTTTAGTGTCTTAAAGGACACACTTTCAACATACCAGTGATCCCAAACAGGGGCATACAATGTTCAGAGTAAAAATTGCATTTGCAATGATCAGGAAGGAACTGAAATGGTTTGTTTCTGCCTTTTGAAGGATTTTTATTTATGTATTACAACTGCTCATATCAGTTCAGAGTGATAGAATTTGCTTTTATGTTAAGAAAGATGAAAATAAAAAAAAAATTAAGCACTTTTTCCTCACTCCGATCTGTTTTTCTAATTTAAACCTGTAGTGCTGGCAGTTGATCTTATAAGTTATGATGTGTCTCAGGGTATGTGGTTAGAAGTGAGCTTGCTGATTGGAGTTTGACTCAACAGTACTCCCAAAGTATAAGACAAGGCATGCAAATAAGAAAAAGTAACTAAAAAATCATTGCCCTTCACAGAGAATCAATTCCTGTTCTTTGACTCTTATGCGGCAGCTTCAGCACCAGATCCTCTATGTATACAAGTCACCATAAAAACTGAATGTCTTAGTAAGTTAGCAAAAGATAGATCCTGTTTATTGTTTCATTTTTTCATGAAACTGCTGATTTATATCCCCTTTTTTCATAAACACAGGGAAAAGTAAATATTCTTACCTGGCCACTGCTGTTCTCATACCCTGAAGATTAGCCAGTGTCTGACTGTCCTAAATGCCTGTGACAGTTACTTTTAATTATGTACAATGTCTATCAAACCTCAGTGTTCAATTTATCTTTCTCTACATGTGTATACATTTTCCTCTTGGATATGCTAGGGATTTCAAAGGAGTTTCCCATGGAGGTGGCACTGAATCACAGTCTGGGGCAGCAGCCTGGCTAGGAGAGCTGCAGAGGACTCCCCACTTTTGCAGTCACATTTCCTTTTGGTCCTTAACAGAATCAGTCCTCCAAAAGCACAGGTAGTACAGAGATACCCAGAGTAGTTCTGATTATTATCTTCATTGGCAGTGGGAATATTTGAATGTTGCACCTGAAGGCTAACTCAGATAGGATGTTTATACCAGACAAAACCATACAGAGGAACACCTTGTGCTGACCTACTTGTATTTCTGGGACTGTGCCAGTTAAATTGCTGTCAAGGTGGAGGAAACGTTAATGAATGGCAGAGGAATAATAGAGACTAGGTATAAGGGCTTATTAATCTCCATGAATATTGTTTCTGTGAGTAAAGAATATATATTTTAATGACAACATAACTGTTTACTCTTCACTGAACTGCAAAGATTGGAGAGGTGTGTGTATGTCTGAATTAAAATATTTGAACACGTATTGGTATCTTTGTGTACCTATAGCATAGGACGTTTGCCTTTGGCAGGCATCAGCAAAATAGTTGGTTTTGATGCAAAAATTTGGAACCTAATAATGAGTAATAACATAACATCTAATAAGTGTGCCATTAGACTGTGACTATCCAGTATCCAGTTCTGGGCCCCTCAGTTCAAGAAGGACCTCAAGGAACTGCTTGGAAGAGTCCAGCACAGAACCACAAAGATGATTAAGGGAGTGGAGCATCTGCCTTCTGAGAAGGGTGGGTCTCTTCAGCCTGAACAAGAGGAGATTTGAGAGGTGACCTCATTGATGTTTATAAAGATGCTAAGGCAGTGTCTGAAGGACGGAGCCAGGCTCTTCTTAGTGATGTTCAATGATAGGACAAGGGGCAACAGGTGCAAGCTGGAGCAGAGGAGGTTCCACATGAACCTTTTTCCCTGTGAGAGGGACAGAGCCCTAGAGCAGGCTGCCCAGAGAAGTTGTGGAGTCTCCTTCTCTGGAGACATTCAAAACCCACCTGGATGTGTTCCTGTGTGACCTGCTCATCCTGCTCTGGTAGCAGGGTTGGACTAGATGATCTTTTGAGGTCCCTAACATTCTGTGATTCTGTGTGATACTGAATTTTAAACTTAAAAGCTGTCATTTGTATAGAATATGCACCAACTATTTTGCTTTCTCTTGTTATGGAAATACTATTGCATTTGTGTCAAGTAAATGTTGAGTTTGTTTTGGGAGGGATGATCATTACTCATGTAGTATTTGGAGTTTTTCCTTCTTAACAGTTTAATTGGGATATGCTTTAATATTTCCATCCCTAAAAATGCGAAGGATCCACAAGCTTACACACTTGTCATCTCATTAAGTTATTTGAGTTTGAAAAGACCCTTTGTTGTATTCCTTTCCAAGAGGTTTTGGTATGGATAACTTTATTTTTCTAAGTGAAATTTGTATAGGGGAAAGAAAATAGTTGAAATATCTGCTTTTGTTTTGCTTGCCTTTCCATGAATTTTAGCAACAACGTTTTTGGAGTTGGAGGCTTTTAGGTGAGATCAAGCTGCTCAGCAGGAATTCTGAAACAGTTTGAGAAGTTGCTAGGAATTGAGATAGTCACTGATGCCAGATGTGGGAACAGGGAAGCTTCAAGGACTTGCAGCCAAGCCTACGTTGTCTAACAGGGATGGTTTCATTCTTGCCCAAGTAACTTCTGTTTCCGCAGCGTGCCTGGGTACTGGCTGTTCATGAGCAGGAGAGCAGCAGTCCCATTGAAGAAGGCACTTTACTGGGAGCTTCCTTTCTGTTCTGTATTGGAATCCTAAAAAAGCTTTTGCATTGGCACAAAACTTTGGTCTTAGCATTCAAACGCTTGCCTTGAGGAGAAGCTGTCAAATAGCACTTCTTTGCACTACTGAGAAGCTGGTGGGTGCATGCACTACTGTTGCTCACATTTTTGTCTATCGAAAGTTGGAAGTTGTTATTTCCAAGTCATCTTTTATGGTTTCCCTTAAATACATATGGAAATACATAAAGCTTTTAGAGATTGCCTTTGGCAAAAGGATTAGATGGTTATTGGCAGATGGAAACGGCACAGTGCAGATGGAAACTCTGCAGCAAATGATTAGCTGTGTTAGAAGCAATTCCATGGGCTGTTTTGCTTTTTAATTAAACTTTTCCAAGCTATTGCCTACTTCTCAGATTAATCTTTTTGTTTCCTGTCTTTGAGTGATGGAGACATCAAGGATGGTTGGGTAGAAAAAAAAACAAACCTTTTTCAGGTCTTAGCTTCTGTAACTTGTCCATGGCATTGCGTGTATAGAACTGAGCTATTGGATCTGGGTTGACCACTTGCAGTGGAAGAAAACAGAGCAAAACCCAAGATGACTGCAATTGCTAATTGGTCTTGACATCGCCATTGTCAAGGGAGGAGAACCAAGAGTGTTTTGCCCAGTTTAGAAGAGCTGCTTTGGATTTTGTTTCTTTGATGGCTTATTTTCTTATTTAGGGAAATGAGGGGTATGATTTCAGAGTAATTGACATCTAACAGAGATTGGCTTTGTAGGGTTTGATACTTCAAACAAAGTAAATTTGTGATAAAGTGAAACTATTACTATTGTACTTAACACTAATCAGTGAAACACACCATTGGTGGGAGGGGAGGTGGAGAACAGCAATCTGTTCTGTCTTGTATATTTTGGTCTTACTGGGATAGGCCAACTTTGTCTTTTTCCTGAACTGCTCCCATTGAGCTCCCATTTCATGAAACAATGAAGAGGGCATGGGGAGAATAATGTACCCAGCTCACATTAGGCTCTGTGGCTATATGTGGCAGGACATTTCCAAGTATTTGTGAATCCATGTTTCGATCTCTCTTCAGCCTTTCAAGGCATATTTTTAATTGTTCAACCAAGAATGAAGAACCAAAGAAGCCAAGGGCTGAGTTGTCAGGGACTCTCCTAGCGACAGGCAATGATAGGGGCTTGGACGTTCAGCACTGCCATGCTACCAGAAGCAAGCACAGAAAAAAAAATCAATCCAAAACTCCACTTGCGTTTCTGGTTAGCTCTGCAAGTTGGAGTTGTGGCTGCATACTTGCAAAAGAAGTGTTTTGCGGAGCTCCCTTTCCAGGAAGGTTGTAGGGATGCAGGCTCATTGCAAACTCTTGTAATCAGACATGTTACCACCTTATGGGATCTTGCCATTTCTGTGGTCATTTTTATGTATTTATGTGTTATATAAATCAGGGGAGGAACAAACCACACTCCTTTGTTAGAGAAACAAAATTTGCAAGCAAGAAAACATGCTTGGTGATTTAGTGTAAACAAGAGGGAACAAAGCTTTTCTTGATTTTTGACTTTCCTAGCTTAAGGCCTGAGGACTTTCAAAGAAGAGCTTTTAATATTCAAACTGTAAGCACTCATCATAATAAGAGGTCAGTTCTCTTCTGACGTGGAATATAATCAAAATCTTAAAAACTGAAAGCTTAATCTCTAACATTCCTTGCTACTAAACTTTCAAAAGTATTTGTGAGTTCTGTGAATGCAAGGAAGAAAAAACTGTGATTTGGGGGGAGATTTTAAAAGTGTCTTTCATGTTATTATATGTATTTTATGTATATGTATTTTATGTATATATATATATATATATAAAGACTTTCCCTTTTGTATTTATTATATGCCTCAAGCATTTACAGAAAACAAATTCTATGAAGTAATTCCAGAAAGTTAACTGTTCTTTCCTTTCGTCCTCTTTTACATTTTTGCACTCATGAGCTACAAAGAAAAAAAGATATTTTGATGCTCACTGGTTTCTTTATTAAAAAAAAAAAGTCATCAATATTTTGCCTTCATTAACCCTTGCTTATTAATACTATTTAAGGAAGAGCAGGAAAAAATAATTAAAAAAAACAGCATTAAATTAATTTGTCTTCTGTCAATGCTTGGAAGTTGGAGGAAGAAAGTGAACTTGAGAATTTCAACAGTCTCTTACCCTAGGCTAATTGTTTACCATTAAAAAGAGCTTGCATGCAGGAGGGAGTGTTATGTTTTGGACTTACTTCCTTGTAACTCATAAATCTTGGCTGTATAAATGTTCAGTCATTAATTAAGGCTTTCAAATTAATCTGTTTCCTGACTGGACTTGGCTGGTTTTGCATAGAGCAAGGCTGTTGCCCAACTTCCCAGTTTAGGAGCCCTCTCAGATGTGTGATATGCAAGCACAATGTTTGTTGTGGAGAGTGAATGAAGAGCACGTATGGAGGGAGGGGGAGGCATTTTGTCACTGACATGTGCAGGAATCAGGGTGATGGTATCAAAATGGTTTTACGTACTCTAATTGCTTCCTTTACTTCAAACAACAGCCAAAAATGGCTATTTTATATTGATCAACATCAGTCCCAAGCAAACTATTTTTCTTTCCTTTCATTATTCTAGGATAGTTGTTCTGTCTTTGCAACTCAGCCAGTTTACTCAGGATGATACAGAAATGCAGCCAGAGAGTCTCTCTTATGATGGAAAAAGATTTCCGCTTGTTAGAGACTTTATAAAAATAATTGGTAATGTTAGCACTCAGGTAGTTATCACTGCATTCTTTGATCTGCTCATATAGTGGCATGGTGCTCATTTGGAGTTTGTGTCCTGCTTTTGTTAGTCTTTCTTTACAGATGTCTGTGTGTATACGTATATGTATATACATACATCCATATATATCTCTCTGTGTGTGTATATTGCCTCCTTTCTGACTTACAAAGCCATATAGGAGCTTTTACTATATATTTGATTATTCCTTTAATATTTAGGATCTTCAGAAATTAATATTTGGGTGCTGATGTTTACCATAAACATTGTACTATAAATGTCCCTCTTGTCTTTAGCACTTAATTATACACAAGTCTGTTGCAGTGTTGAAAGTGAGTCCACTCCCTCTTCCTCTGCAGTCAACTCATGCAATGAATTTGCTGTTAAAGGCGAAGTAGCAAAAGCTATAAATGGATTATCCAGCAAGAAATGGTATTTTAAAACTAGGTAGTCCTGGAGATGTACTACATTTTGCAGCTACATCGAGCCAAAAATGATTTAATTATCTGGGTTCCAGTTGACTGGATGTGTATTGCTGCAGTCAATGTCCTTGCATTCTGCATGGGAAATGGATTTCATAAATAATTTGCAAGATTTGTATTCCAAGTTGTCTAATTTGTACATGAAACCTGAAGATGAACAAAGATCTCTTGGCAGCTCTTTATAGACTTGGTGTTCAATCTATGAAAGCATGTTACTGCTCATATTTAATTTGTCATGAAGGTGCAGAGGCACAGCACAGTTGTAATTGATGTACCTTTTACCATGGAATGGAAAAAAACCCACAATGTGTGCTCACAAATCAGTGATCTACCATAAGCATATTCGTACTTACTTTCAGCTATGTGTTGCACCAAGGAAGATATTTGTTTCTTAATGACTAATTAGAAATTGGTCTGACCATGCTTCAAAATCTGAGTTTGTAATCTGAATTTAACTCTTCTGCAGAATTTCATCACCTTTATCACTTCAACCAAAGCCAAACGGCTAATACCTTCTTATTTCTAGCCCAAAGTTTAGAGTGTTACCCTACAACATTTCAAAGTCATGTGCATCAAAAATTCCCTGAATTATTTAATGCACTTAAAATCAAATACATGTTTGAGCTTGCTAAATCCAAGGATTATTTCTTTAATTCCTAAATATTAAAATGTCATCTAGTTTTATGTACAGTATTAACTAGATAGCAGGATGGCTGTCACTTATGTGCCTGTCTTTTCCTAACAGTTCACTTCTGCCAAACCAGCTGATGCATGAACTACCTAACGCTGGTTTGTGTGATTAGATTTTGATAGAGCAAAATGAATTTTCCATGACTGAGAAAATCCCTTGTGCTTTAATGGGATCAAAGAGAAGACCGGTTCTGGGTTTCAGTTACTCCTAAGTTATGCCATTGTAAATGTCTGCAGGTCTTTCAGTATTGTTTTTTACAGATTTCTAATACAAGGTATGGTTGTATGTACTTGTGAGGAGCCCAGATGAATCCCTGTCCTTCTAGTGGTGTTTTGAAATTGAGTACAACTCAGTGTGGCCTCAGAGCCACTGCAGGCATGGTAAAGAGCAGACTGGCTTTGAAAAAGAAATCTGCCACCCTCTCTTTGAAGCAACAAACTTTTTTTTTTTTTTTTTTTTTTGTCCTTGCCCACATGAGAATACTGCCATCCACTAAGGTCTTCCAAAAATAGCTCCATCTGTAGAAATGGGCTTGTAGAGATGCAGCATCAAAGGTGTGCAGGCAGAGAGGGACCCACTGAGTTGGGCAAATGGTGTCAGTCGAGGTGAGCGCATGGTGCTAGGTAAAAGCACAGTGTGGAGCATGATAGCAAAGCTTGCTGAATTCTAAAACACAGCATTAAGAAACTGTGGTGATAAATCTGTCTTCTGCCACTCCATGTTTCATTGGAAACAGTCCTGGACTTGCTGCAAGATAGGTTGGATTGTCTCATTAGTTTCTTATTTCTTGTGAATTTGATAAATCATTTAACACATCATATTTGGTAATGAGTAAACCATATTTCAAAGGCTGAAATGATGCCTGTGTGACATTCATAATTTGAATTCTGTTGTTACATAAGACTGGGAAGGCATTTGGTGTTGTATTTGGTGGTATCTATGTGCTGCCTAAGTAACAGAACAAATTATAATTTGCCATATTTCTTGCCATATCCTAAGTAAGACTGGTTTTGCAGTGTGCAGATTCAAATTCAGGAACTACATTCAAAATGCCTCTGGGGCATTATTACAAATTGTGTCTTTCACAGCCTTCACATTCATTTTGATACTCAGCTCCTGTGTGATGTTACCAGTAGGTTGTATCAGGCCTCTATAGAACAGCTGGTGCTGGTTTCACTGCCATTCTGATACCATACCACTGAAAGAAAGACTTGGAAAACACGGCAAGGAGGCCTGGAAATTTGTTAAACAAAACAAAAAAAGGGGGGAGGGGGAAGTGCAGCAGAAGTAGTTCAGCCTATTTTTGTAAGTGCTTAAAACTGCTGGCTTGACAAGAGTAAAGAGGGTCAGTTAACATAGGTGGTGAGAGTCATGGCCAGTGATAGCTCCATGGACTACAGGAGCTGCTGCACTGATCTGGCAGTCCTGGGGGACTCCTCAGGCTTTTCCTTAAGGAGTTACTGCAGAGACCTATGGAGTATCCTCTTGTGATCATTGCTCATGCTGTGATTTCTCCAGGTGAACAAAGTGTTACTGGTGTTAAAATGATAAACCTAGTCCAGCCCTAGCCGAGTCAGGATCCACACAGAACAGGTTGTTCCCTGTGAGTCGGAACAACACTGATAAGGTTTGGCAGGAAGTGCAAACACGTGTTCATGTGTGCATGATGATAACAGAGGCAGTCTATTTTGGGGCTCCTATTTGATGCTAATAATTCATCCTTGGTTTTGGGATGATTCCTGAAAGGATTTTCCTACAGTGAATGGTCTTTCTTGAAAGGCTCTCCTTTTTTAAAACAGAGAGCTTTTAGTCCCTTTTTTTTTTACCGTTTGAAACCCAGCACTTTTATTGTACTGAAGTTTAGCCTGCCAGGACTTCTCAGTACCAGATCTTTTTCATTTGAAAATAGTGAAGGTTTTCCAGTGTTTGTGTACTCTTAATTCATATGCAACATTTAAGGAAAGCTTAATTAACCCCAGCATGCAGGGAGAGGAAACAGTGCTCAGCAACTGAGCTTGGAGAAAAGGAGACAAAGGGGTAACTTCACTAATGTTTATGAATATGTAAAGGGTGAGTGCTGAGAGGATGCATCCAGGCTCTACTCAGTGATGCCCAATGACAGGGCAAGGGGCAATGGATGGAAGTTGAGGCATAGGAAGTTCCATGGAAACATGAATAAAAATTTTTTCACTGTGAGGGTGACAGAACACTGGAACTGGCTGCCTGGTTGTGGAGTCTCCCTCTCTGGAGATATTCAAAAGCTGCCTGGATGAGTTCCTGTGTGACCTGATACAGGTGAACCTGCTCTGGCAGAGGGTTTGGACTAGATGATCTTTCAAGGTCCCTTCGAGCCCCTAACATTCTGTGATATATTAGCTTCATTTATACAGAAGTGATTTTATTACCTAAATCCTCTTTTTAATTTATTTTTGGAGGAATTTGGAGGCTCAGAAAAGAGAGCAGGCACAGGCTCTGTAAAAAAATGTAAAGGGAGTGAAAATGCTTCCATGGATCTGGAAAACAAAAATACAATGAGCTATCTCTGTTTCTCTGTGGAACTGAAGCTCTGGTCCTGCTCTTAAAACTCCTTGGCAGAGTGAGAGTTTAAATTCTAGCTTAGGAGGTTTGCAAAGCTTGGAAGAACTGTGCAAGCTGAATCCTGTTCTCCAGGTGTAAACATAGGACCAGGCTGGTCCTGGATATGAAGGCTAATCTTTTTACTGTTTTTTATTAAAATATTTTGTTACTTCTGCTGCAAATTAACATTGGTTTGAACATTTTCTCTCTTAAGTATTGTTCAGTCTTCCTCATTAAAAAAACATTTCCTCGATAATAATAGGTTCCATATGTAGTTGTACTACATATGTAAAATGATACACATTAATATAAGCAATCACACATGAAAATGTGGTTTTTTGCTTTTCACCGTGTAATGACTCTTCCTGCTCCAGCCTTCTGCCCTAAAAACAAGCAGAACAACAAGAAAAGCCGCTGAAAGGAAATTTGGCGTTTTAAATAATTTTCCAGATATCACCTTGGCCAAGTTCAAGCGGAGCCGACCGGCAGAGATCGATCACTGACAGTTCCAGGAACAGCCTGGTCGGCACGGTGGGCGTGCGTGTGCCTGGCAGCGAGTGTCCGCAAAGGCCTCCGGTCAGGAGAGCTGCTCGCCACGGGCTTCACTTCACAAAGGAGGGCAAGTTCCCTCCTCCTTCAGCATCCTTTATGCTGACAAACAGGAGACTTCCTCAGGTAAACTGTTGCTTGAGTGTTTTGCTGAACTGTGATCCTGTGGTGAGATGGAAAGACTTCATGGTACCTCACACACCGTCTCAGGAACATATGGGGAAAGCATTTCTTACAAAGCAGCAAAGCAAAACCCCTTTCCTTTGTAGAGGGTTACAGCAGTATTCCAATATCCATTGTAATTTCCATTATAAGAAGAGCACAGAGCTGTTGGAGTGAGTCCACAAAGATGATCCAAGGGCTGGTGGAACACCTCTGCTGCGAGGATAAGCTGAGGGAGCTGGGGTTGTTCAGCCTAGAGAAGAGAAGACTCCAGGGAAACCTTGTAGCTGCCTTCTAATTCCTGAAGGGATCCTACAGGAAGGATGGAGAGGGACTTTTCATAACAGTGTCTAGCAATAGCACAAGAAGTATTTTTAAGCTGAGAGTCTAGAGTGGATCTTAGGAAGATGTTCATCAGTATGAGGGTGGTGAGACTCTGGAATAGGCTGCCCAGGGAGGTTGTGGATGCCTCCTTCTTGGGCGTGTTCAAGGCCAGGTTGGATGAGGCCTTCAGCAGCCAAGTCTAGTTGAGAAGCATCCCTGCCCATGGTGGGGAGGTTGGAGTAGATGATCTGTAAGGTCCCTTCCAACCTAAATCATTCTATGATTCTATGAATATTTGCCTGTAGAAATAATACCCAACCTCCATTTCCTAAAAACTACTCAGCAAAAAACATACAAACAAACAAACAAACAAAAAAACCCCAAACAACAAAACCAAACAAAAAACATGCTTTAAAAAGCCAAATTACCTTGTGAAGTCTCTGTATGTTTTCCTCTTTGATGGATGATTTTAACAAGAGGAAGATTTCCATGTCTTCTGCTTAAATCTTGTAATATGATGCAATCAGACAGTTTGGCTAATAGGATGTTCTGCAAATTCCCTGTAGTGGGATTTCACCAGCTTCTGCAGAGTGGATGATGTAGGGAGAAGAGGTGGGGGAGAGCTACAAGCATCCTTCACTCCTGGCACCTGTGTGTGCAACAACACTTTAAAGATTATCAGAACCATTTCCCCAAGCGAAAGGGACACATCAGATTTTTCTTCAGTCCAGGGGTTGATGGCAAATTAAAAATAAATTGTGAAATGCTGAATAAAATAAAGTATTACAGGACAGAGCTGCCTCATTACTTGGTAGGGAAAAAAAAGGCAGTTATTAGTTTTACTTTTTGGGATAAAAATTGTTTAGAAACACTGAGTTGAGTGATTCATTCAGTTTTGTGTCATCAACTGAATTTTTTCCATTAGAAATAGAATTCAGAATCTTCCAGCTTGAAAAGAGTTGAAGGATTTCCATTCAATATGACTTTTCCAAGCTTTTCTTTCAATTTTTGTTGCTACGTCTAATGGGTGAGGTTGAATTTGACTCTTTGTTCATTTGCATTAAATGGTATCTTCTGCTTGGGAAATATTCTCTTCTTTGTTAAGCAGAAAGCTTTTACAAATCTGCTTTTGGATGATTTTTCTGGAACAGGCAGAGAATAGAAAAGAATTTACTTTTTGCACAAGTTGATACATGGCACGTTCACATCCAATTTCAGCTCTTTTCCTGCTGCATTTCAGTGTTCTTTTGCTAAGAAAAATGAGCACTAATAGGTAGCAGGCTGCATTTTCACATGGACCCATGTGTTTATGTTCTCACATTTACATTGACTCCATGCTTGAAAGATAGCACTCTCTCTCTGAGGTGGAAATGGCAAAGTGGTAGGAAATAGGCATTCGAAAGCCAGTGGAGGAATATTTAGTTGATCTGTATCTTAAAACGTATTCTGTTTTGAAAATGTATTTA
Organism: Indicator indicator; assembly: GCF_027791375.1. NCBI lineage: Eukaryota > Metazoa > Chordata > Aves > Piciformes > Indicatoridae > Indicator > Indicator indicator. The sequence continues at coordinate 6,921,209 of NC_072034.1, forward strand.
AATGATTGCATGATTATACATAGTTGTGGGTGACTAATCTAGTCTATTGCTGCAGGTCATGGGAATAGTCATAAAAAGTATTTATTCCGAATGTGAACCCGGATGCGTGCTTTCCCAACATGTTTCCCATATGGCCTGTAAGTAAACAGTAAATCAGATAGAGAAGAATTGAGGAAAGAGAAGAAGCTAAGTGGGGTTTCTGGAGCACTAAAATGCAGCCCTGTGTGGTTTGAAGCTGTAACTTGTTTTCTCCAAAGGCACAGAAAGGAAAGAATTTGTCTGTTTGGATCAAAGATGTTCTGCAGACCTAGGAACTCACTGAGGTACAGGCATGCATGAAAAACATAATTAAAATCTTTATCAGAAAAGCACTGATGGAAGTGCAGAGAAAACTGGTCTCCTCCAGCAATGGCATGTTGCTTGCTCACCTCTGCTTAGTGCTGCAGCACTTCTCTGCAGGCTTCAGCCCGCACTCTCTTTTCCTGAAACCAGTGGTTTTAGGGAATTGCTGGTTCCATTTTGACAACTTGCTGTTCCTGTCATTATTGACCTTACCTGCTTGTACCTCACAGAGTCTATTTGCCAGACTGTCCCTGTCAGATGTGTGGTTCTCCACTTGGTCCTTGCTGCTTGTATCAGGAAATCTGAACCAGAGAGACAGGGACATTGCAGATGGTCTCTGTGGGGTATGGTTAAGGGTCTGGGCTATGAGGGTTGCAAAAATTCATTTTCTTTTGCAGCTAAAGAGCTCACAAGAACTCCTGAGTTGCAAACTTGGTACCCTGGCTGTAGGAGTGGGAGAGGAGGAGCTGTGCTTCAGTGCTGTCTCTTCTATATACATGAAAAGCTCCATGTTTTTCTGTCTTACCTGACTTAACTTTAATTCCACCTGGGGAATCAGTCTCAAGGCTTTCTTGGTACTTGTAGCCTTAGCAGTTTTTCTTTTAGCCACTGTGTTGATTTCTCAGTCATTGAAAGGGGCCACTTTCATAGCTCTGATACCTGAGGCTGGGAAATTTGTTCTTGGATGCAGCTCACACAGGCTTTTGGTGCCCTGCAATCCCTTTGATTTTCCTAACGTCCTTGTCTTCTTTGGGGCTAAAGAAAGTACATGCTTTCTCTGGGAAATGATTGGGAGATTAGAGAGGAGAAGCTGGTCCCAGTCCAAAGGGTGGTGATATATATTAGCACAGTTTATAAGATAAAGCCAAATCTCTATTCTCTGTTACCTTCTGAGATTTCAGCCTAAGGCTAAATGCAGCCACAGACAAATGCTCTCTCTAGTACTTCTAAGGGCATGTCAATGTGAGGAAGTTATCCTGGAATGAGATGGGGTGTGAATGTAAATGCAGTAGCTGTTCCAGAATAACATCCTGTGGAGACAAGGTCTGGAAGTGACTAAAAGCACTACATTAACTTCAGTGGGACCTGAAGACACCAACTCCCCCTGCACTCTAGCCAGCCCTGCACGCAGAAGATCAGTAGAACACCATCTCCTTGGCTGGTTTTTGGGTTGGTTGGTTGGTTTTTTTGTGAGTGTTCAGTGTCTGACCATCCTCATGCTGGTTGCTTCTACTGTCAATATCACTTGTGTAAATTGTGAGTTACTGCTTATTTTATCACTTGTCAGAATGAGTTGAGGGTAATGGCAAACATTGTTGGCCATGAACATTTGCGTTGATGAGTTATCTACGGTAACAATCACAGAATCCTGTGAGTTTGACACCCAGTGTGTGAATGATGGGGAATATTCAAACTCTGCCATCTCTTACTGGGTTTTGTCATTCCTGCAGGTTATAACTGAGGCTTTGATTATCTCTGCAGGTATCTAAAGTCTGTTGCTCTTGAAGCAGTGTAGGAAGAAAACTGCTGGACGGAGGAAATATGTATACTGGCACTTCAGACAAAACTGAAACTGTGCTGTTTGTGGTGTCAGAGAGGTGTATTTGTGTTCACAATCTTCTCAGGGTTCTCTAGGAGTTAAAAATCACCCTTTTTTCCCTTTTTTTTTCCCCCTCTTTGTTTTTTAATGCTTCTGAAGTTGCTACACCAGTTTTTAGGCCTAAGCTAGGTGATTCAGTTGTTACCTATTCTTTACGGTCTGCTGGAAATTAGTGTTTATTTTTAAAGTGCCTTTTTTGCAGATTAAGTAGAGCATTAATTAGTCAGTGTGAGGAACAGAGTGCATTATCCTACCACAGCTTTCCATCATGTCAAAAACTCATTACCAGACGTAGAGATCATAAACACACACACATGGCTGCTGCGTGTAAATCTTCTGGAGGAGAAATTGCTGCTGATCTCTTCTGATTAGATCACTTTGTCTTCCAGCTCATTAATACACTTTCAACCATGGAGAATATTTAAGTGCTAATAACTCATAAAGCAATATACAGGAGAGCATTGATTTGCTGTATTTGTTAATCAGGATTTTTTTTCCCATGGTCTGGGCTACTCTTTTCTCTTTGGCAAGAGTAATTGCATAGTCAAAAATGCTCCTTCAGAATTGGTATTTGCTTCTGCAAGGACTACAGTGGAATATGCAAATAGTCTTCCCAAGGCCACACAAAGATGGTGCTCCAGAAATCAATCTGAAATTACTAGGCCAAGGTCTTTGTTGGCACAATCGCCAGGGGAGTTATACCAGCAGGTAAATTGTCCTGAAGGTGAATAAACCTAATGAAAGATGTGAATTGCTAATTTAGGACCCAATCCCACCTGAGAATTTAGATCCCACCACTGTAATTCTCATGGCAGTCCCTGAGACTAGTCCCTGCTGTGCCAGCAACCTGCTGTCACCCTCTGCTACCCATGGGCAGAACAGGGGCAGTGGGAGCCCACATGCAAAGACCAGCTCTGGGCAAGAAGTTACTCTGGTGCTGCTGGAGACAGGCACATCAGGTTTGTGCACACCAGCTCTGCATTCATGCCATGTTCCTTTGTGCCCATTCCAAGTCTGTATTAACACTTACTCAGCTTTGGGTCAGGCTTCTTTTGCTCCTCAGCATGCACCGTGTTACAAGAAGAAGAGGCATTGGAGTCAGTATCCTGTGCTTTAATGATAAGTGGTTGTGGCAGATGGCAGCAACCTCTAAGTCACTGGAGGTTATTGCAGGTCTTGTTATTTGCAGTAAGCAGATGATATCTTTTAAAATGTGTACCTGTATAAAGATGTCAGATGTACACAGGCACTGCTATGCAGAATCTAACAAACTGGAGGCTATCCCAGGGAGCTAATAATGGTCCATGAGGTTTAGGAGGTGAATGAGCACTGATCCCAGAAAGGCAAGATGTCCCAAGTGTCAGCAGAGCTTGCTAGGTGACAAAAAATGACATCTGTAACATGACCAAGATTTGTAATCCTAAATTCAATCCCTTAGAAAAGGAATATCAAACGATTGACTCCTGTTTGGAGCAACCTTTGCCTCAGCCCGAGGGGTCCCTGGTGTGGAATGTCTCCCAGACTCCAGTGTAAGAGCCCATATTTCTTACCCACTCTCCAGGACTGCTGACTGCACGCTGCCTGAGCTGCCAACCACAGCTTCCTGCCCAGCAGCCTTAGCAAAATTAGGGATGAGTAGCCTTGTACCAGACCTTCACATTTCTTCCTATTTTCCTTTTACTGGAGACATGGATATTTAAAAAATTGTTAGAAGTCCTTAGTGACTAACTGCTTTATTGCCCGCTCTCTGCACGTATTGCTGCTCTCAGTGGAAGCCCCTGGCTTTTGGTATCAGGTGTTTAACAAGCTTAGATGTGAAATGCAGATGGTTTACACCTCTGGAACAGAAGATTTGAGGACTGTGAAAATGAAGGATGGTAGTTTGTAGATCTTTATGTAAAATACCTACCACGTGGGAGTTCCCAGGATGCCATTGCTTCTGGTAGGTGCCCTGCAGACCATCACCTAGCTGTAATTAGTTTAACCGTTTTGTGTTAATGCCATGTTTGAGATACAAATCTCCAAAGAAATGTGACACACTGGTATTAATCACAGCTCCTTTCTCTTATCAGTGCACATATTTTGGCATTCAGAAATTAGTTGATTGAATCCTGCATTAGAAAATAGTTCTAGTAATGGGTATTACTGAGTCCAGTGTTTTTCAGAACCAGTAAGTATTATCACCTTAAAGTCAAAAAAGGGTCTTGTTTGGTGCTCGCACATGTTCTGCTCATTGATTTATGGCTTCCATTTAGCTTCCAATTATTAAAAGCAGATAAGTGTTTTGGAACATATTTAAGCATGTGCTTTACTTCAGTCGTGTTTACTGACGTCAGGGCAACCCGCAGCAGATGTGTGTGTGTGCTTTCAGGGATGCTCTCTTGAAACAAGGAGAGAGGAAAAGAGAGAGGAGCCTCTCCTTCTCTTTTTGGTTCTCCTCTTTTCATGTTTATTGTATGTCTGGTTTTGTTTAAATTCAAGGATGGCAAACAACCACATTCTGTGAAAACTTCCTACTTCTTCCCATCCTTCTTTATGGTTTGGTTTTCTTCTTGTTACTGATATTTGGTAACCTGCAGAGACAGTGTGATGTGAAACTTGGAGGTCTGCACAGAGGATTTTATTCTAGTAGTGTTTGTATAAAGCCCTGTGGTCCCACTAAAGCCCCCCTAGTTTGTTTGCTTTTTTAAACAGCCTTCACATGGACTAATGCTTCATTCACAGGGGGTCTGTCAGGAGGGAGGTAGCAGGGAGATGTATAAGAGAATCTCCCAGCTCACCATGGCTGATTGAATTGCCTCTGTATACTAAAATAGTGTTCTTGAAGCCTGTTCTAATCTTTGATAGCTCTCAGGAAATATACAGGCATTTGTTGGTAAATTACAAATCTGTGAAGCCAGTAAACCTGTGTTGGTTCTTCTGAATCAGATGTGCTCCATGTTCAGATGAATTTGTATCCTGAGATTTCAATGACAGTAGCACTCAAGAGAGGAGTGTATAAACAGACTGCCCTTTTTAAAAGGGAAAGCAATTGATAGTATTTTTGTTTGAGGATTAGCTGGGTTTTTTTAAACAAAGCATTTCCTGACATGTTTGCAGCAGCTAGGCAGGATGTTTGTTTAATTTGCATGTATATGTAACTGTTGTGCGGCTGTCCCTGCTTTGTCAGCTACTGGATCAATGTTGTGACAGATCAAAGAACTGCTAAATGACAGCGCTGGAAATCATTTTACCATTTTTTCAGGAAAGCATCAAGACGAATCTCTTTCACCCTGTAAGTTTAAGGGCTGTTTGCATTGCATCTAAAATACTCTGGTTTATGAATAGTCACGAGTAGTAAGTAGTTGTAGCATTAACATCTTTTTTCTCTCCATCAGCATTTGGGTTATGTTGACCCTAATTATGAAGCCTAGTGCTGATCTGAGATTTCAACCCCATCCTTCTGCTTGCAAAAATGTCAGTGTAAAGTCTTGCTGAAGCCATGTAAACTCCATCAGGATCTTCTTTTAATAGAGAAGTCAAATTACAAAATACATCTGTTCCCAATAGTTTTAAGAAATGCCTTGTGGCAATTAAAGCAGTCGCTTGCTTAGAAAAGAATAGCAGGGAAATATCTGGCATGTTTTTATTTTATTTTTTTCCCTTCTTCTAGATATATGCTGTGTTAAGGAGAAGGATCAGCAGTCCATCAATAGTACATAAATTAAGAAGTCCCTTAGTGGCTGACTTAATAATCTAAGTAGTATGTATTAGGTAAAGGAGAACTGGAAAGCAGTGTGTGCTTTGCTGCATGGCTGACTTGCTGTAAGGCTGTCAGGCAGTACTTAAGTATAAATCTTGCAAACTGAGAAAAGCCCTGATAAGATTACCATGACATGACAAATGCCAGCTATAAATAGATTTTTGACTTCCTGCTCATCTTTTCTTTCCCTCGCCCTTCATCCTCCACTCCAGTGTTACAGACTGGTAGGGCTGTGCAGCTCCCCCAGGTGAAGGTCAGCTCTTGATGTATTTTTGATCATCATGTAAAGTTCTCCTGTTAGTATGTGGTCCCCGTTTTAACCTCTTTGCAGATTCCCCTGATTATCCCAAATCACTTTCACATGGAGCTGAGGTTAAGCTTTATTTCTCTTGGCTTGTCCCTTCTGTAGCAGACACTTCCTCTTCACTTTGAAAGGACAAAGCGATGCTCAGCTGCCTGGGCCTGCGCCCAGCATTTGATTTATACATTATTTAATTTCCCTTAGAAAATTGGAAGCAGAACTTTAGGAGTGGAAGTCAGTCCTTTTCATTTGTTTAAGGATCTTTTAGGGCTAATACAATCATCGATAGTAGATGTCAGCATGATGAGGGTGACTTAAGGTAAAGCAAAGAAAATTGAATACCAGGGGAAATTCTTTCATAGCAGAGAAGGTGCCAAGATTTGTAGCTGTGCACTAGGTCTGTGGGTTATGAATTGTGGCACGAAAAAAATGAAAATGGAAACTCATCAGGTTTTTGAGCAACACATTGAAGACACCTGCCTCCCCTTACTGCCCAGCAGGCTGGGGCGAGAAAGGTTTGCACCCTTTGCGTGACGATTGCAATTGTTTCTTGGGCCGCCGTGCTCTCTGGAACTCAATTCAACCAAGTAACTAATTCTGCAGAAATTCTTCAGTTAGTCCAGAGGTTTTCAGTTGGGCTGACTCTGCATTCACTCCTGCAATTAGGGCTGCACATGCCGTGAAGTGGCTGCCAAGACAATTTGAAAATTTCTCATGCAGCAGAGTCAGGAAATTAAAAATTAACTCTGGAAAGGACATCATATAATATTTGGCAGTGTGGTTTGAATGCTGTGTCCACTGAGGGGTGGAAGGTCTTCCTCTTAGAAAAAAATAAAAGTATGAAAGTTGAGCTGTGTCTTCTGTGGGATGTTGAATGAATCACAACTGGGGGAAATATTGGGAAGGGAGAGGTCTGCGGTGTACATGTGCCTGTGGATACAAGATGACTTACTGTGGCCTTTAATTTAGCCAAGTAGCATTTAATGACAGTGAGAGAGAGTCCCATGTTGCTTCAGGGTTCTAAGAAAGAAATTTCTTACACACCAGCCCAGGTTGCCTGGAGAGGTGGTAGATGCCCCATACATGAAAACATTACGGTCAGGTTGGACAGGGCTCTGAGCTAGTTGAATTTCTCCCTGTTCATTGCAGGGGGTTGGACTAAATGACTGTTGAAGGTCCCTTCCAACCCACACCATTCTGTGATCTTTTCCTATATAGTCATCCAGCCTCCCCAAAAAATGACTGCTGGATATTTTTAGGATCCAGGCTTGAATATTTCTTGTACCTCTGTACTTTGTAGTACAGACTAAAACTGCTTTTTCTTCTTACTCTTCAAGCTATAGATTTGAGGGATGCCTAGGATCTGTACAACCCACAGTACTAGGACTCCTATCTCATTTTTTCTTTTTGTCAAAAGCCCTCCCAGGCCAAAGTTCCTGTCTGTCTTTCCTGTTGCTTTCCATAATAGTTTTCCTCTCTCAGGGAAGACTGAGATTGGATCTTATCAATACTTAGAAATATCTAAAGGGCAAAGGTCAAGAGCCTGGATTCAGGTTCCTTTCAGTGGTGCCCAGTGACACAAGGGGCACAAACTGGAACACAGGAAGCTCCACCTACACTTTCTTACTTTGAGGGTGCCAGAGCACAAGAATGGGCTGCCCAGAGTGGTTCTGCAGTCTGCTCTGGGCAACCTGCTCTAGGTGAACTCAGTTTACCAGGGGATTTGGAGTCTCAGAGGTCTCTTCCAAAGGCCAACCATTATGTGATTCTATTCTCTTCATCTTTCTTTTCTGCTTTGCATTTGTAGCTGTTTGGGCAAAGAGAGCTCAAACATTTCCTTTCTCTAGTGGTGGAAACTAGGGGGAGCAGAATCTTGTCTTTGACAGAGTTGACAATCTGGTAGGTAAACCAGCTACATAGCAAGAGGCATGGCTCTGTGGGAAGCCTTACAGTAACTTCCATTGGTATCTGTCCCCTCAAACCTTGGGAGCACTTCAGTTGTACAGACCAGTCCCCTTGCTGGTTGCTCTACCATTTCTTAATGGCTTTTGAGGGTTTTTCTATCTGTGGTCTTTAGCTCTTGTGGCATCCTCTACTGTGCTACAGCTTTAGCAGCTCCTTTTGATGTCATTTCCTCCTCCCTTATCTCAGGCTCTGCCATGGTGTTAGATGCTATCCTGTCAAATCTTCCTGGTGCCAGGAAAGGTGGGAGACACCTGGCATTATCTCAGTGACTGTGAAAACAGCAAGACCTTCCGTGACAGTGGCTGCAGACAGCCTTCCTCAAATGGTAAGCACCTACCCAGGGGTGTAATCACTCTCACCTCACTCTGTCCCTGCTGGGAAAAGACGGTTGCCTCTCTGAAGGGCTCGGGTGGCCTGAGGGGCTTCCTGGGGGCTTGCAGATTTGTGCTTCCTGTGCCTCCAGAGGAGCTGCTAGAGCTGTAGCACAGCAGAGGATGCCACAAGAGTGAGCTGAAAGAGGTCATATATATGACCATATATATAACATAACTAAAGACCACAGCTAAAAAAACCCTCAAAAGCCATTAAGAAGCTACTCTGCTTTGATACAAGCACCAAAGGCAAGGGCTTGAAGCAAGGAACGTTGAATCTAGAGCACTGTGACCAAGGATGACAAATGTCACAGAGCTCTAGGAGTATCCTCAAGGCTGAACACTATTAAACATAAATTTCATACATTTATGGCCTTAATTTTTTTGAGTAGCATGCTAAACTGCAACTTCTTAGAAGTTCAAGTGGTGTTAATATGAAAAAGCAAGCTGCATACAACCTGGAGGAAAGGGAAAGGAGACTCTTCTGCCTCTTCCTGTGCATATTTGCAAAGATGTTAAGGATAAATTTTGAAATTAAAACATCTTTGTTAAGTGAAGAGAAATGCAAATGACTCGTTTTCCAAGTCTTCATAGCACTGGAAATTTGCATTTCATTGTCTTGCCTAGACAAGGAAGGAGGGGGAGAAAACCCAAGAGACCAAGGAAGTTTTCACAATAACATGGCACAAACTGAGGAGTTTACAAGTATGAAAGAGAAGAAACGGAGGAACTAGCTACATTAGATCTGTTATCCATGGAGTAGCAGATCGGGCTAACCAGAATACTGAAGAGACTTCCAGACTTGACATGGATTCATTTTTCTCAGCAGCAGGAGGGCGCTCAGATGAGAAGTTTTCATTTTAGTAGTGCAAAAGCAGCTGCCTTGTTCTGCTCACTCGGAGCTTTTCAGTGAAGGTAAGTGGCAGTGGCAGCTCTGACTTCAGATGCTTACATTTCAGCATTTTACCTTATCCTGCCTCATTCTGTTCTTTGGCTCATGCCCAGAATGATGGGCCTCAGTTGCTGGCGAGCTGCTGCACTTGTGAGGGAGCTGATACTTCGGGATAGCGCTAGGAATCCCCCATAGTATGTGCTCAGGGATTCGCTGGACTGGGGAATTTTAGACCAGTAGCAGTGGGTCACATTTACACTCAGCAGACACAACAAGGGTACACCTGAGCTTTTACTGAAACTAAAAGGGGTTAGCAGATAAACTGTGATTGACAGGAGAACTGTATGAAGTGTTTTATGACTAAGTCAAAATATTGTTTTTTTGTTTTTAAGCATACAAATGTTAAAACCCAATAGACCAAGGGGTTTCTAGTCAGAACACTGAGATTCTTGTGGGAAATGTGGCAGCTACCCACCTGAAAAGCCACCTGCACCAGTGAATGCCTCTCTGTATACACAAGGCATAGGGTTTTCTTCATCAGATGCATCTTGCATTAGTTATTGAACTGGCAAATGAGTGAAAGAAGTTTCACTCATGTGCATGCCTTTGTATGTAGGTTCAGTAAGATTCACACTAAGATTTAGTGTGTTTTTAAACCCACTTTCTGCTACAGGCTCATCCTCTGCCTGCCTGCCTGCCTGCCTGCCTCCTGAGTGAGCCAGTTAGGGTGCTAAACCAGCAAAAACTGCTCTCTTCTGTGTTGTTGGATTAGGTTCCTACTGGTTAGTATTTGAACAGGCTCATCAAGGGACCATATCAGAAAGAGGTGGTGATCAGTGCCTCTCTGGTTTAGACTGACTGTGCTACCTGGGAAGCACAGATCACACTGTCATCTCTCTCTTACTGCTGTTTTATTGACTTGCTTGCAGTAAAATATATCCCTTACCTAAATCCTTAGCTTAAGGTAATGGTTGGTACACCACTTTTCTTGTTTCATATGGTTATATCATTCATTGGGGGTTTTGTTCTTGCTATAATTACTTCTGTTCTCTTCTTTTCTTGGACATGCAAAACTTGCATTAAAACCTAAGTTCTTTACCAGCCTTTTTGTTTCCTCCTTAAGGAGTAATAACCAGAGGCATTTAGCTGTGGCTAACAGCATTGCTTTCTAGGTCTGACTGTCTTCCCAGGCATATTCTGCCTCCCTGGAATACAGGCATGCAGTAGCCATCCTCCCTGATTTTCCTGGGAAACATGAGCAGCTTGGTACCATGGGAAGCTCCAAGAGCTCCAGACTTAGTCTGAAATTCTTCTAGCATTCTGCTGAGGAAATAAATACTCCACGGGAGACATCTCGCACCTTCCAGGAACTGAGAACCCAATAAATAAAAGCAAAAGAGCCTCCACTAAGGACATTATTCATCTTGCACTCTGAAGGCCCTACACAGCAAATGTCTTTCCTCACTCCCTGCCTCAACTCAGGATGTGTGTGCGTGTGTAAATGGCCACAGAGAGACCCAGAAAGTCTACATCTCTTATTCCCATGGGATTTGTGTGCTTCCTATCAAAACTGATAGAAGCACTAAGCTTCCAGAAGATTTGCTAGACTTGCTGGCCATTCTCTTTAATTGAGTTTGTTTGCTTTTATTATCTTGTATTATTATGGTATCTCATACATAGGTAACTACAAATACATCTGCTATTAACCTGCTATGCAAGATCCAAATCAAAGACAGTATTTGCCTTAGCTCCCAAGACAGGATGAAAGAGAGAGTTTAAGGGGAAAAAAAAAAAAAACTTGAAAAGAGATTTTTTTGCTGTGTGGATTGCAAAGTTTAGGGCTCTAGCAATCTTTAAATTGTGATATAATGCAATAGAAATGCTGTTGGAGCTGAAAAGAGTTGAAAGACAGTTTTAGACTGGCTGTGCTCTGCTGATGAAAACAATAAATATTTTTAGGGAAGGGAGGGCACCTCTCCCAATTCCTTTTGCGGAATTGCCTTTATTTGCTTTGTTTTGACAGGAGTCTAAGGCCTCTGCAAGCCTCCCAGGTTCAAGAAGGGAATTACTGGTTTGAGAAGCAAAAACATGAATTATTTTTCAATGCAAGCAATAGGGAATATGCTGAATGTCTCACCCAGCCTCAGGTCTGCCTCAAAATCTGAAAAGAAAGCAAACACAACTACCTAACACCTACACTGTGAGAGGTTTCACAAGGCAGAAGCTTCCAAATCTGTTTTGTGTGGGGTTTTTCCCTTTTGTTTTGCTTTTCTAAAGAGAAACTTATGACAGCTACAGCTAATGATGTCCTCCAAGTCTTCTAGTTTGAAGTTTTTAGTTGCATAATTCAATCTCTCTTGCTAGCGGCATTCAGCACAATAGCATTGCCTCTGTGTGCAGGTCCTCTGCAGGAGCAGCATGGTGTGAGTGAGAACACAGCATTCTCTTAATTACTTTTAATTAAAATGACTGTGTGCACACACACACATATAGAAAGCCTCTGTTTTTTCTAGTGGCTTGGCTTCCTTTTCCTTGTTGAAGGGAAGAAGTTAAACTTTCTCATTAAATGTTTATATAAAAATGAAATAATTCTGAGGTTAACCAGATTTTTTTTCTTCTTTTAATTTTTTTTTCAGTTGCACAAATATAGCTGAAACTTGAAGTTGGCAGAGAGTGCTGTTTAAAAATATTTAGTCCCAGCATGTAAAAACTCGTTTTGTTACGGAATTCCTTTGTGAAAGGTGTAGCTATGCCATGTCTCTGCCAAAGTGATGGGAGCCATATCAACAGAGTGCCTTTTGGAAAAATAGCTGCATTTTGGGCTTGTAGTTACAAAAGTTAAATTGGAATTTACATGTTTTATATATTGCTTGGAAGGATACCACATCTAGTAATATTTTTTAAGAGAGTGGAAAGAAGAAAGCAAGCTTGCAGATGGAGTCAAAGCTTTGCTCTGTTAGAACATGTTGGGATGAGCAGAGGTATGTGTGATGACACTTAGCATGTACCACTGAAGGCTCTGGTTTATTCTCTGTAGCTGTCATCATGTGCTATAGTTATGATACATATACTTAATTCTGGCTACATACCTCATCCATCCCTTCTCTTCTCTGGGCGTGCTTAAGCTTTATAGCAGAATAAGAGCTACTGATACACGTGATCCTCTCTGCTGCCCAGGCACAACCAATGCTCAGGTTTTGGTACTGTAAGGGCAATGAAAGGCAGCATTTTGTGGTCACCCTTGTCTTGCTGATTGTTGCCAACTGGCCGGTTGTCTAGCTGACATGCCAGGCTGTGTAGCTGACTGCAGGTAGATGAAGTGAATCTGAAGCCTGGTCCTGCTGGCCGAGACTGGGAGATGGGGGTAGAGGAGGACTTGGTCTCTGCTGCAGCTCCCCAAGGCAGCTGTGGCCATTATGCAAAGAGCTGAGTGGGAGCCATTTGTCCTGGTCAGAGCGAATGTATTCAGGTGGCTTTATGTCCCCTGCAGCATCTCAGGTAAGCTGTGGACATGCACCAGCGTGGTCATGTGCACATCAGTCTTCAAAATTGCACAAATTAGCAAACTGTAGATTAAATAGTGAGATTTGGGCCAGTCTGTTCTGAACTAAGGTCACTGACAGGCATCAAACAGGGCTTTAAGCAGCCTGGTCTAGTGCAAGGTGTCTCTGCCCATCGCAGGGTAGTTGGAACCAGATGATCTCAAAGATCCCTTCCAAACCAAACAATTCTATGATTCTGCCATTAATGGAGCTGGATTTGTTCAACATTTCCTTAACAACTTCTCATACAAGAAATCAGGAATAGCAGAGATGGTTTGTTCATTCTGTTGAATCAGACATGAAGATATGCAAAATACCTGTCCTTTTCATTTAAGAATTTCTTTAGGGAGGTTTTATAAAACTGCAGTCGTATATTAAGTAAATTCATTCCAAAGCTCCAGTGGTAGGTGCAGAACATGAAGCTGAGGAAGGAATGGATACCATATCAAAAGCATTATGCTAATGTACATTATAATTTTCTGGTTAGAATAGATTATGTTCCATTTGGAACATGCCCAAATGTCTAATCCATCCCATTTTTACATCTACAGATGAGAGAACTGAGTGGAATGAAGAGATATACCTACAGGGGTGATCCTTTGTCTTTTGAATGTCAAAATTTATCATGGGGTGATCAATAATTTCATAGGACTGGAAACTTTGTCTCCTAAACGGAAGAATATTTGTAGTGGTCTGTAAGAATTTATCTTCTCAGGTAAAAGAACAAAAGCAAAGACCTTGTGTCCTCCTGTTTTCTGCTCTATACATGAAACAGGAAAGCTGAAACAGGAGGGAAGTAGATTTAAGCCTTTTTGAAATATATCAAAAGTCTCACCAGTAAAAGCCTCTCAGTTTAGTCCCTTTTCAAGAAAAAAAAAAATGGTGTTTGTGACATCTTAGAATAGTCTTTTTCTCTTTAAAAGTAATATGTGATACATAGGGGTTATCTAAGGCATGTCTTGGCCCAGCCAGCATCATGCTGTGGTATCTGAGGTAGTTCAGACAGACCACCAAGTGCATCAGCAGCACATGGGGATGCTAAAGCAGGGTAGAGCAGGCACATCATTTTGAGGCAGGTGTCCTGCTTGCTGGGCTCTCCACTCCTCCCATGCCAACTGGTGCTTGTCAAATCCGTCTGTGAGCCATCTCAATACCCCAGCAGCAAGCTAACACTATTTTTCTGGATTACTTTTCTGATAGTCTGGTGCATTGAATCAGTTCATGAAAAGGCCAGTTTAGCACCAGAGCCAGCACAAGAGAGGGGTGGGAGCCCACAGCTGGTGCTGCCTGTACGAAGGACAAAGGGGAAAGAGGGGCCACGGCGTCCCACTCTTGGAGCATGAGTGACCTGCTGGGGTGGCCAAAAGCTTCAGGTACTGACCATCTCTGCCCAGCACTGCACTGAGCCTTCTACACATCCCTTGTGGAAAGATGTGCTCTGCTGGGGCTGCATTAAATTGAGAGATTTCTGTTGGTTATAGAATACAGTCAGTGCCCTTTCCCTGCTACTCCCTTTCAGTCTGCAGTGCATCCTCTCCTGATCTGTTGTCTCTTCTTGCTTTGGAAAGGCATCCATGCCCACCTCTTTCCTCAGCCAGGTGATGGCCCTGGGTCCTGAGAGCTTTGCAACTTGCCTGGCTTTGTGAGGATAAGGCTAGCGCTCTCCAGAGAGCAGCTTCTGACACAAGGCTAAAAGGAGATGCCTGACACGGGTGGGAGTTTGCTTGAGTGAGAAACAGATGTCCTGACCCAGGAGTTATTCATGTCTTTTTAAAACACCCTGTATGAAGCTTTTATCTCTCCTTAACAGAGCAGGAAAGCAAACTCCCCAAACCCATAGAGAGCCTTCCTTTGACTGGGCCTGGCAGGCGTGCTCGGCGTGGGCGCGCAGCCTCGCAGGTAGCTCTCATCCAGGAAGCGCCACAATTTGCCCTATTCAGGAACCGCAGGGTACTATTCTGTATCCAAGCTCCTAATCCCTCTTACACACAAGCCCTTACAACTTTAACTGGCAGGGTGGAGGAGCGAGTTAAAAAGGGAAGGAAAAAGGAAAATGAAACACAATATAGAGCCAGCCACTGGCTCCCAGTTACTGCATGCACAATGGACCCCAGCTGCAGCCCAATTAAACCATACATTCACAGGTGTTCCTGACAGACCCTGCACCAACAAAACCACTTTCTTGAAAATACCTAAGGCTTTACCACAGAAGCTCATTCCTTTTTTCCTCTTTTTTTTTTTTTTTTGCCTTTTTTTCCCCCTTTAAAAAAAAAAAAAAAGCTTTAAAGCTATTTAGAGCACTTTAAATACAAAGAAGCTGAAAAGGACTTTAAGTCCACTGGAAAGACTTGGTGCTTGGTGGGGGAGAACCAGCCAAGCTGAATCAGCCAGTGTAGCCATTGATTTGGGGAGAAAGATGGGTGATGCTAAATGCCATTTATTGAGGGAACTGGCACTGGGCACCTTATTGTTGCTGGGATTGAAATGGGGAGGGAGATACAACTAGGTACAAGTCTGGTTTTTTTGGGGACTTATCATTGTTTGCACCATAGCTGGGAATTTTTGTGTGGCTTGGGTTATTACTGATCAGTGTGTGTGTGGTTCAGATGCCAAATTGTAGCTCTCCTTTTCTCCCAGGATAACTTGATACAGTCACCTTTGTGACTTTGTAGCAGGATTCTAAATCAGTTGTTTCTTTTCTGATCTCAAAGCACTCATTGCAGTGATAAATCAGTCCTTTACAAAAATTATAACCTGGTTTTAACCCATGAATTCAAAATTATTTCTATGTGAAGACAGATCCGCAGGCAGCAGATTAATGCGTAAGTCGGTCATTTGCTCTCATGCCATTGAAAGTGAGAACTATGTTTGGTAAACTTTCATTTATAATGATTTTAATACTCAAACCAGGGCATATTCTGGCACTCATAGATTCAATAGTATTCAACCACACCTGGCTGGCTATTCATGTCTGCAAAAACACCCCACACCTCAGTAGTTATTGCTTAATTACCTGGAGTCTGGTCTGTTGCTGTTTAATTGTTCTTTCTGACAATCACTTAATGTCTTTATTACTGCTTTAACACTCAATGCTGAAAGCTGCTCTGTTTTCAGATGCAGTCAAGAATATCTATTTTGTCCTTCAATATGCTGAGCTGCAATACTGCCTTTGGAACAGGACTAGGATGTTCCTGTTCCACACCACACACAGAGATCCAAAAGCCTGCACTATTTTTTAATGAAGAAAAGGCAAAAATGGTGATCCCTTGTATTTGAAAATAATTAAGAATGGTCTTAAAACTGGCAGGTAGGTTCACAGTGTTTATGTTTAGAGGCAGGCTGAGGCTGTTCATGCTGATAAATGTAACAGAGAGAAAAGAAAATCGCCTAGGCTTCAAATCCACAAGGATATGACCTAAACCAGATACAGTCACTCAGTAAAAGATACTGAAGGCAGTGTGGATAATTTTCTGAGAAAAATCATCACAGCACTAATATCATGGCAAATAAAATAACAGGAAAGGAGCTGCAGGCACCCCAGAAATGCTGCTGTGCCCTAGTACAGCTCCCTCCATGCCCTGCATGGCTTCAGCCACTCCACAGCAAGAGAATCAAGCAGAACTAGTGAAGACAACATGGCAGACTGGCTGAAGGATGGACACGTTCTGCAGGAGCAGGGACTGAATCACTGAGGACTTGTCAGCTTGCAAAGACTTGACTGAGAGAGGATGAGATAAAGCTCAGTGCAATCATTGGTGATAGGGGGAAGGTGAACAGGGAACAACAGATGAATCACCCTTCTCATAACACAGGAACTGGGAGGCACTTGCTGAAATTACCAGGTTTAAGACAAACAAAAGTGCTTTTATATACGATGCATGATTAGACTGTGGCAGTCATTACAGGATGATGATGTGGAGGCCAAGAGGAGAAGTGATTTAAGAAAATAGTTG